>NC_092764.1:58235817-58545022 GCF_047496795.1 Chiloscyllium punctatum | reverse complement strand
CCCGAGCTACAAATCTTCTCACAGACTTTGAATTCCTGTTTTTGTTTGTCTGGAATAATCTTGTTTATCTCCACTGACACTGCCAACAGAAAAAAATCCTCTCCCTGTATTTATTTACAATAACAAGTTTTTTGTATTGTTTTCCCTGCCTTTCCTTTCACCTTATCAATATTGTTGCCTCAAAACATTCTCTCTAAAGATTTTGATTCACTCCCCTGCATTCTTCATGGCTCTGCTTTGTTTTATTTCCCTTTTCAACCCCCACAAGATTTTGATATAGTTTTGTCCACATGTCTACTCAACGCCCACCTCAACTCTTAACAGCTTGACTTGTTGGGCCAAATGGCCTGTTTACACACTGTACGGGTTCTATTATTCTATGATTCAATACTGTTTAGGAATGTAGTAACACAGATGATCAGCAGCGTAGAAAATAAAAATGAGAATAATGAGAGAAGGGGCACCCAGAGATAAGGAAACAAAAGATTGGGGTTGGGATATCAGAAGCATTGGATTACAGCTGAGTGAAGTTCAAGACACTCGATGTGAGCCTGGTTAAGCTCAGTTTGGAAGAACAAACTCCAGAGATCAGACATTAACACACTTTTCAAACTAAAAGATGCTGGAAATCAAACCAAAACAGAAATTGCTGGACAAACTCAGCAGGTCTGGCACCATCTATGGAGAGAAAGCAGAGTTAACATTTTGGGTCCAGTGACTGTTTTTTCCAACAATTCATTTTTGTTTCAAATTCTTTACTTGTTTTTTAAAATGGGTTTTTGCAACAGTTGGAGGTACTAGTTCCATTTTTAAAATCAATTAATTGAAGGTCCAATTTACTTGGTGGAACAAAGTCTTGTGTGTACGTAAGGCTGAGATGGATAGATTCTTGATCAGTCAGGTAATCAAGAGTTCTGGGAAAGAGGCATGCAAGTGCATGTGAGGAATTTTACAGCAGCCATGGACATACTGAAAGGCAGGGCAGGCTCGAGGGGCCGGACAGCCTACTGCTGTTCCTATATCTTATGACACAGAATGATCAATTACAGCTGAATTTCTTCCAAAACTATTTTTCACCTCAGTGAAAACACAGTAATTAGTATCAATTACCTCTAATCTCTTTCAATGGTAAAAACGTGTTATACACCAAACAGTTTTATTGCCACACACAATAACTCAGTTATAACCCACCACATTAAACTCTTACCAACCACTGAATACAGTCACCTCAAAAGGTGAATTTTATTTGCAAGATTGTCAAACATGTTTGGCAGATTCCCCAAATAAAGCAATAAAACAGCCCAAGAGCATGGTGAGATTCAGTGACAATGTCGTATTGGAAAAGAATGTGACACAAAAGGCAAATCCATCAACTACCACCACTTCTTGACAATAAGAGATGACAATTTGCAAAATTTAGTTGGTGGTAATTAGGACATATAAAATTTGAGATGTGTGGTAAAATGTATTCGAAAGAAAACAGTCATCTAATGCCACCTGGTGGATGAAGTATACTATTGCAAATTAAACTCATACCTAATAAAGGTCTAACTCATTGGTTCACAGTACTAAAACCTGAAGCAAACCATGATTGGGACATGATTTGGAGATGCCGGTGTTGGACTGGGGTGTACAAAGTTAAAAATCACACAACACCAGGTTATAGTGCAACAGGCTTAATTGGAAGCACACTAGCTTTTGGAGCGACGCTCCTTCACCTGATGAAGGAGCGTCGCTCCGAAAGCTAGTGTGCTTCCAATTAAACCTGTTGGACTATACTTGTTGTGTGATTTTTAACCATGATTGGGACAGATCGACTTTTTATCTCTCTGTTGAAGCAAACAGCTTTGTTTGTTCTAATTCAAACACATATTGTGTAATATCTATAATAGAAATGAATTAGATTGCAGCATTTCCATCGAGATGGTACCTCTGTCAAGAAGCTTATAATGCTGCTGCAAAATTTAAATAAGTTATGGAAACAAGTACTTCACTTGTCAGACGATGATGAGCAAGTCCTTCCTATTGTGAAGGTAACCAATATTTTCCTGAGATGGGGTTTAGGGGCTGGTTTCAAAGACAGCCTATGGTCTGATATATTGCAAGCTTAAAAATGTTTTGACAGGTTAATTAATACACCAATTAAGTCAACACTGTCCTCATCCAGAATGTAGAATTCGGCAAGTTGAGGTCAGGAGCGGGAAGCACCGAGGCAACTTGCTAAGACTGCCCCAGCTGGCACCAGAGACCAAGGGTAAGAACTACAGAAACAATCATCCCAACACCCACAAACGAAGCAACATTAGAACATTATTTCAACGGGCCACCACACACTGCAGCACAGAGGAGTGACAAAGAACAGAGGAAAATCATCTACACAGTGTGTTGAAAAAGAATGGGTACCCAATGAACACAGTCCGCCAATTTCTCAGCAACAAACCCAAACAAGCAGACAAAATGCGTTCAGAAACCCTCGCCACTCTCCCCGACATCAAAGAAATCTAGGAAATGATTGCCAAATCCACCAACACACTAAAACAGCAGCTAATGAACTTGAAAGACCCTGAACAGACAACAAGCAAAACTAATGTCATTTACAAAATACCTTGCAAGAACTGTAACAAATACTACATTGGACAAACAGGCAGAAAACTAGCCACCAGGATACATGCACATCAACTAGCCACAAAAAAGACATGACCAACTCTCACTAGTATCTTTATATACAGATGAGGAAGGACACCACTTCAACTGGGACAACGTATCCATTCTAGGACAAGCCAAACAGAGACATGTCTGAGAATTCCTGGAAGCATGGCACTCCAGCTGGAACTCTTATCAACAAACACATTGACTTGGATCCCATTTACCACCAGAGGAAAAAAAGGAAATGACATCACCAACCCAAAGAAACCTAAACACATAAATAAAGAGTGGGCCATACCACCAGACCTTCATCGGGGTCTCACTAATGATGTTACCTAGCATGGTGGCAAAACGTCTCAAAATGAACCTTCCAGCTCAGCGATCAAACTCACATCCAGAACCTGAGCTACAAATCTTCCAAAAACTCACTATCAAGGGTAAAACTCTGAAATGTGATTGTGTGCATGGTTTAGCAGCTCACTACCATAACCAGCATCCACAGCCATCTATACTACCTTTCATACATCACCCTCTTGGTATGATCACCTAGATTTTAAAATGGCTTTGAAGAACAGCAAGGGAGTTACCCCTTCATTTCTCAATGAAGTCACAAAAGCAAATTATCTGATCACTATCACATTGCTTAGAAGACAACAGGAGCAGAAATACACCATCTGAGCACAGCTGATCAAAGATCATCAAGGCGGCCTTTGTGTGGAGCCACAGAAAATGGGGGAGATACTAAATGAGTATTTTGCATCAGTATTTACTGTGGAAAAGGATATGGAAGATATAGACTGTAGGGAAATACATGGTGATATCTTGCAGAATGTCCATATTACAGAGGAGCAAGTGCTGGATGTCTTGAAACAGGTAAAGGTGTTTAAATCCCCAGGACCTGATCAGGTGTACCCTGGAACTCCTGTGGGAAGCTAGAGAAATGATTGCTGGGCCTCTTGCTGAGATATTTGTATCATCGATAGTCACAGGTGAGGCGCTGGAAGACTGGGGGTGGCTAACATGGTGCCACTGTTTAAGAAGGGTAGTAAGGACAAACCAGGGAACTATAGACCGGTGAGCCTGATGTCGATGGTGGGCAAGTTGTTGGAGGGAATCCTGAGGGACAGGATGTACATATATTTGGAAAGAAAAGGACTAATTACAGATAGTCAACATGGCTTTGTGCATGGGAAAGGTTACCTCAAGGTTACAACAGGATCTTGACCAGTTGGGCCAATGGGCTGAGAAGTGGCAGATGGAGTTTAATTCAGATAAATGCGAGATGATGCATTTTGGGAAGGCAAATCTTCGCAGGACTTATAGACTTAATGGTAAGGTCCTAGGGAGCGTTGCTGAACAAAGAGACCTTGGAGTGCAGGTTCATAGCTCCTTGAAAGTGGAGTCGCAGGTAGATAGGATAGTGAAGAAGGTGTTTGGTATGCTTTCCTGTATTGGTCAGAGTATTGAGTTCAGGAGTTGGGAGATCATGTTGCAGCTATACAGGGCATTGGTTGGGCCACTGTTGGAATATTGCGTGCAATTCTGGTCTCCTTCCTGTCGGAAAGATGTTGTGAAACTTGAAAGGGTTCAGAAAAGATGTACAAGGATGTTGCCAGGGTTGGAGAATTTGAGCTACAGGGAGAGGCTGAGCAGGCCGGGGCTGTTTTCCCTGGAGTGTCGGAGGCTGAGGGATGACCTTCTTGAGGTTTACAAAATTATGAGGGGCATGGATAGGATAAATAGACAAAGTCTTTTCCCTGGGGTCGGACAGTCCAGAACAAGAGGGCATAGGTTTAGGCTGAGAGGGGAAAGATATAAAAGAGACCTACGGGGCAACTTTTTCATGCAGAGGGTGGTACGTGTATGGAATGAGCTGGCAGAGGAGGTGGTGGAGCCTGGTACAATTGCAACATTTAAAAGGCATTTGGATGGGTATATGAATAGGAAGGGTTTGGAGGGATATGGGCCGGGTGCTGGCAGGTGGAACTAGATTGGGTTGGGATATCTGGATCGAAGGGTTGCCATCCTATCTACCTGCGACTCCACTTTCAAGGAGCTATGAACCTGCACTCCAAGGTCTCTTTGTTCAGCAACACTCCCTAGGACCTTACCATTAAGTGTATAAGTCCTGCTAAGATTTGCTTTCCCAAAATGCAGCACCTCACATTTATCTGAATTAAACTCCATCTGCCACTTCTCAGCCCATTGGCCCATCTGGTCCATATCCTGTTGTAAGCTGAGGTAACCCTCTTCGCTGTCCACTACACCTCAAATTTTGGTGTCATCTGCAAACTTACTAATTGCACCTCTTATGCTCGCATCCAAATCATTTATGTAAATGACAAAAAGTAGAGGACCCATCACCGTTCCTTGTGGCACTCCACTAGTCACAGGCCTCTAGTCTGAAATACAACTCTCCACCAGCACCCTCTGACTTCTACTTTTGAGCCAGTTCTGTATCCAATGGCTAGTTCTCCCTTTATTCCATGAGATCTAATCTTGCTAATCAGTCTCCCATGGGGTACCTTGTTGAACACCTTGTTGTCCATATAGATCACATCTACCACTCTGCCCTCATCAATCCTCTTTGTTACTTCCTCAAAAAACTCAATCAAGTTTGTGAGACATGATTTCCCACACACAAAACCATGTTGACTATCCATAATCAGTCCTTGTCTTTCCAGATACATGTACATCCTGTCCCTCAGGATTCCCTCCAACAACTTGCCCACCACCAACGTCAGGCTCACTGGACTATAGTTCCCTGACTTGTCCTTACCACCCTTCTTAAACAGTGGCACCACATTAGCCAACTTCCAGTCTTCCGGCACCTCACCTGTGACTATCGATGAGACAAATATCTCAGCAAGAGGCCCAGCAATCACTTCTCTAGCTTCCCACAGAGTTCCAGGGTACACCTGATCAGGTCCTGGGGATTTATCCACCTTTACCCGTTTCAAGACATCTAGCACTTCCTTCTCTGGAAGTTCTCCAGGTATGGGCTCATCAAAACCTACATAGGTGCAGCTCTTGTACTCTGAACTCTTTGCCATCAAGCCGACATAGCATTTGTATTCCCAGTTGTTACTGTAGGAGCACGTGCACAAATTGGCTGATCCATTTCCTACATGACGAAACTGACTGCACTGGTTGCCAAGCAGTTTGAGATGTCCAAAAGTCAAGAAAGGTGCGAAAGAAACCGTATCTTCAATATTACACTGGGAAAAACTAAAATCCCAATCAATTATGAAATTCCAACAAAGTTAATGGAAGTATGTAAAATATCTGAGCAGATCAGGAACATGGAATGACACAATGATTCAGTGAAGACAGAAGCCACTCAGCCCAGCTAACATGTATTAGGTCTTTGAAAGAGCATTCCAATAAATATCATTCCACTGCTCTTTTCTCATTGCCCTGTATATCTTTCCCCTCTTAGCGCTTAAAGAAGACTCACAACTTATCGCTCCCTCTTGTAAACAGATGAAGCTGCTTCCAGCAAGCTGTGAAGGACACCACCAAGAGGATGCAGAATGTAACGCAGCAAATCTAATGTTCTGTTTAAGTAACAGTGAAGGTGGACCAAAGATAATGCAGTGGATGTTGTTCATGGATTTTAAGAAATAATTTGACAAAATACCACATAAAAGGCTAGTTAACAGAACTGAGGCTTATGGAATAGGAGGGCCAGTGTGCATTTGAATTAAAAAGAAACTGTCATAAGGAGAGAAAGCAGTAAGCTATGATAGATGGTTTGTTTTGGACTTGTTTTTGAGGGTGGAAGACAGTGATCTCCAAAGACTACTGCTTTTTTTTGCTTCACATCATCAATTATCTTTTTTCCCTCATGGTTAGAAGTGGGCATGTTCGCAGATAATTGCACAAATTTCAGTAATATTCATAACTCTACAGATATGTCCATAAGCAACACGATCTGGACAACAATCAAGCTTGGGCTGATAAGTGGCAAGTCACACTTATGTCACACAAGTACCAGGCACAGACCACCTCGAACAAGAGAGAATCCAACCATCTTCCCATAGCATTCAATGGCACTACCATCACTGACTAGCACACTATCAACATCTTAGGGGGTACCACTGACTAAAAACAGGAGCAGGTTAGAAGTGGTAATTCTGCATTAACTAACTCACGTCCTGACTCCCCAATGCCATTCCCTACCTTTAAGTTGAGTTGCCACAGTCTGAGCAGACAATAGGCTGCTCTCTCTCATTACAGAGAGACGACTCGTGGAGGTTTAACCCGAGGGTGACCACGCCTCAGGCTCGGGGAAAGGTTGACAAGGAGAGTCCTTCATAGTCACCTCAGCCAGTGCAAAATTGAACCCATGCTGTCGGCATCAGTCCATCATCTATAAGGCACAAGTCAGGGTGTGACGGAATACTCTCCACTTGCCTTCATATTTCCAACAAAACTGAAGAAGTTTGACATCATCCAGGTTGAAGAAGCCACTCAATTCACACCCCATCCATAATCTTCAACATTCATTCTGTCCACCACTAGCGGCAGAGGCAGCATTGTGCACAATCTACAAGGTGCCTTGCAATATCATTCCAAAGTTGCTTCGACAGCACATTCCAAATCCATGACCTTGCCCAACTAGAAAGACAGTGGATACAATGGACATACCACCTGATTAGGGATCCATTTGTACAAAAGGCAAGCTGTGCTGTTACTATAACTAAAGTCTGTGAAGAAAAAAAAATCCTATCCCATGAATTGTACATTATTCTTAGGTCGAACCTCCGTATCCAACAAACAGCATCCAACAATAATCTGTGGATAAATTACACAGGTTTGGTGCTCTTCCAAATTAAACATCAGGAAATTGTCACAATTGGTTACAAATTCCAAATAACTTTCCGATATAATTGTCCAAACTAATGTCAATTTGTGAAGTCAGTAATTTTTAATGTTTTTGTTAATTAATTATCTCTCAAACGGTATCTGTTAGGCTTAAAACTGAGCAATAAGTCAGATATTAATTAAATGCAGTTAATATACAATTATGTGCAGATTGTGAGCATTAATTGGGGTTTCAACTGAACATTTTTTAAGAGACATTTGTTGAAACGAAGAGGTAGATGATTTGAAGGTGTACATTTCACTCTGTAAATAAATGTTAGATTGAGGTCTTTGAAAGAGCATTCCAATAAATATCATTCCTCTGCACTTTTCTCATTGCCCTGTAAATCTTTCCCCTTTTAGTGCTTAGAGAAGACTCACAACTTATCACACTCTCTGGCAAACAGATGAAGCTGCTTCCAGCAAGCTGTGAAGGATATGTTTTCTTATGTTATAATAGCAGATTTAGTTCACAGCTGAACAGTGCATGCATCGTGTGTCTCATGATGATCACAATATTGTATTATCAAGCACAAAAGGGAAAAATTAAAAACAGATTAAAACTTCAGATTTAGTGAAGGCTGACTTCAATAGTATGAAACCAAAACTGTCTGCAGTAAACTAGGAAAATGTGATAATCAGTAAAATGACAAAATATCAGTGGGAACTGTTCAGAGTAGAATTAAATGCAATTTATAACTAAGATAACAACTTTACTTGTGAAAAGTCAGCTAAAGCAATAACAGAACTAAATGGAAAAATTATATAAAATATTATTTAAAATTACAGATCGTGGCAATAAGGAAAAATATAAAAATCAACAAAATTAAAAAGAATTTTCAGACTGGAGGCCTGTTGACCAGTGGAGTACCAGAAGGATTGGTGCTGGGCCCTCTACTTTTTGTCATTATGTAAATGATTGGGATGCAAGCATAAGAGGTGCAGTTAGTAAGTTTGCAAATGACACCAAAATTGGAGGTGTAGTAGACAGCGAAAAGGGTTACCTCAGATTACAACAGAATCTGGACCAGATGGGACAATGGGCTGAGAATAGCAGATGGAGTTTAATTCAGATAAATGCGAGGTGCTGCATTTTAGGAAAGCAAATCTTAGCCAGGACTTATACACTTAATGGTAAGGTCCTAGGGAGTGTTGCTGAACGAAGAGACCTTGGAGTGCAGGTTCATAGCTCCTTGAAAGTGGAGTCGCAGGTAGATAGGATAGTGAAGAAGGCGTTTGGTATGCTTTCCTTTATTGGTCAGAGTATTAAGTACAGGAGTTAAGAGGTCATGTTGCGGCTGTACACTGTTGGAATATTGCGTGCAATTCTGGTCTCCTTTCTATCGGAAAGATGTTATGAAACTTGAAAGGGTTCAGAAAAGATTTACAAGGATGTTGCCAGGGTTGGAGGATTTGAGCTACAGGGTGAGGCTGAACAGGCTGGGGCTGTTTTCCCTGTAGCGTCAAAGACTGAAGGGTGACTTTATAGAAGTTTACAAAATTGTGAGGGCATAGATAGGATAAATAGACAAAGCCTTTTCCCTGGGGTCGGGGAGTCCAGAACTAGAGGGCATAGGTTTAGGGTGAGAGGGGAAAGATATAAAAGAGACCTAAGGGGCAACTTTTTCACGCAGAGGGTGGTACGTGTATGGAATGAGCTGCCAGAGGATGTGGTGGAGGCCAGTACAATTGCAACATTTAAGAGGCATATATGAATTGGAAGGTGTTGGAGGGAAATGGGCCAGGTGCTGGCAGGTGGGACTAGATTGGGTTGGGATATCTGATCGGCATGGATGGGTTGGACCAAAGGGTCTGTTTCAATGCTGTACATCTCTATGACTCTATATCTACAAAAAGGGAGTTAAATAAGAAATTTACAAGCTATCGAAATCAAACATCTTTGATAATTCTGTTAGAAATAAGTATGTGGGCAGAAATAACCTGATTGTGCCTAAGCTGGTTTGAGGTACATACAGAGGCCTACAGGCAACTATCCAAACATTCTGACACCTCAGTTTATTTCTGCTAATTTTCCTTATTTCATTTTCTGAATTTCCGCTCCTGAATATTTCAAGTCATCATTCAAACAGCCTTTTGTGAAGAGAACTTGTACCAATTGTCCTTAACATCTTTTTGTGCATATACATTCACAGTCCATCTGCTCCTGTACCCCTTCCAGTTAATATCAATACTCCTCCTTCCTACCAAAATGCAACAGCTCACATGCTCTGCATTAAAATTTCATCTGCCAGATAGCCACCCATTCCATTAGACTATGACTTTTGAGATCTTGCACTATCGTCATCACAATAATTCCAAACTGTGTCATCTGCAAACTTTGAAATTGTGCTCCACACATTCAAATCAGGTCAATAACCCTACATCAAGAAAAGCAGTGGTTGTGATCCTGACCCCCTCGGACAATGATCCAAATAAAAATCATTTGCTGCTATTCTTTTCCTGTCAGTCAGCCAATTTCACACTTAAGTTGTCACCATCCTTTTATTTAACAGCTTCAACTCTACTTAAAAGGCATATTATCAAATACCTTTTGAAAGTCTAACTATACATCAACCCTCAGTGTTGCCTCATCAAAAAAACCAACAACAAACAAATTCATTCAGGTCAACTCATTGCTGCAGCAAAAAGCAAGCAATCAAAAATGTATATCAGTGCTCGACTCTCCACTTTGTTGCACCTTCCTCTGCTTAGGCTATTCAATCAATTTTCCCTGCAGAAAATGCAAGTTTTACAAAGTGACAAATACAGTTTTTTTTGTTTATCCTTCCCTGAAAAGGATATGATCCAAGTGATTGATGATTCACATGGTATTAATTTGATTTCACTGAATAATGGACCAATAAGTACCCCCTTCACGATCTATGTAAAAGGAAACAGTAGAAGCCTCAAAATCTCTTATCCTATCTGGTGTCAGATTTGACTCAGTTCAGCAATCCTATCCCAGAGTTAGATGGCCGTGACTTCAGTTCCCCTCCAGAATCAATCACACACTCTCAACATAATACCGAAAGAGGTCTTATTTGCGTTTGAATATGAACATAAAAATAAAAGGAACATGAGAACAGGAGTATGCCACACCACTGCTCCGGCCTGTTGTATCCATCACTGAAATCATCACCCACCTACATCTTATTTCCATCCATTTGCACTGATTCTATATTCTTTAAACCTTTTGTTGATCTTGAATGTGACCGCACTTAATGGTCTTCACATCTAGGTGATAACAACTTGTACATATACAACACATTTCAAAACCATGAGACAAACAAAGCACTTTCCAACCAATAAAGGACTTTTGAATTGTAGACACAGTTGTAATGACAGAGTCCACTGTTTTAATAGAAAGCTTCCACATTTTGCATGGAGAAATACCTTTTGTGAATGGTCTGGTTCTGATTTTGAGGTTTTGTTGTCACCAGACTGAAGGACAACAAAGAGATTTTGCAGTGTGCTGATTAACATTTCATCCTGAACCAAGGGAAATAACAGATGATCTGGTCAGTCTTCACATATTGTTTGTCTGTGAGAACTTGCAGTCCACAAAATAACATCAAGTTTCTTTTACAACAGTTAATACTCTACAAAGCCCTTTAGGACGTCCTGGGGTTCTGAAAGATGCTATGTAAATGCAAGCCTTGCAATGACATTGAACACATGGGGAGGGGATGCAAGGAGAAAAAGGGAGGCTCAGGAGATTAAGAGTCCCAAGATCATCAGGTTTGCTGGTGGATACAAGGTACTGAACACGTTGATGCTCTCTCACTAACTCTGCATCAATATTAAAGCCACAGCACAAAGTCACGGCACCCTGAATAGGTGAGATGCTGCAACAGTCAACAGTCCCAACCACAGGAGGAGAAAAAATAGATTAAAGACCCTGGGATATAACCAGAACCATTAATGAACAATGCTTTCCCCAGGCCCTGATCAACACTGACCCCCCTCTCCCCCCGGCCCTGATCAACACTGACACCCCCTCCACCTCCCAGGCCCTGATCAAAACTGACCCCCCCCCCCCCCCCAGGCCCTGATCAACACTGACTGCCCCTCTCCCTCTGGCCCTGATCAACACTGACTGCCCCTCTCCCCCCGGCCCTGATCAACACTGACTGCCCCTCTCCCCCCGGCCCTGGTCAACACTGACTCCCCTCTCCCCTTCCATCTACCCCCCCCCCCGCCCGTGATCAATACTGACCCCCCTCTCCCCCTCCCTCCCCCAGGCCTTGATCAATACTGACCCCCCTCTCCCCCTCCCTCCCCCAGGCCCTGATCAACACTGACCCCCCTCTCCCCCTCCCGGTCCGCGAACGCCCTCTCCCTCCAGCTCTCTGTCCCTCTCACCTTTCCGACTCCGCGTCTTGTCTCTCACACAACACCTTCCCTCCGCTTCCGATTCCTGCCGAAAGGTTCCGGGAGCAGCTGTTCCGCCTGACCACCCTCCCTTCCTGACAGTCCCTCTGGGTAACACCCATGAAGCATCATATATTTATTATCACACTTTGGTGTGATGTTTCCAAAGTAATAACATGTAAATAATGTTATATGTCAATTTGATCACTATTTTTACTATTATTTATGCAAAATATTATTTATAGATACTTGTATTTATTAATACTCAAGCATGCTGGTTTGCTAGTTCTAAAGTAATAATATTTAAATGAATTATACATCTCTTTAATAACATTTACATTATGATATAGCTTAGCTGCACAAATTTCCTCTACATTGGGGAGACAGGTTGCCAACATGCGGAAGATTTTGGAGAACATCTCTGGGACACACACACTAAACAACACCACCACCCTGTGGTCAAACATTTCAACACCCCCTCCCACTCCACCAAAGACATGCAAGTCCTGGGCCTCCTTCACCGCCAAACTCTAGCCATCCAACTCCTGGAGGAAGAACACCTCATCTTCCACCTTGGGACCCTCCAACCACATGGCATCAACATCGGTTTCATCAGTTTCTTCATCTCCCCACCCCCCCCTTGTCCCGGATCTCCAACCTGACACCACCCTCTTGAACTGCCCTAGCTAACCATCTTCCTTCCACCGATCCGCTTCACCCTCCATCCGACCTACCATCATTCCCCACCTTCATCTAACTATCGCATTCTCAGCTACCTTCCCCCAGCCCCAGACCCCTCCCATTGATCTCTCAGCCCCCATGCCCCCACTCCACCCCAACCCCCACCCCATATTCCTGAAGAAGACCTTATGCTCGAAACGTCGACGCTCCTGCTCCTCAGATGATGTCTGACCGGCTGTGCTTTTCCAGCATCACACGTTTTGACTCTGATCTCCAGCATCTGCTGTCCTCACTTTATCCTAGCTGCACAAATATCTACCTGTATATATGAATATATAATACATTAAGAATCTTGGATCTGCAGATATATCTAACATTTTGCTGGGCTATTTTTATAACAGGAAATGTCTGTGTAATTCTGTAATGTTGCAAGTTAAAATTGTTAATGTACTATGGATGTTATGAAATTGAATATCACAAAAGCAGATATGACTTTGAAATGTGGACCAATTGTATCTCCGCCCCCCTCCGGCCTATCACCCTCACCTTAACCTCCTCCCACCTATCGCATTCCTAACGCCCCTCCCCCAAGTCCCTCCTCCCTACCTTTTATCTTAGCCTGCTTGGCACACCCTCCTCATTCCTAAAGAAGGGCTTATGCCCGAAACATCGATTCTCCTTCTCTACCAGCAACTTTTCAAAAGGCTGCAATTTCCAAGGTAGTAATCCACCACAGAAAAGCTAATGACCACTAAATCAAGCTTGCCACTGGAGAAGGTAATAATATCGACACTGTCAGTCTGTGACGCAGTGCTGAGGAAATGAGGTGTCACTTCCAAGCTGGAAGTGCATTGGGAACCCAGCTAAACGATGCAAATCAGGGTTTCAGCATATACAGAAGTAGCTACAGTATTCTTTGGGCCAACCAGTTGAACCAGCTTAACTGGTAAATTAAATAAATCACCCAGTTTTTTCTTAGCAGCACAAGGAACGTCAATGCCCCCTGCTGACCTGGGCTGCCACACTACCCAAGTTACAAAGCCTTGAAACAACTCCCATATATACTTGTACATTTTCCTTTCTGTCAGTGTCCTGACACATGATTTTCAAGCTTTCCTGGCTGCCAGCTGCCACTTCTCCCAGAGGAAGGACCAAGGGGCTGATCAGTGGTATTTAAAGCAGCCAATAAATACTGGCCGAGCCAGTAATGCACAAATTCCATGAATTATTTTTAAAAATCCATCAATGCTCCAACCGGAAGTTAAACACAGCTGCTGGAACGGATGCAGATTGATGTCAACCAGATTGAAAATCCAAAGTGATATGTGAATTTAACCTACTGAAAGTTCTTTGGGCCCAATTGCATCTACAGCTCTTGCTTTGGAGAGAAACCTGTCAGTATCAGTTACGTTTGACTAGTGGGCATTTGAAGAATGACTGACAGGGAATACAAATTCAGGTCATTCTGCTGTAACCCTCATTTCGTTAATGCAAATTCACTGTAATGCGATTGACAAATTGGGAACACTGTTTCTAAAGCACAAGCTTTTAAAATATGTAATGCAATTACATCACCAACACTTTAAGCACTGTTTCTAAAGCGCGATTTTTCTATAACACGGGGATGCACAAGAACACATCCATTGCGTTATAGAAGAACTACCTTTAAAACCATTAGTTAGGATTAGGAGGTTATTTTCTTGTGTTTTTACTGAAGTTCTTCACTAATTGTGCCCCATTGCCTGTTTCCATGTGTCAAGTACAACGGGACAAGTTTCTCTCTGCATGCAGATTTCATCAATGTGACAGACAACTACCAAAATAAATGGTTCAAATTACAGCTCCACATCCTTTTTACAGATTGCACATTTACTACCTCATTTTCTCATGGATCTGCCTCAAATTTCTTGGCTAAACACATCTTTCTGAACAATGGTACCACACGGATCAAAATTACTTAGCACTAATGTGGTCAGCATTTGTATCACGTCATCATAGCTTCTATCTGTGTGAATGTTATGACCATGTTCTGAATTCTTTTGATAGGTAAAGATGAAAATCATTCTAGTACAGACTAAGGAACACTTACAAAACAAGGGACAGCCATTCTCCGATGAATTGCTCAGACTAATGCCTGGACTAATCAGTGTCATCCTTTCTGGTTTAAAATTTAAACAAACAGGCAGTTAACTGTCAGTCATCATCTAGCTTGCATTCTCCATGGCAATGTCTCTGTGTCCAACTAGTCAGCACTCTCCCCTCAAACATTACAAATATTGTTTTACCTTTTCATTGATACTTCTTGCAAAGTATTCTAACAAGTTTTTTTTATTCATTCATAGGATAAGGGCATTGCTGGATAGGCCAGCATTTATTGCCTATCCCTAATTGTCCAGAAGTCAGTTGAAAGTCAGTCACATTGCTGTGGGTCTGGAGTCACATGTAAGCCAGACGAGGTAAGGATAACAGTTTCCTCCCCTGAAGGACATTAGTGAACCAGATGGGTTTTTTCTGAAAGTCAACAATGGATTCATGGTCATCATTAGACTCTTCATTCCAAATTTTTAAAATTGAATTCAAATTCCACCAGCTGTTGTGGCAGGATTTGAGCCCAGGTCCCTGGGCATTGTTCGTGTCTCTGGATTAACAATCCAGTGATAATGTCACAATGCGGCCACCTCTCCAATGCAAGCTGAAAAAATGTATCTTGCTTTAGCAAAACTCACAAGCTATTATTAATTATTTGTAAAGACCTGATCCAGAACTCTATTAGAACCTTCTTTCTTCAGCAAATAAGTTAGTCTTAATTATATATTATTGTTGCACATCACTGACAATATACTCTAGCCCTTAGCGTAGCAGCTGTTAACCCATTATGCCACATCAGCTCACAGCGTATTTCCAGCATTGTTGTAAAGACTCTTGACGCAAATAATATGGAAATTGTGGAGCCTGAACGTGTGGAATATACTGGTGCATCTGTCCAATCACATTTTTACACAATATGTAAAAACAACCAGCTTGTCTCCTCTGGAAAATTTCCCCAAGGAGACACATGACTGGTATGATTGAACTAAAGGAAGAAATAACTTGCATTATATAGTCCCATTTACTGCCCCAGGATGTCCCAAAGCACTGCACTGTCAATTGAGTAATTTTGAAGTGCTGTCACCATTGTAATATTTCGTACTTAGATGTGCCTAAGATTTTGTACCTTTGTACCTAAGATGGGCACCAGGAATGGCAACATTGTACAATTTTCATTGTACTCCTGTATCTTTGTACTTGAGTACACAAGACAATAAAATCTAATTCTAATACTTTGGAACATGGCAGTCAGTTTGCAGATGCAATGTCCCACACCAACACAAACCTAGAGTGACTGTATAACCTGATTCAAACTTGCTGGAGTAGTTTGCTCAGAATCAAGTCCTGCGACTCCCGGAGTTATCACAAATGTTAAAGATTTTAAAAACTACACAGAGTTCCCCAATTTACCTGCTTTCAAAATCCAGATTGACTGCATAAACCAAAACATTCTATCTTGTTTGCATTGGATTGCTCTCAACAAAGCTGACTCATTTTTCACATTTAGCCCCTATCATTAATGTCTATTTTGTATGTTTCTCTCCTTTGTTACCATTTGCACTGCCTTTGTAATTTGCTCTGGACATTCTCATCGGTTCCACTCCTCCTCCTACTTTGCAATAGTCCTTTTGGTTACAAAGAATTCAAATCAGATTTGAAACATTAGCATCATTTCCCTCCCCACAGATGTGGCAGACCTGCTGCATTTATGGCAAGACAATGGCCTGGTGGTATTGTCACCTGATTAATATTCCAAAGACCCAGGTAATGTTCTGGGACATAGGTTCAAATCCTGCCATAGAATTTGCATTCAATAAAAAAAGTCTAGAATTAGGAATTGAATGATGACCATGAAGCAGTTATTGATTGTCAAAAAAACCTATCTGGTTCATTAATGTCCTTTGTAGGGAAAGAAAGTGCCATCCTTGCCTGGTCTGGGTTATGCAATTCACTCTTAACTGCCCTCTGGGCAATTAGGGATGGGCAATAAATACTGGCCTGGCCAGCGACACCCTCTTCCTGTGAATGAATTTAAAAAATCCTCTGTGGTTTCAATTTGTTCTTTTTCGCTCCAAGTCCAGAATATTCATTTTTTCTCTCCTAATGCAACGGTCCTTTACTGTTGTCATTTGGTGCTGGTATTTACAAGTTTGATGTCCTTCAGGGACTCCAAAACGTGCAGCAACATTGTAACTAACCCAGCAATTTGTGGAGAATTAGTGGTAGCCAGTAGGCAGGATATTATTAAGCTGGAGAGGGTTCAGAAAAAATTTACCAGGATGTTGCCAGCAATGGAGAGTTTGAGTTATAAGGATAGGCTGGGAATTTCTTCACTGAAGCACGGGATGTTGAGGGATGACAGGTTGGACCGAAAGATCTGTTTCCATGCTGTACATCTCTATGACTCTATGAGAGACATAGATAAGGTGAATAGCCAAGGTCTTTTCCTGAGGATGGGAGTCCAAAACAAGGAAGCATATTTTTAAAGTGAGAGGAGAAAGATTTAAAAAGGACACAAGAAGCAATTTTTTCACACAGAGAGTAGTTCATATGTGGAATGAACAGCCAGAGGAAGTGGTGGATGAAGGCACAATTACAACATTTAAAAGACATTTGGACATGAATAGGAAAGGTTTAGAGGGATGTGGGCCAAACACAGGCAGCTGGGTTGAGGTTAGTTTGGGAAGCTTGGTCAGTGTGGATGAGCTGGATTGAAGGGTCTGTTTCCACACTTTATGACTCTGTAGCTCTATGACTACGAGTTCAGAATCAGCACAAGTTGCTGGAATGATATCATTCAAATCATTAGCCTCACAAAGATGCCAGCATGGCCTCAGCCTTCCCATAAGTTTCAGGAAATTGTTGCATTTGGCCACTTCAAATGAATTAATCTCATGCATAAAGCTATGGCTGATATTTAATGATGTGATTTCAGTTCCTGAATTGTCACTGAACTTCTCTGAGCCAGAAATTGAGCCACTGAAAATCCAAAGTCTCAATCCAAAGGACAGTAAATTGTTACAGACATTTAAAATGTAAAAGCTTAACTTTTTCTTTTTGTGTCTTTTCTTTCAAATTTCCCTTTTAATACAACCTTTCTTATTCCACTATCATTTCTTTCTGACCCCAATTTCACTGAAATGCAGTGCATCTCTGCTCCAACTGCCTCTGTTTCTTTATTTATCCTTAAATCTTACTGATTAAAGGGAATGTGGGTCCAACTGATAAATCCGACAATCAAACTCTGAACGAAAACACAAGTTGTTCAATGGAAGGATCTTAACTTTAACTAATGCCTGTAAAAATGGTATGGCAATTATCATGGGGGATTTTAATCTACATGTTGATTAGTCAAACCAGCTCAGTCAAGGTAGCCTTGAGGAAGAGATCGTTGAGTGTATCTGCCAATAGTTTTCTTGAAGAGTATATAATGGAACCAATGTGGGAGCAAGCTATCCTAGATCTGGTCCTGTGTAATGAGACAGGAATAATTAATGATCTCATAGTTAGGGATCTTCTTGGAAAGAGTGATCACAGTATGGTTGACTTTAGAATACAGATGGAGAGTGTCAAGATAAAATCCAATGCCAGGCTCCTGTGCCCTGGGAGGCGACAATAGAATGAGGGAGGACTTGGCTAAAGTAGACTCCAAACAAAGATTTTATGGTGGGACAGTTGATGAGCAGTGGAGGACTTTCAAAACAATTTTTCAAAGTGCTCAGCAAAAATATATTCCAGTGAAAAGAAAGGACTGTAAGAAAAGGGGTCATCTGCCATGACTGTCTATGGAAATAAGGCCAGGCTATCAAATTGAAAGGGATGGCATAAAAAGTGGCCAAAAACAGCAGGGAGCTAGAAAATTGGGAAAACTTTAAAGAAAAGTAAGATAGAACATGAGAAAAAAAACTAACACAGAATACAAAGACAGATAACAAAAGTTTCTATAAATATATAAAATGAAAACAAGTGACTACATTAAATGTTGGTCCTTTACAGAATGAGAAGGGGCATTTAGTTATGGGACATGATGAAATGGCCAAGGCATTGAACAGGTATTATGTATCAGTCTTCACAGTGGAGGACATTAATAAATACTAGTAATTGACAAAGAGATGAAGGTAGGTGAGGACCTGGAAACAATCATTATTATGGAAGAGGTAATGTTGTGCAAGCTATTGCAGCTAAGGATAGATAAGTTTCCTGGCCCTGATGGAATGCATCCCAGGGGACTAAAAGAGATGGTGGGAGAAATAGCAAGTGCACTGGTGGTAATTTTCCAAACTTCGCTGGACTCTGGGCAGTCCCAGCAGATTGGAAAACAGCAAATATGACAACACTGTTTAAAAAGGGAGGTAGATGAAAGAAGGGAGTTATAGACCGGTTAGCTTAACCTCTGTAGTGGGGAAGATGCTTGACTCTACTATAAGGAAGAAATAGCAAGGCATCTTAATAGAAATTGTCCTGTTGGGCCGATGCAGCATGGATTCATGAAGGGCAGGTCATGCTTAACAAACCTTTTGGAATTCTATGAAGACATTACGAGTAAGGTGGACAACAGGGACCCAGTGGATGTGATGTACCTAGATTTACAAGAGGCTGCTGCATAAGATAAGGATGCATGGCATTGCGGGTAAAATATTAGTATGGATAGATGATTGGTTTACTAACAGGAAGCAAAGAATGTGGATAAATGAGTGCTATTCTGGCTGGCAATCAGTAACTAGTGGTATGCCTCAGGGATCGGTGTTGGGACCGCAATTATTCACAATTTATATAGATGATTTGGAGTTGGAGACCACGTGTAGTGTGTCAAAGTTTGCAGATGACACTAAGATGAGTTGCAGAGCAAAGTGTGCAAAGGACTGTGAAACTTTGCAGTGGAACATAGATACTTTCAGTGAGTGGGCAAAGGTCTGGCTGATGGAATATAATGTTAATAAATGTGAAGTCATCCATTTTGGCAGGAGTAACAGTAAAAAGGATTGTTACTTGAATGGTAAAAAATTGCAGCATGCTGCTTAGCAGAGGGACCTGGGTGTCCTTGTGCATGAATCAAAGACGTTGGTTTGCAGGCACAACAAGTAATTAGGAAGGGAAATGGAATTTTCTCTTTCATTGCTAAAAGGATTGAGTTTAAAAGCAAGGAAGTCATCTTGCAGCTGTATAAGGTGCTGGTGAGACCACACCTGGAGGACTATATGCAGTTTTGTTCTCCTTACTTAAGAAAGGAAGGACTGGCATTGGAGAAGGTACAGATGAGATTCATTAGGTTGATTCCGGAGTTGAGGGGGTTGGCTTAGGAGGAGAGACTGAGTAGACTGGGATTATATTCATTGGAATTTAGAAGAATGAGGGGGGATCTTAGAGAAACATATACCATTATGAAGAGAATAAATAAGGTGGAAGTGGAGAGGATGTTTCCACTAGCAGGAGAAACTAGGACAAAAAGGCATAGCCTCAAAATTAGGGGGAGTAGATTTAGGACTGAATTGAGAAGAAGCTTCTTCACCCAGAGGGCTGTAACTCTATGGAATTCCCTGCCCAGTGAAGTAGTTGATGCTACTTCAGAAAACGTTTTTAAAGCCAAGACAGATTTTTTGAACAATAAAGGAATTAACTGTTACGGTGAGAGGGTGGGTAAGTGGAGCTGAGGCCATGAAAAGATCATCCATGATCGTATTGAATGGCGGAGCAGGCTCGATGGGCCAGATGGCCTACTCCTGCTCCTAGCTCTTATGCTGTTATGTTCTTAGCTACAAAAGCAGGAGTGAATCTGTCTCAGAGAGATATCACTTTCTGTAAAGAAGTTTAATCCACAAAGTTTTTAGTCTGTTGATTTTTATACAATTGTCAATTTGTTATTTGTATTTTTTTATTAGTTCATGGATCCTGACATTGGTGGCAATTATGTCTCATCTCTAATTGTTAGAGAGCAGTTAAGAGTCAATCACATTGTTGTAGGTCTGAAGTCATGGGTAGTGCCTGATGGCAGTTTCCTTGTCTAATGGACAATAGTGATCCAATTGATTTTTACTCCAATAGTTACATGATTGCCATTAGCCATCTTTTTAGTCTGGATATTTATTGGAATTCAAAGGGAGATTAGAACTCATGTCCCCAGAGCATTAGTCTGTGGTCCTGCATTACTAGCACAGTGACAGTCCCAATGTAGCATTACATCCCCTCAAATGTTTTTTGATTTCAATATGTTTAAAAGCAACTAGCCTATTCACCATTACATATTCCAGGTATAGAGTCTGGGTGTAGGCCCAGTTTTAGCTTTGCATGTGAAGTGAGTTATTCATCCTTGGACGATTTTGTAGTTCATGCTATTTTTACATTAAACTAATGACAAATGAATGTTTTTGGACAAAGAAGGAACCCATCAATTTCTTGTCTTTGTCAGAGAGGGTCGGGCCTGCAGGAAAAATTAGGCTAAAAATTGTGTCTGCAACCCGACTACCCTCTGGGAATACAAATAGGAGTAAATGCTAAATATGTTAAGGCCTTAGAGATGGTGCAGAGGAGATTTATTGCAATAGTACACAAGATGAGGGACTTCAGTTATGCAGAGATTGGGCAAGCAAGATTGGTCTCATCAAAGCAGCAAAGGATTATATACTCAATAGAAGGTTTTGATAGGATGGGAATGTTAAATTGTTTCTGCTGGAAGCATTGGGTATATTTTAAGTAATTGGGAAAATAACCAGGGCAGATGAGGAGACTATTTTTTACACAGTGAGACATTATGATCTGGAATGCATGACCTGAATGAATGGTGGAAGCAGATTCAAGAGTAAACTTTGAAGGGAATTGGATAAACACAGGAAGGGTCAGCACAGATGCAAAGGGACAAATAGCCACTGTGTGGCTTATTGATTTTTTAAATTCAAACTGTACTGCAGAAGTCAAAGACCCAGCAAGAATAAGCAAATCTCGTATGTTAAGATTGTTCTGAAGAAGGGTCACTAAATCCAAAACATTAACTCTGATTCCTCTCTGCAGATGCTGCCAGACCTTCTGAGTTCTTCCGGCAATTTCTGTTTTAGGATCTTTAATTTGTTGTGTTAGTTGTTGCTAAGCACAGAGCCAAACATTTGTGCTCTTAATGTTGCAGCTGGTATCAGGTCAGCTCCGAAAATATATCTGAATCAGTTTTACCAACCACTCTGAGGCATTTGTATGAACTACATAAATCACAATTGTGGACAATCTATTGCTTCCAATCGTCATGATCAGGAATGAATGGTCATTTTCTGTGTGCTTTTCTCCCATATCAATTATAATTTCACAGACCTCCTAAAAAGAAAGGTTTATAACAATTTTAAACAGGGAATGAATATCCAGTGCCTGGATTTACAGCTGATTTATGACAAATGGTGCAAATTCCCTCATCCCCTCACATTCTATATCCAGTTCAACCCACCTACCACACTGCATCCAAAATCTTTATCGATGACTGTCACTTCCCCCAACTTGTAATGAGCAGCCTGACCAATTCTCACTCATTTTCACTATACTTTTTTTTTCTTTCCTAAATATTGATGTCTTGAAAACAATCCACATTCCAGAAAAGGGGGTGTTGTAAACCTCTGGGACCTGATCAAATGTATACCCGGACATTATGGGAAGCTGGGGAGGAAATTGTGGGGCCCCTAGCAGAGATATTTGTATCATCCACAGCCATGGGTGAGGTGCCAGAAGACTGGAGGGTGGCTAATGTTGTGATTTTATTTAGGAAAGGTTATTCGGAGGTGCCTGGGGTCTATAGACCAGTGAGCCTGATATGAGTGGTGGATAAGCTGTTGCAGGGCATTCTGAGAGACAGGATATACATGCATTCAGGGAGGCAAGGACTGATGAGGGACAGTCAACATGGTTTTGTGCATGGGAAATTGTATATCACAAAGTTGATTCGGTTTCATGAGGAGGTGACCAAGAAGATAGATGAGGGCAGAACGGTAAATGTTGTTTACATGTACTTTAGTAAGGCCTTTGACAAAGTTCTGCATGGTAGACTGGTTAGTAAATCAGATCACATGGGATCAGGGTGAGCTTGCCAATTGGATACAAAATTGGTGGTGGAAGGTTGTTTTTTGGACTGGAGGCCTATGACTAGCAGTGTTCCACAGGAATCCATGCTGGATCCACTGTTATTTGTAATTTATATAAATGATTTGGATGAGAATATATGAAGCATAGTTAGTAAGTTTGCAGATGACACCAAAATCATTGGTATAATAGACAGTAAAGAAGGTTATCCAAGAATACAAAGGGATCTTGATCAATTGGGACAAGGGCTAAGGAGTGGCTGATGGGGTTTAATTTAGATAAATGCAAAGTATTTTGGTAAGATGAACAAGGCAGAACTTACATCATTAATGATAGAGCCCTGGGGAGTGTTGTTGAACAGTGAAGACCTAGGGATTCAGGTACATAATTCATTGAAAGTTGCTCCACTGGTAGACAGAGTAGTAAGGAAGGTATTTGGCATGCTTGCCTTCATTACTCAAACCACTGACACTCGAGTAGTACCAAATGCTACTTGCCACTAATTAGACCAAATCCAAATCCGGGTCTTGCTACATACAAGGACTTTGCTACATGAGAAGGTATGAATGTACAATCATCCATGAATATCTGCTGTTGGCTTTACAGTGGGGGCAAGTTCAATGATTAATTTATAGCATTGTGAAAAATGGCAAATATGTGCAAGTCTTCACTGCTTTACATTCATCCAATGATTCAAGGATTTGGAACCCTGTATTTTCAACTGGTTCTGGATTAAGAGTGACTTTTCTATACGTTGCTGTGGGTAATTAATTTTCATATTAATAACACCTTTACTTTTATAGTAGGTAACTCTTCATATCAATCAGCAGTATGTACACAAGTACATGATAATGGCGAGACATAAACATGGTGTTCCTTGTTCATAGTGTCTTGGCAAACACACAGGAACAGGACTCAATATTCTTTATACTCTGAGTGCAGGAACCATTTCAATTATAGCTGGAGAGGTCTGTTACATGTAAATTATGTCAGTGATTAATAATGCTTTTTTTCTGGTTTTTAGATTAGTTTTCCTTAAGAAGCTCATGGAGTAAACATATTAGATCACAGGATACTCCGTTATCGTTGATATCTGATATGTTGGTGCTGAGTCCATAATACCAAAGTGTCAAGGTCTTGATGACTTTGATTGTTTCCAACAGTTGTTTCAGAATATCCATGTTACATCCATCCCATAGTGTTACCAGAGCACCCACTGCGTCTGTGGTGACACTTTATGTCCAGTTTATCGGTGTAAGTAATGTTTTTAAAGCTTTTCTTGCACTTATTATCTGCCTGCGTATGTTTGTGGTATCTTGATTACTAAGTAAGTGGTAGATTTAAAAATGTGTTTGTACAACAATGAAATGCTAACTGAAGAGTGGGTTGTAAGTTTGGAGTTGGGGTGGGTGTGGAGGTGGAGGTGGGGAGTTTTCAGGCAGGCACACACCCCAGAGGTCAGAGCTAAAGTTTCTCTTGCTGCACAGCCATGCTGCCTGCTGAATTCAAATTGTTCCGCAGCACTTGCTACAATACAGCCTCCATGTTCTATTTTCATCTGTTATTGAAACTAAGGTAACGATCCCTGATCTGATGTCACATCACTCCATCCTCATCCCTGAGTAAATGGTAATTTTCCTGTTTTCAGACTCTTCTCTCAGTTTCAAGCAGCATAAAGATTTGCAGGCTGATTAACAATTTGACAGAGTGCAATGTGAACTCTCTTTATTTCAGCTGACTGAGTAGTCAGTCCTGTATGACAGGAAGATTTAATGGCCTCTAAAGATCCATATAATGGATAGTGGTGGGATATATTTCTGTGCAGTAGGATTCTAAACCTGTTACAACAATAACTTAGATTTACACAGCCCCTTAAACAGATTCACCATTCCAAGGTGCTTCATGGAAGCATTATAAAAGAAAGTATGATACTCAACTGCATGAGAAGGTGAGATGACTAAAGGCTTGGATCACTGGCCTGCATGGTGGCTTGCTGGTTAGCACTGCTGCCTCACAGCACCAGGGACCCAGGTTCAATTCCAGCCTCAGGTGACCGTCTGTGTGCAGTTTACACATTTTCTGTGTCTGCAAGGATTTCCTCCCACAGTCCAAAGATGTACAGGCTAGGTAAATTGGCCATGCTAAATTACCCGTAGTGTGTAAGTTAGGTTCATTAGTCAGGGGAAATGTAGAGTAATAGGGTAGGGGAATAAGTCTGGGTGGGTTACGCTTTGGAGGGTCAGTGTGGACTTGTTAGGCCAAATGACCTGTTTCCACACTGGAGGAAGTGTATGAAAGAAGCAAGTTTTAAGGAGTGTCTTAAAATAAAAACAGTAAACTAGAGACAGTACACAAAGGATATTTCATAGCATGAGGCCTTGGCAATTGAAAGTGCAGTTAGTAGAGGCCAGAATTACAGGAATGCAGAGATCTCAGATGGTTGTGGGACTGGAGATGATTGCAGAGGCAGGCATGAGAGAGGCCCAGGAGGGATTTGAAAATAAAGGTAAGAGTATGAAAATTATGGTGCTAGTTGAGTGGGAGTCAATGTAGATCTGATCGGAATCTAACATAAAGTCAAACACTCCTTGGTCGATCTAAGTAAGATGGAGAGCTGCCTGATAAAAGGCAACTATAAGTTGCTTTTATTGTTACCACCAGTCCCTGGAGGAGACCGCTCAATTTATTACACGTTCAGCTGGGACCTCAAATTGTCTCTCAGCTGAGGAAGGAATGAATTAGCTCCCTATTTTTATTCTCCCTCCTCGTCCATTGGATGCAAAACGTTAATTTTTTTAAAGTCCCTTCTCCTGTGGATGCCTTTCTCCAGCACCAAATCAAGTTATGTTTTAAACAAAACCAATTTAACAAGGCTTTCCTGAGTTAACAAAAGAGTGAGTTCATTAGTTATTAACCACAAGAACTTGCATAGACATAGATTTGAAATGAGAGGCGAGTCCAAAAAAGAAGTAAGTTAAAAAGGTAAATGGATTAATCTCTGAGTTCTATGAAAAGTAGATAATGGTATGTGTGTCAGTAACTTTGGTTGATACTAATAGCACTCATGTTGGTAGATGAACAGTTGATTTTGATATGTTTGGCTCTGCAGGTCGGCTGAAAGGCCTTTGTCCTATTTACTTTTTGACCGTTTTCACTTGGTTTCTGACTTCCATCAAAGAGAGAGAGAGAGAGAGACCTCTTTTATTTTTACCTGCAGTACACAGTTTATTTGGAGTTTTCTCAGCTGTGACCCTCACAGCACACACCATTACCAGCTAGCACACACAGAAAAGGGTTACAATTAGCTTTAACCCCTTGTTACGATTCCAATCCGACTGATGCATGGACAGGGTAAATAGACAAGATCCGTTCCCTGGGTGGGAGAGTCCAGTCCCTGTGTAAATGTTAATTTTCCCTGTTTTCAGACTGTTCTCCCAGTTTAAAGCAGTGTAACAATTTGCAGGCTGATTAACAGTGAGAGGCTGATTAACAGAGTGCAATGTGAAGTCTCTTTATTCCAGCTGACTGAGTGGTCAGTCCTGTATGATGGGAAGCTTTTATGGACTCTGACGATCCATACAATGAATGGTGGTGGGATATATTTCCCACATCTGACACAATTATTCCATACTGAATGTTAATCTAAAACTCAGGGCGAACACTCTGGTCCCAACAATCAGGAATGTGTGCAGCAGGATTTCAAACCTATGACAACAACTTCAATATTTACATCATCCCTTAAACAGGTTCGCCATTCCTAGAGGGGATAGGTTTAGGGTGAGGGGGAAAAGATTTAAAAGGGACAGAAGGGGCAACTTTTTCACGCAAAGGGTGGTGTGTAACGAGCTGCCAGAGGAGGTGGGTGGAGACGGGTACAATTACAACATTTAAAAAGGCATCTGGATGGGTACATGAATATGGGCCAAGTGCTGGCAAATAGGACTGGATTAATTTAGGATATCTGGTCAGCATGGACGAGTTGGACTGAAGAGTTTGTTTTCATACTGTACATCTCTATGACCCTATGATATTACATGATCCCAGAATGAAATCTGACTTGACAGACAACATTTTGCTCTTTTTTAACATGGTGGTCTTTCACTGAACAAAAGCACACAAGGCTGCAGATTTGATTTTAACAATTAAATAGAAGCTTATCATACAAAATATATTTTAATAAGAAACCAAACTGTCTATATATAACAGAGTTTAACAAATTTCAAAGCACACTGCAAAACAAAATTTCATTCTGGAATGTCACTTTACAGTTAGTCAAAATCAAGATAAATTTTCCTTCCCTATTACATTTGTACTTTTGACTTAACTGCCTTTCTCACTTCCTGTTTTGTGAGCTGTAAGGTCTTTTCTCTAGAATATCCACATAACTGAGTTAGTTTTGAATAGCCAACGCAGGCTTCTAACTAAACACTTCTGTCTGGCGGTTTCAGCAAACTAAACACTTTCACTGAGGTAACTTACTCCTAAACTGCTGTGAACAATCTTCTACTTCTAGGAGAAAATATACCGGCATCTGAATTCAGCCAGGTCTCCTTCAAACTACCCAAAAGCTTTCCAACCTCTTAGCTTTTCTTCGCTGAAATCAATATTTGATTAATCTAAACCTAAAATGTCTTTCAGTGTTTTCTCTGCCTTGCTGTAAACCCCACAACATAAACAAATTTCCATTAACAATCCAGGAGGCCTTGAGTCATCTGCTGTCTGACTCATGGTTCTGATTTAAATCATGGTTCCAAAAAGACTGACCTAATCAATTATAAATCCTCTCACAATGATGAAACAACACACATATGCTATTAGTTTGAAATCTAAATTCTAAAAAAAAAGATATTTATATATATCACAACTTCCATTGTAAGATAAACTTAAACATGTCTCTTACCATGGCTACTTTCTTTTCTCCCATCATGTCCACAGTCAGAGATAACTCATAGAAGATTACGGTACGAAATATGTGCATTTCTCTCTTTGAAGCTTCCTTGACAACTGTTGAATGTAACCATCTCGTGTCTCCCTCTAGTTATGGGTAATCCACGCAGGTCTTCCAGACCATCGCTGAATTACATTACTCAAAATTAACATTCTCAGTCATTTTTGGCCGTATTGTACATCTCTATGACTCTAAAAGTTCAATATTTCCTTAGGTGATGCAGGGCAATGATTTGTGACTATGACACTCTCCTCAAAAGACAAATAATATGAGATAGACAAAAGAACACAGAAAACAACAGACACATACATCATTCCTCCAGCCAAAAAAAACCAAAGAACTGCAGATGCTGGAAATCAAAAACAAAAACTGAAATTGTTGGAAAAACTCAGCAGGTTTGGTGGTATCTGTGGAAAGAAAGCAGAGTTGGTGTTTCAGGTCAGGTGACCCTTCTTCAGAACTATTCTGAAGAAGGGTCACTGGACCGAAAATGTAACACTGCTTTCTCTCCGCAGATGCTGCTGGAACTACTGAGTAATTCCAGCCATTTCTGCATTTGTTTCAGTCTTCTAGCCCTGGTCAATATTACATTTTTAGTTCAAATCTGGTGTCCATAGACCCAGGATAGGGCATCTGAAGTCACATTTGATTTTTCACCAATGTGGATGATTTTTACGTGGGCACATATCCTCCTTCCATTATTTTTACCAGCACTTTGGCACTTACTGCACTTGTTGGTGGGAAGATCACACCTTTTCCCAACAGTAGAGTTTGCCTGGCTACAGTGTTCCTCAGTATCACTATAACTTGTTCACCTCACCCTTGGGAAATGTGGCCATCCTTCCTTTGAATACAAAGTCCCAACAACTCTGAGAGATTTGGTTAACTTCATCTGCACTTTTAGGAATGTCTTTACAAGGATTCTCAGCTACAGCAGAGCCATAGCCTGGTCTACTATGCTGACTCTCATTCTCTGCTTGTTGTGTATGTGTCCCAGTGGATTCCATTGGTTTTTCCAATAGCCCAGATTTGCCCTACTCATCGGCAGTTAGAACACACAGCTTTCACGTTCTCACTTTTCATCTCAGTATCACCTTTTGTACCCTGACTAGGGGTCCAAACATTTTCCTCTGTCCCACAGGTGTTCAGTTTCCAATCATTCTCCCTACCATTATCCTTGCCAGTTAGTTGGGACTGATGAGTAATGGTTTCTTTTCTGGAACAGAGAGGTGTAGATCATTTCATAAAAATCAGCCAGCACAGCAACCTGCCTACTCCCAGTTACTCTCTGCTTTTCTACAAATATTCTTATTGAAAAAGGAAGGGTATTTTAAAGGAGAAATATTTGACAGAGATGTTTAAGTGACTTCTGTTTTAATTGGCTGTATTCACTGGTCAAAAGCTACTTAAATTCCTGCTTTCAAATTCCAGGTACACCTGATCCTATTGTTTCCTAAGGGTGCAGAATTTTTCAACAGTATGACTCCAGTATTAAAGATAATCGTTTTTTAACGAGCCTTGCAATCAGCAGCACTTTCTTCATGCATGAGGGAGTAAACTTTGAGAGTTTTCCTGAAAGCAGTGATAAGGACTGATATTTGCAATGCCACTTCAATTGCTCTGCTACCTGTGTGAAGGATATAAAGATAGCTTCTACCTTTCCTTTATCAAACTTAGGAATTAAATGAGCAAACTGAATTGATTCCATCTTTGGGTGTGACTTAGTGGTGTCTGATGAATACAATAGATTTTCTGGTTCCTTTCCTGTTTTTTTCTGTAATTCTCTCTCATCACTCTTTGCTCATCCCTTTCCAATCTTTACTTTTGTCTTTGCTCCCATACCAATTTTTCTCTCATTTCATTCTCCCTTCTTTATATCTCTTTTCTTTTCTTTCTCTTTTTCCTGAAGTTCTCATTTTTGCTGCTCCAGTTTTAATCTCTCCACTGTTCCTGAACTGTTTCATCTTGCTCAATTTCCACGTGTAAACTGCTGACCACCTTATAAAAATTTTGGGTTTTCTAGCATTTGCGTGAAATTCAAATCCTAAGGAACTTAAAAAATCTTTTAATTGTTTGTAGATAGGATCTTTGAATTCTCAAAAGTAACTTACCCCAAGCTTTCTAAGAAATGCACTGACATTACATGTCAATGCTGCTATAGTAATGCAGGGCAAACTCAAGAAAGTCCTTTATAATTAAAAAAAAGTTTTCAAAGAGGCAATTTATCCTCTTTATCTTGTTTATTTTGTCCATAGGTTCAAATCAGAGACACCAGGCCTCAATTTGTTATGAACAGTCCCTGTATGAGGTTTCCCAAATTATTATAGTTCCAGACACATACCCCACATTGATAAGCTTGGGTTGAGGAAGGTTAAACTGGTTTACCTTCTTTATTCACTCCAACCCATACCTCAGTTGGTGACAAGAATCCTTTCCCTTGCAGATAAACCGCTGACCACCCTATTAAAAATTTTGGGTTTTCTAGCATTTCTCCCAAACCAAATTAATGGGTACTCCACACAGAAGATTGCTCATAATTTACATTTCCAGTCAGTTTTTGGCTGTTAGTTTTATTAAAAAACACAATGTGTAATTAAAAGTTCAATATTTTCATAAGTGATGCAGGATTATGATCAGTCATCATGGCATTACTGATGGAAATTTCAAACTAATACACTCATAACCTTATTATTTTACTTGTAAAATTATACAGTAAAATAGTGTTCCCCTGGGCATTGGGTTCAATGGAAAGGAACACAAGGTATGATGATTTCACACTGCTGTTCTGGATGTGAATTATAGGCAAGACTAATAGTTTCACAGTCAAGAAAAACTCAAAGTTTCCATGAAGGAATAGACAGACTTGCAGAATTTGATCCCCAAAACAAGAATGACAGCAGAATGTTACTTATTGAGTCAATGTTAGGTCATGGTTCTAAATGAATAGAAATTGAAAATGTGCTTATGATTCTTTGACACAGAGGATGATTTATAAGTGGAATGAATTGCCTGATGAAGTGATAGATGCAGGTGCAGTTACAACATTTAAAAGACATTTGTACATGAATAGAAAAGGTTTAGAGAGATATGGGCCAAATGCAGGCAAGTGGGACTAGTTTATTTTGGGAAAATTGATCCGGATGGACAAGTTGGACCAAAGGTTTCCATGCTGCATTACTCTAGGACACCCCAAAATCCCTTCCAATATAAAAACAGGATCAGTTCTTTGTAAATTAATGACTTTGATAAATGTAGAGTTGAGGGCGTGTTTGGATATAGCTGTATTAACTTTTCACCATTAATTTTAGATTTATAATTATACTTATAAATCAGTTCTTCCCAATGAGATTTGAATCTTATTTGATGGAAAGCTTAGAAGTAAAAAGTATTTGGGCAGTCTCAGTTCAGTTGAGAATGGGCATGTTTACCAGGCAAAACAGCCCACCCATATTCAGTACTAGTCAACAGAAAATTAGGAGGCCCACCGTCTCATATTGTGATGATGGGAGGGTCATAAGTTTGACAGGCGTATACTTAGTTTGCATGTCAGACGTTAGAGTGTGAGCAAATTGTTTGGACCATTTATACAAGTAATTCCTATCTGAATTTTAATTCATGTCCAATGGATCAGTCCAGATTAATGCTTCCTAACACCAAAGTACGTTTTCAAATGGACCTTTCCAGCACATTTGAAGTGTTTGATTCTGAGAATCAGTTTGGAAATGGTGCAGACAGTTGCTTCTGTTTCTCTGAACCACTGCAAATCCTCACTGTCAAAATGCTTTGTATATATCAACATAGACTGAATTCCTGTTTTAATCAATGGCAAGAGACAAGCAGCTGAATGGAAGGACAATTTTCTCCACGGGACAATCAGAGTGAGTCATCTTGGAACTAGTGTAACACAGCTACTGGTAGATGACTGAAAAGTGACTTTGCCAGAAGCCTCAAAGCAGATCATCTATCCTCAAGGACTGCTTTGTCACTCATTTGGCCAGGGCCCTTATGGGATCCAGTGTTACATAGGATTATTTACTTCACAGAAACAGGCCATTTGTCAAAACTGTCCAAGCTGTTAATGTTTCTCATGTACTTTTTCCGATCTTTTCTCACTGAATTATCTTATCATAACCATATACTTCCTTCTCCTTCATATGATTGTGTAACTTCATCTTAAATACACCAAGACAATTAATTTCAACCATTCCCCTGTAATGTTGATACCCTCTTGAAGTAAAGAGGGGTTTTTTTCTGAATTGAATATTGAATTCGTATATTTTTGTCTTTGAAAATTTTTTTTTCTAGAAATATGTGGAACTTTTGTCATGGAATTGTAAGATTTAATACTGAAAGTTTCCATAGTCCTAATGGACTACACAGCTGCTCTCACCTTGGACAGAGAGATGACTGTGGTGGTTTAACCTGAGGGTCACCATACCTAAGGCAAGGGGAGAGGTTGAGGAAGAGAGCTGTTCATGGTAGCCTCAGCTGGTGCGGAATTGAACCCACACTGTTGGCGTCACTCTTCCATCCAGCAAATTAAGTGAACTCACACCTTTCATTAACATTGCATATATAACCACATGAGATTTTTCAGAGCCATGGAGGTTGATCCCAGGGTATTACTTTTGCATAGTATGCTCTTAAAACTTCAATTATCCCACTTTCAACAAAATGTAAATTTTCAAGGATCTTACATTGAGAATAATAATATGAAGAATGTAATTTCACATGAATTATTATTTCAAAACGTTTTCCACCTCCAAGTATTTCACCAGCACATCTTGTCGATTAAACAGCAAATACTGACAGCAACCTTTGGATTTTCACATTTAGCTGCAAATATCTGGCCTCCAGAGGATGCTAGATTAGAGTGGTGCTGAAAAAGCACAGCAGTTCAGGCAGCATCTGAGGAGCAGGAAAATCGACGTTTTGGGCAAAAGCCCTTCACCAGGAATTCTGATTACCTAGTTTTTACCTCCAGAGGATGCTGTCAGTTTCACGGAGTTATAATTGCTAACACTGAAGATTTCACTGCCTGTTAACTCCAAAGTCCAGGCCAATGTTGCTGCTCCTTCAAAAATAGCTATTTTTCCCAAAATGATTATGCAAAGTAAGTTACTTTGTATTAATTACTTTGAGATAATTAGTTGCACTATGTCCTCATGTTTTATTTAAAGCAAACCAGGTAGACCCCACAGAGAGTTGTAATTTCAATTAAGAGGATTCCCCTTGCCTTTTTAAGTTTGAAATATTTGTTCTTCAAGATGAGAAAAATCATGTGAAATTGGACTATTAGTCAAATAATGGCTTGACCTGATATTATCACGACCTGGTGGTGAGCTATTTTGAATGAAGAATCCCAGTATTGATGCTTGGTCCATGCTGAGCGAATTAATTTCAGCTGGGCAAATGATTCAGTTGCTGTCACTTAACTATAGGTGTTGTAGAGGGAGCCTATTGTTGTTTTCTGCTGCATGTTTCAACTCAGTATTTCTGCGAGAAAGTAAACATTTCTATGAGAACAGGCTTGGTTTTATATCATAGTAATACATGAAGAATTAAACCTTGGATAAAATACCAGCAGCCTGTGACAGTAAAACAGTAAGCCACAACATTGAGAAGGACAGTGAGCAAATCCAAAGTACTGAGATGTAAGTACATGATACAGATAAATGTCTTTACAATGAGATGCAAGTTAATGTGGCATCGATGTGCACATCAACTTGTATTTGGAATTGACAGTGCAGAGAGAAATTTGTTTCTCATTAACATACAATGTCCATGCTTCTATGTAGTGTTACTTTTTTGTGACTTGAGTTCATTTATTTTGACAATGCTCAGATTATTGTATTCCAAATATATATATTTGCAGCAGCATTGCTATTTTAAGATACCAGCCCATGGCTTTCCACGTGTTGCTTACATTAGTCTATAGCCAAGCAAATGACTCACCATAAGAACTCAAGATTAAATTTATTTTGCTAGTTGCACTTCTGCATTTCTATCTTTTAACTTCCTTACAATAAGTTTGTGTTGCCATAAATTAGAGAGATTATTTCACATTGAAATGGTTGGTGAGGGGAGATGTGATGAGGTGGAAGTTTGAAGCATTTGATCCTCAAATTTACAGTGATTCTATGGCCTAACACATCCCTGTCTATTTTTTTGAATGACATCCTTTTCCACAGCTGGAATTTGCAGGTATCATAGTTATTGAAAATCAGTAGAAAGCAAAGGGAAAAAGGATCTACAGCTCAGTTGTTTGTACCTGCCTCTCAGCCAGAACTTCTGTATTCAAGTTTGATTCCAGGATTGTTGGGCAAAAGAGGAGTGTTCATGATATGGTTCCATTTGACAACCAACCTCTAATAGAGTCACAGAGATGTACAACACAGAAACAGCCTCTCGGTCCAAATCGTCTATGCTAACCAGATACCTAACCTAATCTAGTCCCATTTGCCAGCACTTGGCACATATTCCTCTAAACCCTTCCTATTCAATGTACACATCCAGATGCCTTTTAAATGTTGTCATTGTACTAGCATCCTACACTTCCTCTGGCAGATCATACCATACACACACACCACCCTCTGCATGAACATGTTGCCTTTCAGGTCCCTTTTAAATCTTTTCCCTCTCATTCTCAACCTATGGCATCTAGTTCTGGACTCCCCAACCCCAGAGAAAATACCTTATCTATTTACCGTTTCCATGCCCCTCATGATTATATACATTTCTATCAGGTCACCCCTGGCCTCCAAAGCTCCAGGGTAAACAGCCCCAGCCTATTCAAACTCCCCTTCTTGCTCAACCAAATCTTGGCTACATCTTTGTAAATCTTTTTCTGAACCCTTTCAAGTTTCACAACATCCTTCCAATAGGAGGGAGACCAGAATTGAACACAATATTCCAAAAGCAGCCTAACCAATGTTCTGTACAGCCACAACATGACCTCCCAACTCCTATACTCAATGCTCTGACCAATAACGGAAAACATACCATGTCTTTGTCATTATCTACTATGTCCTGCACTTCCTCACTCTTCCCCAAAGGGGATAAAGATATGGGTGGAGATACAAAACAAGCAAGCAGAGAAGAAACAGCATCTCCCCAACATGAGAACCGAAGTTTAGTTCCTGAATTGTACTTCCTGAAGCAGAGTCATATAGGACTAAAACATTAACTCTATTTCTTTCTCCATGGGTGATGCCAGACTTTGCTGAGTTCTTCCAGCATTCCTGGTGTTTGCCTAGAATAATATGTTATGGATCCAACCAGGTATCAAACTATTTTGGATCTGGTGATGTGACCTGGTAGAATTTAGCATTCTGTGTTTGGGAGGGAGAAACTTGGATTGGGAACAACTGCGCTAAACTTAATAATGAGTTTTTAAGAATATTCATAAATGGTGTGATGACATTACTGACTAAGCCAGCACTTATTGCCTATCGCTAATTACCCAGTAACGAGTCAGACACATGTAGACCTGTCCAAGTAAGGATGGCAGTTTCCTTCCCGAAAGGGCTTTAATGAATGAGGTGGACTTCTCCAACAATCAACAATGGTTTCAACATCATCATTAGGCTCTTAATTCCACATTTTTATGAAGTTCAAATTCCACTATCTGCCATGGCAGGATTTTAACCCTGCCATGACCTAGGTCTCTCTGGATTAATGGTCTACCATTAATACCACTTGGTCACTGTCTCATAATAATCACAAAAGGCAGAGCTGGCTGGAGTGGATGGGAAAAAAAGTTTAGCAGCAAAGATGGTTGAGGTACAACAGCAGACCATCAAGAAAATAGTTCATGGCTCACAATAGTGTTGTATTCCAGTGAGGGAGTAGGATTCTCGGAAGGGGGCTAAGTCAGGAAAGTTAAGGATGGCATCAAGTTGAAAGAAAAAATACAGTTTGCTAATGGTTAAAGAATATCGAAGAAAAGCAAGAAAATAAACATCGAGGATAAACTCACAAGTAATATCAAGATGGATAGCATGAACTTCATTAAATATATAAGAATGAAAAGAGAGGTCAAAGTGAACACAGGCCACTTAAAGAATGAAACTGTGGAAAGCATAATGGGGACCCAAGAAGTAGTAGAGGAGTTCGGAAAGTCACACTAATAATATTCCAAAAATACAAAATAAAATTGGGGAAAAAGTAGAGAGAGAATATGTATATCTACTATCAGTAGAGAAAAAGCACTCAGACTAAAGACCATTAAGTCCCCTGGATCTGTTGAGATGCATCCTGGGATATTACAAGAAACAGCTACCAAGATAGTGGGCAGTAACCTTCCAGGAATCCTTAGATACTGGGAAAGTCCCAGAAGATTGGAAACTACCAATGTAACACGTTTGTTCAAAAAGGGAAGGACACAAAAAATTAGCAATTCTCGACCTTAACATCTGTTTTTAGGAAAATGTTAGAGACTGTTATAAAGGATATAATAGCAGAACATTTATAAATACATAATTTAACCCCTTTTCAACCTGTTGTAGTAGTTTGGCGAGCTGGGAAGTTGATTTGCAGGTGTTTTGTTCCCTGTCTGGGAGACATCTTCAGTACTTTGGAGCCTCCTATGAAGTGCTGCTGAACTGTGTCTTTAGAATTTATTTGCTTCTGTTCCTGCTGCATTTGGTTGCCAGTTCTGGTTGTTTGTTGTTGAGGCCGGTATATTGGGTACCTACTGGAGTCTGTGGATGAATGCCATGCTTCTAGAAATTCTCCGGCTGTCCTCTCTTTGGCTTGTTCTATGATCATTGTGTTGTCCCAGGTGAATCCGTGGTCCTGTCATCTGTGTGTGTGGCTACTAGGGACAACTGATCGTGGTGTTTTGTGGCTCATTGGTGTTCGTGGATGCAGATTGCTAGTTGCCTGCCAGTTTGTCCTACATCGTGTTTCATGCTGTGTTTGCATGAAATTTTGTAAATTACATTTGTCTTGCACATGATGGATGGAGGGTCTTTTGTCCTGCTGAGTTGTTGTCTGAACATGGCTGTTGGTTTATGGGCTGCCATGAATCCCAGTGGTCGGAGAAGTCATACAAACACTATGTAGGACTAACAGGCAGACAACTAGCAATCCACATCCATGAATACCAACTAGCCACAAAACACCATGATTAGCTGTCCCTAGGAGCCATACACACAGATGACAAGGACCACAAAATTCACCTGAGAACTAAATAAATTCCAAAGACACAGTTCAGCAGCACTTCACAGGAGGCTCAAAAGCACTGAAGATGTCTTCCAGACAGGGGATGAAACATCTACGAGTCAACTTCCCAGCTCGGTGAACATACCCACAAGTATGACAACCGGCATCTTTACGCAAACCTCTAATCAACCTGTTCAGAGATATTATTACACAGCTCTGGAGCAGGGCAGACTTGAACCTGGGCCTCCCAGTTCAGGGGTAGGGACACTTCCACTGCAAGGGCACACAAGGGGAAGCAACCTTTCTGCACCTACCCTGCCAAGTTCTCTAAGATTCTTGTGGTGCTGGAAAAGCACAGCTGGTCAGGCAGCATCCGAGGAGCAGGAGAGTCGACGTTACGGGCATAAGCCCTTCCTAATGAAGAGCTTATGCCCGAAACGTCAAATCTCCTGCTCCTCAGATGCTGCCTGATTGGCTGTGCCTTTCCGGCACCACACTCTTCAACTCTGATCTCCAGCATCTGCAGTCCTCACTTTCCCCGTCTAAGAATCTTGTATGTTTCAGTAAGGATGTCTCTTATTCTCCTGAACTCCAATGTGTACAGGCTGAATCTACTAGATCTCTTATGAAGGAAACCACCCATACCCAGGATCAACCTTGTGAACCTTCTCTGGACAGCCTCCAAAACCAGTACATCTTTCCTTGGATAAGCAGACCAGAAAGCATAATCTCAGAATAAAGGGTCATGCATATAAGAGAGAGATGAGGAGGAATTTCTTCTTCCAAAGTGGAAAAGGCCATTTGGCCCCTTGAGTCTCTAAAGAACATCCCACCCGATCCATGTAACCCCATATTTAGCATGGCCAATCCACTGAACCTGCACATCTTTTTGACAGTGGGAAGAAACTACAGCTCCAGCAGAAACCCACACAACTACAATACAGGGAAAATGCACAGACAGTGACTTGTTATTCAGCTTTTTTATTAGAATTTCTTTTTAGGATCCCTACAGGGTGGAACAGGCCCTACAACGAGTCCACACCAACTCTCCTGAGAGTATCCCATCCAGACCCATTACCCTAACATATTACTCTACATTTACCCTGACTGATGCACCTAACCTACACATCCCTGAACACGAGGGGCAAGTTGGCATTGCCAATTCACCTAACCCGCATATCTTTGGACTGTGGGAGGAAACCAAAGCACCTGTAGGAAACCCATGCAGACAGGGGAAGATTGTGCAAATTCCACATAGTCACCTGAGGCTGGAATCGAACTCAGGTTCCTGGCACTGTGAGGTAGCGGTGCTAACCATTGAGCCACCTTACTGCACCCACTTTGACACTGCTAGCACTTTAATCACACCGACTGAAACTCTCAATCAGCTGCACAGGCATATTATTCTGCCTGGTAAAAACAATGACTGCAGATGCTGAAAATCAAATACTGGATTAGTGGTGCTGGAAGAGCACAGCAGTTCAGGCAGCATCCAACGAGCAGCGAAATCAACGTTTCGGGCAAAAGCCCTTCATCAGGAATAAAGGCAGTGAGCCTGAAGCATGGAGAGATAAGCTAGAGGAGGGTGGGGGTGGGGAGAGAGTAGCATAGAGTACAATGGGTGAGTGGGGGAGGGGATGAAGGTGATAGGTCAAGGAGGAGAGGGTGGAGTGGATAGGTAGAAAAGAAGATAGGCAGGTTGGACAAGTCAAGGAGACAGTAACTGAACTGGAAGTTTGAAACTAGGATGAGGTGGGGGAAGGGGAAATGAGGAAGCTGTTGAAGTCCACATTGATGCACTGGGGTTGAAGTGTTCTGAGGCGGAAGATGAGGCGTTCTTCCTCCAGGCGTCTGGTGGTGAGGGAGCGGCGGTGAAGGAGGCCCAGGACCTCCATGTCCTCGGCAGAGTGGGAGGTGGAGTTGAAATGTTGGGCCACGGGGCGGTTTGGTTGATTGGTGCGGGTGTCTCGGAGATGTTCCCTAAAGCGCTCTGCTAGGAGGCGCCCAGTCTCCCCAATGTAGAGGAGACCACATCGGGAGCAACGGATACAATAAATGATATTGGTGGATGTGCAGGTGAAACTTTGATGGATGTGGAAGGCTCCTTTAGGGCCTTGGATAGAGGTGAGGGAGGAGGTGGTGTGGGCACACGTTTTACAGTTCCTGCGGTGGCAGGGGAAAGTGCCAGAATGGGAGGGTGGGTCGTAGGGGGGTGTGGACCTGACCAGGTAGTCACGGAGGGAACGGTCTTTGCGGAAGGTGGAAAGGGGTGGGGAGGGAAATATATCCCTGGTGGTGGGGTCTTTTTGGAGGTGGCGGAAATGTCGGCGGATGATTTGGTTGATGCGAAGGTTGGTAGGGTGGAAGGTGAGCACCAGGGGCGTTCTGTCCTTGTTACGGTTGGAGGGGTGGGGTCTGAGGGCGGAGGTGCGGGATGTGGACGAGATGCGTTGGAGGGCATCTTTAACCACGTGGGAAGGGAAATTGCGGTCTCTAAAGAAGGAGGCCATCTGGTGTGTCCTATGGTGGCACTGGTCCTCCTGGGAGCAGATACGGCGGAGGCGGAGAAATTGGGAATACGGGATGGCATTTTTGCAAGAGATAGGGTGGGAAGAGGTGTAATCCAGGTAGCTATGGGAGTCAGTGGGTTTGTAAAAAATGTCAGTGTCAAGTCGGTCGTCACTAATGGAGATGGAGAGGTCCAGGAAGGGGAGCGAGGTGTCAGAGATAGTCCAGGTAAATTTAAGGTCAGGGTGGAATGTGTTGGTGAAGTTGATGAATTGCTCAACCTCCTCGCGGGAGCACGAGGTGGCGCCAATGCAGTCATCAATGTAGCGGAGGAAGAGGTGGGGAGTGGTGCCGGTGTAATTACGGAAGATCAACTGTTCTACATAGCCAACAAAGAGACAGGCATAGCTGGGGCCCATACGTGTGCCCATGGCTACGTCTTTGGTCTGGAGGAAGTGGGACGATTCAAAGGAGAAATTGTTAAGGGTGAGGACCAGTTCGGCCAAACGAATGAGAGTGTCAGTGGAAGGGTACTGTTGGGGACGTCTGGAGAGGAAAAAACGGAGGGCTTGGAGGCCCTGGTCATGGCGAATGGAGGTGTAGAGGGATTGGATATGCATGGTGAAGATAAGGCGTTGGGGGCCAGGGAAACGGAAGTCTTGGAGGAGGTGGAGGGCGTGGGTGGTGTCTCGAACGCCTCATCTTCCGCCTCAGAACACTTCAACCCCAGGGCATCAATGTGGACTTCAACAGCTTCCTCATTTCCCCTTCCCCCACCTCATCCTAGTTTCAAACTTCCAGCTCAGTTACTGTCTCCTTGACTTGTCCGACCTGCCTATCTTCTTTTCTACCTATCCACTCCACCCTCTCCTCCTTGACCTATCACCTTCATCCCCTCCCCCACTCACCCATTGTACTGTATGCTACTCTCTCCCCACCCCCACCCTCCTCTAGCTTATCTCTCCATGCTTCAGGCTCACTGCCTTTATTCCTGATGAAGGGCTTTTGCCCGAAACGTTGATTTCGCTGCTCGTTGGATGCTGCCTGAACTGCTGTGCTCTTCCAGCACCACTAATCCAGTATATTATTCTGCCTGCCTACACTGCACTCACACCATTTGAGGGGTCCTTTGATCTGTCTGATAAAAAATCTGCATCAAGGTGCTCTCTTCACTTCACCTGACAAAGAGGCAGCGCTTCGAAACCTTGTGATTTCAAATAAACCTGTTGGACTAGAAGCTGGCGTCATGTGACTTTTGACCTTGTCCACACCCACTCCCACAACGGCACCTCCAAACCCGCTGTGACTTCACGGAGAAGGCTCAAGAACCGATGCGCTCGGGCGACAACCCGAACCTAACTCACAAGTCGACAGCTGCGACCGCCCTCCCATTTGCCCCTTTGACAATAACGACGAAACCAAAAGATCGAACCGACGTGACGGGAGGCGGCGTCGGGGCTCCGGGCGCATGCGCGGTAACCCGCCTTCGCAAGCCCTGCCGTGGAGGAGGAGGCGGCGGCGGTGGGACCGAGACGGAAACCCGCAGCCAATCAGAGCGGTCGGCGGCTCGGGGAGCGGCGCGGGCCTTTTGCAAATAAACCGTCAGCGGCAGGACCGGGCCGAGTGATCGGTGACGGGATCTGCGGCTGGTTTAACCGCTAACAGGAAGCAAAAAAAGGGTGGGAGGAGGAGGAGGAGTAGTAATTGTTATTGTTATTTGGTCCGGCCCGGCGACTGATACCTTTCTCGATTTGGGTAGGGGGAAGAAAAGGTTGCTGTTGTTTAAAAACAAAGATGTCGGCGGCGGCGGCTGCTGCCCACCGTCCGTCGGTTTCGCTGGCGGAGTTAAGATGGCGGGCGGCCTGGTGCGCTGCCTCCGGGGTGCGCCGTTAGAGCGGGACTGAGAGGTGGTGTTTCCCCTCCCCCGGGAAACAGGATGGTGACCGTGTCGCGGAGGCGGCCTTCCTAGATGATCGTAGCAGCCTGGACCGTCTTCCACGCCACTCGGAGCCTGGTCAGAGGGTTACTGCTTTCCCCGGAGTCGCCCGGCGTTGCTGCTGCCGTTGCCGCCACCGCCAGCCGAATGGGCAACAGCTGCGTGTGCCGGGACGGTAGCGACGCCGAGGAGAACCCGGGCCGCCCGGGCGAGCTCGGAGCGGCCGAGTGCCGGGGGCACCCGCCCCCCCTCTTGTCGTCGTCCTCCTCCTCCTCCTCCTCCTCGCATCATCACCGCCACCACCCTCAGCACCACAGCAACAACGCTGAGGGCGAGCCCAGGAGCCGCTCCCGGGACCCGGTCAGGCCGCCCAGGAGGGGACGGGGTCCCCACGAACCTCGGAGGAAGAAACAGAATGTGGACGGCCTGGTGCTGGATACCCTGGCTGTCATTCGTACGCTGGTGGACAAGTAAGTGGCAGCGCTCAGTTCTCTCTCCTCTCCCAGACCAGGAAACTGACTCAACTGGGCTTGCTCACTTACCCTTCTCTGCCCACCTACCAGGAGAAAACCTTTCCTGTCGATTGGGTTCAATCGCACAATTCGCGAAAGGTCAGACTCTCCTGCTAATGTTGTTCAGTCGTTTTATCTTTATTTCTTCATCCGTATTCATCAATATGTTCTCAAACATAAGAAATTGTCTTCGTCTTTTTAAATAACTTACAGTTGAGTTACCTTTTGTTAGAAATACATTAAATTGTCCCTTTTTATTTTTGCAAACTGACACTAGCTTGTGCAGCTTATAGCCATAACGTTTTATAATAGGCTCATATGTCAGTTTTAAGAATCCAGGGTGTTTTGGTTGAGGACAGCAGTAGTAAAATTAACTACTTTTGGGCAAAAGATGCTGGATAAAACTCCAACTGAAATCCAATTCATCTTCCAGCGTCCTAAGATGCTTTAAAAAAATCCCTCAGATTCTGGAAAGGTCCCAGCCATTTAGAAGTTAGCAAAGTTGAACAATCGAGGAGACAGACAAAATTGAAAACTACAGGTCAGTTAGTTTGATATCATTTGTCAGGAAAGCACTGAATTTTATTTATGGACGTGAAAGGAAGTCTTAATGTAACAAGAAGATCATGGTGTGATCAAAGTAGGATTTGCCCAAAAAAAGGCATGGGTGGTTCAGTGAAAGAGGGTTTGACTCCACCCTTGGGTGACTGTGCGTGTGAAATGTTTGCATGTTTTCCGTATGAGTTTTTCCAGGTGCTCTGGTTTCCTCCCACAGTCCAAAGGTATGCAAAGTAGGTGGATTAACCATGAGAAATGCAGGGTTACAGAGATAGGGTATGGGGATAAGTCTGGGTGGGATGCTCCTCAGAGGGTCAACTAGGACTCAATAGGCTGAATGGCATTCTTCCACGGTGGGGGCTTCTCTTGATTCTGTGTTGAGAGCCTTTTGAGGATATAACAGGGAAATTGCATTAAGGGGACCCAGTAGATATTGTATGTCTCAATTACAAAAAGGCATTCAAAGCATCTCTCTCTCACACAATGCACAAGGTTTGGAATAGCTGGTTTGGGAGCTATATAGTAAGATTCATTAGATTAGTTCCTTTGGATGCTCATTGAGTTTTGGAGTAATATGTTAGAGTGAATAGAGATTTGGAGCTAGCATGTTTCAAACTTATTGGCTATGGCTAGGAATGTGCCACAGAAATTAGTCTTTGTAATTTATATTAATGACAGGTGAAGAGACATAATATAGAGGAGCAGCCAAGTCTACGTTTCGGGCATAAGCCCTTCAACAGGACTTATGTCCAAAACTTAAACTCTCCTGTTCCCCAGATGCTGCCTGACCTGCTGTGCTTTTCCAGTACCACACTTTTTGACTCTGACTCTCCAGCATTTGCAGTCCTCCCTTTCTCCAAGAGACATAATATGTCCAAGTTTGCAGATATAAAGCTAGATGATAATGTAAACCACAGAGGGAGCAAAGATTCTGAAATGTTTTTATAGATGGGTTAGTTAGGTGGCAGGTGGAGTATATTTGTGGGGAGCTGTGGTCAACAAAATAGAAAACTGGAGGGAAAAACTTGTAAATGTTGATGTTCAGAGACTTGGATGTACCTATGACGTGCTCACAAAGTTAGCACGCAGGTACAGTAAACAGTGAGAAAGGCAAGTGGCATGTTGGCCTTTGCAAAATTAAAAAACAAGCAAGCTATGCTAATGTTTTACAGGAGTTTAAAACCACACCTGAAGTCCTGTGCAGTTTTGTCTCTCTGGATAAGAAATGATATCTGGAGCAGAAACTAACTAGGTTTGGCAGTCTCTCTGTGGTTGCTGCAGATTGAGTTTTGTTTTTGTTTCAGATTTCCAACACCTGTATTCTGTTTTATAAAAGGGACTCTATTAGCTGGTTTGGGAGCTATATAGTAAGATTCATTGGATTCGTTCCTTTGGATGAGAGGGTTGTTTGATGATATGTTGGTTTGGATAAATGTTGAATAAATTGGCTTGGTTTTCTCTAGAACATAGCTAAATGTGACACTTTTATTGAAAGTATAAAATTCTGATGTGCCTTAACAGAATTAATACTGAGATATATTCATCAGCTGGAGAAGCAAATGAAAAGCATATGAATAAGGATCAAAAGTGTTGTCCTTCACATCTGCTCTACCATTCAGTAAGATCATTGTCGACATTCTTGCAGATCCTCAATTTTGTGTCCCCTTAGTAAACAACAATCTTATATACTTCTGCCCTAGATACTTAAAGATTCCATATCCACTGAATGTTCATTAAGAAAATTCCAAGGACGCACTCACTTCCTGTGAGTGAAAAATGCTCCCTCATATCAAATCTAGTGATTTCTAAATGCTGAGCTTATAACCCCACCCATTAGGTTGTAGTATATTCGCAAACTTTAAGTTTTCCAGGATTACTTTCATATCTGATCAAATCAGCTGTTTTGGCACTAACAATTTTGAGTCATAATTTATAATGGGTCACTAAAAAGCATGTTCACGGTGTAGCATGTAGCACTCTGGTTTATGGCACTTTAGCCTAAATTTATATTGAAGTGTACGTAAATTGCATTTTATTTTATAATGTTGCCTTTGAGTCTTGAATTTATTTTTTAGTGCGATATTTCCATTTGTTTATTTTGAGAAGAATATAGAAACAGTTACCATTACCAAATAATCCCTTGTTACCCAGTTTTTCTCATTTAAGATGTGTTGTCAAAATAGCTCAAAGAACTTGGGAAGAATTTGGATACATTGTTTTGGAGCCAGTTCGCGCTGTTGCCTGGAATGTGATGCAGAATGACATCAACATCATGAATTCAATCCTCGTACTGTCTGACGGCATTCATGAGTCTGCCTACTTGCCTTGCCCCAAGACAACTTTTTTTCTCTTGTAGAGCTACATGACTGTTGTCTTTCAGGACAGTTGCCATTTCTCTAAACATAATGGTGAAAATGTGGAAGTTGTTGCATGCAAGGTTTGAAGCAAATTGGCACAGATTAGATTTGACTCACCAATACTAAGTCATAAAAATGGCTGATATAGAAGTATGTCAGGGTTAAGGTGGTAAAATATAACTTGAGTGGAAAGCTCATCTGGAGTATTAATGTTGGTCGAAACCAGTTTGGGTGAATGGCCTGTTCCATGAAGCTACTTGGATGCTGCCTGAACTGCTGTGCTCTTCCAGCACCACTAATCCATGAAATGGTAGCTTTGCAATGCTCTAAAAGACTGTCAACATTATCCAAAGCTATTTGCCTGAAATCTTATACTTGGATATATAGAGCATGTGAAGAGTTGATGACTTGTGTGCAAACACTCTATTATATGAAATACTGTTTCGGAACTTGTGCTGGCTCCTGCACAAGAGTTGTTAATATCTGTTTGAGTGCTGCTGGTCTTTTAAATGTCACGTTTTTATGTCTCATAAAATTCCTTCAATATTTGTAAAGTACTTGGACAATCGTTTCAATTTTTGAATAAAGATTTATTGCACAGTATTTGTAGTGTTTAAAAACAGGCCATATAGATCCTTCTGCAATAGATGAACAACCTCTCATCCAACTTCATCTAACCCCCATCAACATACTGTTCCATATTTTTTCCTTCATTTTGTCTTGCTTCCCTTTTCTATTCATCTCCATGCTTAATGTTCTATATTCTAACCATTTTCTGGGTAGCTAAATTCCCTATAAATTTCATGTTGAACCTTTCAGTAACTGCTTATGATCAGCAGTTCTGGTCTTGCCTGCAAGTGGAAATGTCAACTTTACCTATCCCTTAAGCTCTTCCATAACCATCAACTGCTCTATCCATCTAACTCTGTGTTTTCTCTAGCAATGATACCTAGTCATAGCCCTACAATATGGAAACGGATCCTTTAGTCCAACTTGTCCATGCTAACCAAGATTCCAAGACAAATCTAGTCCCATTTGCCTGTGTATCCCTTTCCTGCTCGTGTACCTGTCTAAATGCCTTTTGAATGTTATAACTGTACCTTCATCTACAACGTCCTCTGTAGTTCAATCTTTCTCCTCTCCTTAAAAATATGCCCTCCAGTTTTGAACTCCCCTAAACTAGGGAAAAGGCCTTTTGCTGTTCACCTTATCTGTGCCCTTCCTGTTTTTATAAACCTCAAGGTCACCCCTCAGCTTCCTGCAGTCCAGAGGGGGGAAAAAATGTCCCAGCCTATCCAGCCCCTGTGCAGTCCTTGTAACATCCTGGTAGATCTTTTCTGAATTCTCTCCAACTTAATGATAACCTTCCTATAACAGGACAACCAGAACTGCACACAGTACTCTGGAGAGGCCTCATCTACATCCTATGCAAACTCATTATGAATTCCCAATTCCTAGGGGCAGACCAGCAAAAAGTATTACTCCTGATCGCTCAAAAATCTCCCAGAAGTATAGCACAGTCTGAATGAAGGTTGAAATCATTGAACTAAAAGTAAATTTAACAGTACAGTAGTGCCTCGACTTACGAACTTAATCCAGTTCGCGGACCGAAAAGTTTGCGAACCGAATCAATTTTTCCCATTATTCAGATAGTGTAAGAATGCTTGGACAGCTGTTCACAGTGCGCGGGCGTGCCAAAGACGAACTGAATGAGATCACACGGGGCCCAAGAGCCTTTTCGTTCAACAAGCGCATAGCAAAGCAGAACAATGAAACCACGTGGTCGCACACGGGCTTTTTGCATTTGTACCTTCGTTCATACCTTGAATTTTGCTTCAACATACGTACGAAACTTTACGTACAATCCTGTTCGTAAACTGATTTGTTTGTGAACGGGGTCGTTCGTATGTCAAGGCGCTACTGTGCATTTATAAAACATAAGAAAACTGCTCTGTACAGTACCTCTCTCAGAAAGCTGCTTTGTTGCCAGCTGACATCAATGCAGGTGCTGACTGGCAGGAAAACTGGCATCAACTTCATGCATATACAGAATGTTGCAGATTCTGACGCATATGTGGAACGGTGCAGAGATTTCAGCACACAGAACAAAGCGTGCAAACCAATCCCCACTGGAATCAAATTATTGCCAACGGAAGTAAACATTCTCCAGTACCACTTCCTAATTCTTCAATGATGTTATAGCCAAATCATGCTGCCAAAACTCACGTTATCCCAGAACTACCTGTACTCAAAGGTCTGAGCAATGAGGGCAAGCGTGCTGGACATCTTAACTACCCTGTATACCTGTGACACATCTCAAGAGTTATGTACCTGAGCCCTTGGATCTGTTAGATAATACTACCCAAGGCCTTACCATTAACTGTATAAGTCCTGTTCTTGTTTGTTTTACCAAAATCAATACCTTGCATTTGTTCAGTTTTTAATAGATATAGCCCTTTACTTTCATTTTTTAAAAGATTTTAACCCAACTTCTTTCCATATGACCTGAAGTACACGCAGTACTTGGGTACAAGCTAATCAGGTTTGTGACAAGGTTAACTTAATATATGCTATTTAATTTCTTTCTAGAAATGAACCCATGGGGTTTATTTACTTGTCTACAGCCTTTATTTAAAGGTAACTTTCTTTCACTAATCTCTATCATCAACATCTTTGTTTTCTTCAGTCATTCTGCACCATAACCCTTTTAGATACTTACTTTCCAAAGAGTAAATTGTCTGTTATTACAAAAGTACCATTTCTGTTAGCTATTTGAAGTTTATTTGCAAGTTGCAATCATTTGTTACTCTATTGTATGTTGGCATAGTCCTCCTATGTTGAGTGTAATCATTGTCTCTTCAGGTAACATCGTGTCATCTCTGTTCATTTGAAACCACAGTGGCTGAGTTCTTGGTTTGAACCTTTTGGCTGAATTAATGAATTATGCAATGCAACATTTGTTTTTTTCCTTCTTGTATTGAAGTGTTAGCCTTGATCGTGTGTTCAAGTCTTGTAGAATTTTAATCTGCAAAATTTGACCCCAGCAAGAATGCTGTTAAATGAGTCAGGCTGTCATTGACTTTACTATGGTAGTGATATTTCTAGCATTTCATTTCAAATTAAATTTGAATTAAAAACATGATATTTCTTACAAGGCAACTCCTGAGTGTTTTGAAGGTGGTATGTACTGTACCTTTGAGAGTAAAAGCTGGTAAGCACCTGTCATGTGACTGATTAGCAGTCACTATGTGTACTGGAAAATTGAAAATATGTAACATTTGGCTGTAAACTAGACACCTCAGTTGTTTTGACCGCCATTTGAATTTAATCAATCAGTTTAAATTGTGCCCCAGATACTAAAACCCAATAGAATTTGAGTTTTCATGTTTTGACAGCATCAAACCGATGTTTTGAAGTTTTTTTTTAAAAATCCGGCATTTTGGACAGTTAGCCAGAAAGAGCACCAACTGCCATTGAAAGACTGCTATTCACCACACCCTCTGTCAAAGGTACCTTTTTCATATGAAGCATCTTTGCAGAAGAAGCCTACCCAGAAAGATCTACAAAAAGAGGAAATCTACACTGGAGATGACAGCCGGTTTTGAAAATGAAGTTGCTGTAAATTTAATAGGGGCTCTATTGGATCAGTTAGGTGAAAATGAGAACTGCAGATGCTGGAGATCAGAGTCAAGATTAGTGGTACTGGAAAAGCACAGCAGGTCAGGCAGCATTTGAGGAGCAGGAAAATCGACATTTCGGGCAGGAGCCCTTCATCCTGAGGAAGGAGGCTTAGTTGTAAACAGTTGTTTAATGTTCATTGTTAGCATTAAAGAATAGGATTTTTTTTTGTTAAATAGTGGAATTTGGGTGGTTCGTTGTCACTCATACTGTAACATTGAGGCAAAGTGAGCTTTTCTCTGGGTTTGGTTTAATTAGCAGAAGGGTTTACTACCATGTCAAAACAAGTTTGGTTACTGTTTGAACATGTACATCAGATGCCAGAACAAAAGTAAAATGTTTCTGGTAATTTGATATAATGGAAATGGATTAAGAGCAATTGTAATTTGGTCCTTCGGTTGCTGGAATTCAGATGTGGTATTGTGCTGAAACAAGTTTCTGCATAGAAGGTCAGTGTCAGTTACTCAACTATAGATAAACTCTCGGCTTACTGGGCATCCTTACGCACTCCTGCCAGTGATTTGAATTACAGTGGGAAATAGAAAGCTAAGCTAAAGTTTCTACGTGACTCTGAAGTGTGGGGACTAGCTGTTGGTTGGCATAGATGTGAATGTCTCTTGTAATTAGTAATCAAATATTTTTAACAGGATGTTCATAATTTCATGCTGACCTGAAAGATTAATTTGGAAGACATGTTCTATTCTTAAATGAAGTGTGGCTTTTTGGAATTAAAATTCTGAACTCTAGAACAATTCATTTCCAAAAACCTTAAATTCTCAAATTCTTGCAGATGGAACTGTAATTTTTCTAATTTCAAGTTTAATTTGCTGCTGCCATTTTGACGCAACATGTGCAGATAAGTGTATTAGCATTAAACTTTCTCTGAAGCTTACCACAGATTTCCATTGACACAATCTGATTTACTAATTCAATCTACTTGGGGCATTAAAGTTTGTTTGTTTTTTGTAGTGGCAATGCTGCAGCTGAAGACCTACTCAAACTATGAACATGGCAGTCATGAAGCTTGAGTTTGGAGAAAATGTCTCAAGGCGTCGGGTGATAACGGTTTGGCAGTGGAGGAGGCCAGGACCTGCTTGTCCTTGATGGGGTGGGAGGGAGAATTGAAGTGTTCAGCCACAGGGCGGTGGGATTGGTGGGTGCGGGTGTCCCAGAGATATTCTCTGAAACGATCCACAAGAAGGAATCCTATCTCCCCAATGTAGAGGAGATCACACCAGGTGCAACAGATGGAGTAGATGACATTCGGAGAGGTGTAAGTGAATTTCTGATGGATTGTGGAAGGATCCCTTGCGGCCTTGGACGGAGGTGAGGGGAGTGGTGTGGGCGCAGGTTTTGCACTTCCTGTGGTGGCAGGGAAAGGTGCCAGAAGTGGGGTGTGGACCTGATGAGAGGGTGGTGGAGGGGATGGTCTTTGCGGAACACTGATAGGGGTGGGGAGGGACATATATCTCTGGTGATGGAGTCATTTGGAGTTGGTGGAAGTAGAATTGGTCATCCTGGGAACAGCATCTGTTCCCAGGAATTGGGAATAAGAGATGGCATTTTACAGGAGGTTAGGGTGGGAGGCAGTGTAGTTTAGGTAGCTGTGGGAGTCAGTGGGCTTGTAGTATGTCTGCGGGTTAGTCTGTTATCGGAAACGGTGATGTAGAGGTCCAAGAAGAGGAGGGAGGTTGCCGAGATGGTCCAGGTGAATTTGAGGTTGGGGTGTAAGGTGTTGGTAAAGTTGAACTGTTCAACCTCCTTGGACCACGCGGTGGCGTCAATACAGTCGTCAATGTAGCGGCGGAACAGGTGGGGGGTGGTGCCGGTCTAACTGTGGAAGATGGACTGTTCCACATAACCGACAAACAGGCAGGCATTGCTGGTCCCTCTCACTCAGTCAAGGACATGCAGGTCCTGGGCCACCAAACCATTACCACCCGCCCACCTGGAGGAGGGACACTTCATATTCCCCTGTGGATTTCAACAGCATCCTCATTTCCCCCACATTTATCCCAATCCCAAACCTCCAACTCGGTACTGCCCTCCAGACCCGTTCATCACTGGCCCCTTTGACCTATCAGCTTCTTCCATCACCTTCATCCACATATCGCTTTCCCAGCTAACTCCCCCACCCTTCTCCCATTGATCTCTCAGCCCCAAACCATAAGCCTCATTCTTGATGAAGGGCTTATTCCCGAAACGTCAATTTTCCTGCTCCATGGATGCTGCCTGAGCAGCTGTGCTTTTCTCGCACTACACTCTCGACTCACCATCCTGACATGGAAATATATTGCTGTCCAATCAAGATCTGGAATCTCTATTGTGTGTCTTGCTACAGCACATAGACTGCACCAGTTCAAGAAAGCAGCTTGCTATCACCTTCTCAAGGGCAACGAGGGATGGGGAATAAATGCTGGCTCCCCAGCAATGCTGACACTCCTATTTCCCAAGACAATTTGAGAAAAAGACATATTGCTAGAATTCTTTTGAGGATGAAGCGAGTAGGGTGGATAAAAGGGAGCCAGCAGAACCTCAGTGGACTAACTAGTGGTGTCCATAGGAATTGGGGCTGGAGGCTGTAACTGTAGAATCTGCATTAATTTGCTGAGGGGACAGAGTGCACTACAGCCACGTTTACTAGATCAGAAAAACAAATTGAGAATAATGAGTCTGTAAAGGGGTAAAGTAAGTGGGTGAAAGGTTTTAGCAAATGGAGAATAATATGGATATTAACTACTTTAGTTGGAAGAATGGAAAAGCAAAATATTTCTTAATTAAGAGAAAATGAGAAATTCTGTGGTAATGATGATCTGGGTGCCCTTGTATGTGAATAACAGTTTGTTGCTACGGAGAATAATTAACCAAATGAAATGTTAGCCTTCGTTGCGAGAAAGATGGAGTGTGCATTTGCAGAGGTCTTGAGCTCTAAAAATCATTTGTGTGACTGCAGCTGCAGTGCTGTGTACAATTTTGACATACTTATTTAGGATGGTTGCTTTGGAGGCATTTCAGAAGGTTCACAAAGCTAATTCCTGAGATGAAGGGCTTTGTCTTGAGGAAAAATTGGGCAGTCTAGACTTTACTGGAGTATAAAAGAATGAGAACTGATTAAATTCTGAGAGAGATTGATAGGTTGGATACTGAGTGTTTCACCTTGGATGCTGAGTGTGTTTCCCCTTGTCGGGGAATTCATAACAGGTTGCACAATTTAAAAATAAATGGTCTATCAGAGTTGAATTTCTGAGGGTGGTCATTCTTGACATTCTCTTCACCAGAGAGCATACTTGAGGCTGAGTTGGACAGATCTACAGCAGAATTGAGAATATGGGGAGGGAAGCAGAAAAGTGTACCACAACTCCTTGAGTGCCTTGATCTTTGATTGAAGGCTGAGTGGACGGCTCCTCTTTCTTAGCAAACATCTTCATAAAGATACTGTGAAAATAGCCATACTGGAATTCGTGCTTGAACTGAACTGTAAGCATTGGTAACAGACAGTTAATCAAGGTTAGTTTTATTAGTGCCTTTGCTCATCTGTTGAAATTTTAATCCATGCTGCATCTCCGAACTTGTATATTTTGTCACATACCTCGCCAACCTTCCATTTTGCATTGTCCATAAAGTTGAGGTCATCCAATGTTGTCTGTCCTAAGTATGTACCAAACCTGTTTGGCCACCATTCCGGTGGGTTAATATTTTGTGATGTTTTAGTTCTGCATCCTGGCATCTGAAGTGTTTTGTGTCTGTGATATATTTGCTATCAAGTTTATTATAATTCTGGCTTGTGCAGTTAAAGTACTGGGAAACTTAAGACCCCTTTCTCTTAGTCACTGTGACTGAAACCTTGTTTGGATTTGCTATTTGTGTTTTTATCCAGATACTGTTGTTAGATGCATCTTGCTAGAATATGGACTTAAATGGACATTGACAATATCAATATGCCGTAATAGCTTGAATTTATATGATCAATGTCCCAACTAGGTGTCAAGGCAACAGGGAAAAGAGTGCCACAGTTCTTGTTTTAAGTTTGGGAAAGGAGTAGGACTAGGTGCATTGTATTGTGATTTCTAATGCTGTATTTGACATTGTGATTTGAAAGTATAAACCCAAGTATCAAAAGTGACATATCATGGTGCCATGATACTTCTGTGTGCCAAACCACATTTGTAGTTGAGAGGGCAGGGAGGATAATTCTCCATCTTTTCCCGTTAATACTATGGAACTAATGCTTGCAATGTTTACAGAGGAACCTTGATTATCTGAAGGTGATGGGCGGGCACTATTTCATTCAGATAATTGATTATTCAGTTATTTGATTTCGTCTCTGAGACTTTCTGGTAAGTCTGTTCCCCATTCAGGAGACAAGGCAGCAGCATATTGCCTGTCCTGTAACCCCGTCTGCCGCTGTCCCCCCAACCTCTTTCCAGCAGCCAGACTGCATCTGCACACACCTCTTTAACAGGTTCCACCTTCACCCTGTACAGGACAATGTTGGAGATATTATCTGGGGAAGGGGAGTATATCTACACCCCTATGTAGAACTCCTGGGAAAGTGGTGGTGGTGGTGGGGAGGGGGGGGTGGTGGGGAGAGAAGGAGGGAAAGGGAGTGAGGAGAGAGGGCGGGATGTCAATCATTTGGAGACGGTGCTTGGACTGTCCAGGACAGTCAATGGGCCAAGTTAATTTTTTATCATTGCACCTACCATCAAGAGACACGATCAGGGTTGAAACAGCTTTTGACGTTATGGGCTTCTATTGGGACCTTGAGATCCCCTTCAGATAATTTGAAATTCGGATAATCGAGGCTCCTTATAGACAGCAATTGCTTTGAGTCTAATCCACAGTCAATTCATGCTCACTGTTCCTGAAACTTGAGTAGCATAAACTTACTTGCTAATGTAGTGGTTTTATTGGGAACTTGAAAGCTACATGGCTAGTTCTGTTAAATGGACTGTCAATAATGTCTGCATTCTGCTGCCAGACTTGTCACTGGGATACTATTTGTTTTACAGTATGTAAGATGTTTTAAGACATATTAATGGTGCTTAACAAATCAGCAGGCAAAAACCTATCATGAAATGTTTTTGAAGGAAACCACAGGGGAATTCCATGAAGTTAATCAGAAACAAAACAATGTTGTCACATTCCATTAGCCAGTTTTCACTTTGAAAAGATTGGGAAAGATATCCTTTAACACCTTGTACTTGAGGCTGCATTTCAACAATGGCATTTGAACTCTCCCCAACTAACATACTAAATATTTTAGCCTATTTAGCAATTCTGACTGTTTCTATCCTGTCAGGTAAGAAAAAGTACTTACTAACTTGATTTGGTTTATCTTCAGTGTGAGAGATGAGTCATTTAAACGAGTTGTTGTTATTTTAATTGTTAACCTTCAATTTATTCATTCTCTTCATGCTAAGAAGATTTAGGAACGTGAAATGTATCTGTTTGCACTCTTAGCTACACTCTGGTCCAAAATTTAACTTAATATATTACAATTTAAGGAAACCAACAGTTCCCATAAAATCCGTTTTTGATTTGGACGCTTCCACACTCGACATCAACCCAACTTTTGCTGGCCCGTAATGGACTTTGCATGTAAATTTCTAAATGGCTGTATGAGTGGTTACTAGTGGTGATTAATAGTTTTAAAATATTCATGGTGTTTTGGTGGGAAAGTCGTTTAGTTGTATGCAATAGCACTTCCAGTTTTTTTAAGAAAGCTAAAAATTGAGTTGGATTTTTAACTGTGGGAATTTTTTTGCCAAAGCTTCATACTACTGCTTTCTGCTGGCTGTCTTTGTAATTTTCTAATCCGAAAAAAAAAGGACCATAACAATATGCTGAGAATCTTGTTTGTTTCTTTCAGTGACCAAGAGCCGCCGTATTCAATGATCACCTTGCATGAAATGGCAGAAACAGGTAACTACCAGACTGAACAAAACCTGAAGTAGGGGCAAAACATCAGTAATAAAGTTGGAAATTTCTGGAAAAGCTCAGCAGGTCTGGCAGCACCTGTGGAGGGAAATCAGTTAACATTTCAGGTTGAGTTCTGACGAAAGCTCACTTAACCCGAAACATTAACTGATTTCTCTCCACGAGTGCTACCAGACCTGCTGAGCTTTTCCAGCAATTTCTAATTTTCTCTGACTGCATCTGTAGTGTTGTTTAAATAAAACATTCAGTAATTTTATTACTGCCAGTGCAATGGTATTTTTGTCAGACTGAACAGAATTTGAATGATTTTTTTTTTGTAAAGTTTTTAATTCTTTTAAGATTCATTTGATTAAGTGGGGAGGCTGCTCTGCACCTGATTAAGTACAGCAGTGGATTGTTGATTTGTCGTTCGTCATGTTTGTACGTATCTCTCTCTCTGATGCTTTTTTAAATTCATTTATGGGATGATGGCACAATTGGCTACACAGCATTTATTACCCATCCCTAGTTTCCCAGAGGCCAGTTAAGAGTCAGCGCAATACTATAGGTCTGCAGTCACGTGTAGGCCAGACCAGGTAGAAATAGCAGTTTCCTTCCCTAAAGGACGTTAGTGAACCAGATGTATTTTTCTGACAATCAACTATGGGTTCTTGGTCGTCATTAGATTATTAATTCCAGATATTCATTGAATTCATGGTGGTAATTCAAACCCAGATCCTCAGAATATTATCTGGGTCTCTGGATTAACAATCCAGCAATAATACCACTAAATCATCACACCCCTTACCTGACAGGAAACTTAATGGAACTAGATGTTATTGTTTTCTCATTTTATTTACATGCTAACTAATTTGTGGGTGTTAAAACTGTGACCAGTCTCATGTGGTTAAGAAGAACTGTCTTTGGTTAGTCTGTCATGTGAAATGGTAGCAGCACGTTAGGTTAGAAATTTGATTCCGTTTGAGTAGAGATAAGAAATAGCAAGGGAAAGACGTCCCTAGTGGAATAATATATTTGTCCTGAAACACAAGTCCTGTAGTAAGGCACAGTATTAAATCAGGAAATGCAAGGAGCTTGTAACAAAAGTACAACCATAAATGTAGGGGATTTTAATATGCTTAAAGACTGGAAAAATCAAACTGATAAAGGTGGCCACAAGTTTGAATTTATTGAATGTAAATGTGTTTAGAACCCACTGGGGTTATTCTGATTTGGTATTGTGTAATGAGGTGGGATTAATGAAGGATCTCGTGGCAAAGGATTCCCTGGGGAAGAGTGATTGTGGCATGCTAGAATTTTAAATTCAGTTGGAGAGTGAGAAAATAGTCCTATGTTGCAAGAGGGCCGGAATGGCCCATGTGGTCGAGGCATGAAGACAAAAGATGGGATTGTCAATAAGGAGTGGCATATGTGTTTTTTAAAGACTTTTTTTATTGAAAAAGTAGATTTTAAAATATTACAAGTACAAAACAATACAATTCAAAACAATACAAAAAAAACCCAAAAAAAATCCTCTTACTAATGTATAAACATATATATTTATATAGAATAAATAAAAACCCAAATTGGCTATTTAAGTAAATAAATAAATAACCAACAACAAACTAATAGTAATGACTCAGCCCAGCCAAACAAAAGACTCATACGTTCACAGTTCCTCCTCCCTGAATATTGGACTCGTAAAACACATCGTTATGGCTATATAAAAGCCCTAATTACTGTGTCAGATGAATCTGCCAAAGTGTTCCATAAAGGGCTGCCATGTCTTATAAAAATTCTCAGTTTTGTGGTGTACCATATTTATGAGGAAAATTCAAGGGGAATATGCTCCATAACAATCTTCATAATATCCAACCGAGCAAGATATTCTTTCTTGCACAAAACATGAGAATATTGAAAAGTTTTTTTTCTTGTGCATGTCTGCAGGAAATACAGTGGGCAAGTCCCAAAGGGAGAGAGAGGGTCCTTCGAACATAGAACATTACAACGCAGTACAGGCCCTTCGGCCCTCGATGTTGCGCCGACCTGTCATACCAATCTGAAGCCCATCTAACCTACACTATTCCATGTATGTCCATATGCTTGTCCAATGACGACTGAAATGTACTTAAAGTTGGTGAATCTACTACCGTTGCAGGCAAAGCATTCCATACCCTTACTACTCTCTGAGTAAAGAAACTACCTCTGACATCTGTCTTCTATCTATCACCCCTCAATTTAAAGCTATGCCCCTCAAGCTCGCTGTCACCATACTTGGAAAAAGGTTCTCCCTGTCCACCCTATCTAACCCTCTGATTATCTTATGTCTCTATTAAGTCACCTCTCCACCTTCTTCTCTCTAACGATAACAGTCTCAAGTCCCTCAGCCTTTCCTCGTCAGACCTTCTCTCCATACCAGGCAGCATCCTAGTAAATCTCCTCTGCACCCTTTCCAAAGCTTCCTCATCCTCCTTATAATGTGGTGACCAGAACTGTACACAATACACCAAGTTCGGCCTCATGGTTCCGGAACTCGATCCCTCTATTAATAAAAGCTAAAACACTGTACGCCGCCTTAACAACCCTGTCAACCTGGGTGGCAACTTTCAAGGATCTGTGTACCTGGACACCGAGATCTCTCTGCTCATCTACGCTACTGAGAATCTTACCACCCTTCTCCACCCTCACAGCCAAAGTCCTCTCCATTGTGCCCACCATATCGCTCCAATATGTTTGTCTTTGGTCTTGCGATAGACTTCACTGGGTAAGAGTGCCCATGCAGACCTTGCGTCTCCCTCAAATAAATTGCCCATGCAAGACTCATCTCCACCTGCCCAATGTTTAAATCCTGAATCTACCATTTCCTGTTGAAAACCCGGCATACCCACTAAAGGTGTAAACAAAGATGTCTTGCCAATATTGCCTTCCTTCTACTGAATTGCCGTCCAGCTTCAACAGTATCGATGACTATTGGGTTATGGCAATATTCCCTAACTGTCTTCATTTTGTCCAAAAACAGCAAACTGTTAAGGGGGCACCTTGCCTGGGAGGCTTCAATATCTGGTCATATTAAAAGAGGATTTCCACAAACCCAATCACGCATATAGGTCAAAAGCGAGCTTAATTGATCATTTTTAATGTCCAGAAGGTCCACTTCCCCCCAATCTGTGAGGCAATTGCAATTTGGCTAATTTAGTGAGTGGCCACTTGCGATGCCAAATAAAGGAGCTGAACCAGCCGTTCAGCCTCCTGAGCATTTGCTTATTGAAAATCGGGGGGAGCATCCGCATAGGGTATAGCAAACGAGGGAGAATGTTCATCTTAATAAGTGCTATCCAACCCAACCACGAGATTGGAATTGGCTCCTATCTTTGAAGATCTTGTTTAATTTTTTCCAAATAATTGGATAAAATTGGCCTTGAATAGCCGATCTCGAACTGTAGTAATGAATATGCCTAAATACACAAAACCTCCTTGTGACCACCTAAATGGGAATCTATAGTTGCTCTCAAGAGCTAGCTCCTTTGTAAGACCACCCATAAGCATAGCCTCTGATTTCGCAAAATTAATCTTGTACCCCGAAAAAGCGTCAAACGTGCAAATGCATTGTATTGGGCAAAGCACTGAAACTGCTGGATTTGTCAAAAGTATTAGGACAGCATCTACATGCAATGAAATCTTGCGTAATTTTGACCCCACTTCTGGACCAGTTATATTGGGATCCCTATGAATGGCCTCTGCCAATGGTTCAATCATCAGCGTAATAAGCAATGGTGAAAGGGGACAGCCCTGCTGGCTGCTGCTAAAAATATTAAAATTGCTTGATTGTATCCCGTTGGTGGTGATCGCTGCGAGAGGGCCACCGTAGAGAACCTTTACCCATCTTGTAAAGACTTTGCCCAAACCAAACCGCTCTAAAGTATAGCAAAGGCACTGCCACTCAATTCAGTCAAATGCCTCCTCTACATCTGGAGAAATCACTAATCCCTGTATTGACTGCTATTGGCGTGCTTGAATTGCATTAAGCAGCCACCTAACATTATTAGAGGACCTGCAGCCCTTTATGAAGCACGTCTGATCCTCTTTAATAATAGAAGTAAAACAATGTCCAGCCTTAACATGAGAGTCTTAGAGAAGATTTTAAAGTCAACATTTAAGAGAGAGATGGGCCTGTACGAAACAGTCTTCCGGGTCCTTCCCTTTTTTTTGAGCATAAGTGAAATATTGGCCCCTCTCAGAGATGGTGGGAGACTATCATGATTGTATGAATTATTAAACATATTGAGCATTGGGCTTCACAGTATATGTATAAATTCCTTATAGAATTCACTGGAAAGTCTGTCCGGACTGGGTGGCTTTCCACTCTGAAGCTGCCTCACAGCTTCCTGCACTTGCTCTGATAACGGGGCATTGAGAAAGGATTGTTCTGAAGTCACACCCAGGAGCTTGAGATCCCTAAAAAGAAAATTCCATTTTGGCCTGCCCCTCCTCACAATCCTCGGATTGGTGTAATTTAGAGTAAAATCTCTGGAATGCTGCATTAATCTTTTTCAGAATTACGTTAGGTTCCCAGACCCTTCTCTAATCGCCGTAATGGCTAGTGGGGCATTCCTCTTTCTGGCAAGATACGCTAAGTATTTGCCTGGCTTGTCACCATGCTCATATAACCTTTTGCTTTGCAAAAGCCAGCTCCTCCTTTGCGGTCTGCATGAGCACGGAATTTAATGCAGACTGCAGTGCCGTAATCCTCTATAGTTTGACCAAAGAGGGTCTGTCAAAGTAGGCCTTCTTGGTTGCCTTCAACCATGTTTCAAGGAGATGTTGCTGCTCACCTGTCTGTCGCTTCATACTGGCGGAATATGAAATAACTACCCCCCCCCCCCCCCCAAGCATAGGCTTTGGCAGTTTTCTAGAGAATGGATGAGCTATCAACCGAACCTATATTGATGTCTAGGATCGTCCAAAATTCCCTAGAGCCATGCGCCACAAACTTATTATCCTTGAGGATAAAGGGATCCATTTGCCAGTACCTCAAACCCACTGTAACGTCCTTAATCTTAACCGTAACGTACACTGGAGCATGATCAGAGATGCTCCAAGATGCCACCAAATCAGGGTTACTGCAGTGTCAGAAAAAAAAATCAATCCTTGTGTGACATCTGTGCGAATTGGAGAAAAACGCAAGATCCCTACGTATAGGATGGAGATGCCTCCAGATGTTCACCAACCCTAATTCCCCACACAGACCCACTAACTGTTTAGTTTGTACAGAGGGCATCGAAAGACCTTTGGGTACCCTGTCTACTGTGGGGCCCGTGAGACAGTTAAATCTCCCCCTGTAATGATGTGCCGGGACTCGAGACTGATCAGTTCAGAAAAAGCATTTAGAAAATGCAGAGCTCTGCAGTGAGATCTTCGCCGCCCTTTAAGATCCCCCCCTCCCTACCCCAGGAGTGGCATATATTTAAGGAGAATGTCAATTGTTCCCAAATAAACTGAATTCCAGACAGGAAATTGTTCATGCTGAAGAAGGGCTCATGCCCAAAATGTCGATTCTCCTGCTCCTTGGATGTTGCCTGACCTGCTGTGCTTTTCCAGCAACACATTTTTAGCTCTGATCTCCAGCATCTGCAGTCCTCACTTTCTCCTAGGAAATTGTTCATGACAAAGCAAGGAAGTTGTAGAAAATTTTCAAAAATAAAGGTATACCAAATTGCAAAGCATGTGACGGGCTGGAGCACTGAGACTTTTAATATCAGAAAAGAGTTATTAAAAAAAGTAATCTAAAGAACAAAGGTTAATTCCACAACAAACCTAGTGCAAAATATAAAAACTGATTCTGTAATTATACAAAAAGGAAGAGAGTACTTGGTGAATGGTGGTCCCTTTTTTTGGAGGTTGAGACTGTGGAGTTAATAGTGCAGAACACAAATGGCAGATTCATTAAATGAACAACTTGCTTCCATTTTTATGGTGGAGGGCACTAGTGTCATCCCAATAGAAAATGATACCTCATTGGTTATAGAATGGGAAGAAAGTATCTCGATCGTAATCACTGTGAGTGGGGAGAGAAATACTGAGCAAATTAATTGACTGGTATTGAAGGCAGACAAGTCCCCATCACGCGATGGCCTGCATCTTAGAGTCTCAAAAGGAAGTGGCAACAGAAATAATGAATCCATTGGTTATAATATTTCAAAATTCCTCTGATGCAGGTAAGGTTGCGGTGAATTGGAAAAAAAATGCTAATATATAATCCTTACTTAGTGAGGGAAACCAAAAGGAGGAAACTGTAGACCAGTTAGTTAAACTTGATATTGGGAAATTGTTAGAATCCATTATTAAGGAAATAAAAACAGGGCATTTAGAAAGACATAACACAATGTATTTAAGACAGCATGAGTTTAATGAAAGGCAAATTGTGTGTTTTGACTAACTGATTAGCGTTATTTGTCCACTTTGCTTATTATATCTTCAATGGGGATCCTGTAGATGTTGTATTTCTGGACTCTCAGAAGGTATTGGATTAATGTGTTGCATGAGAAGATCACAATGGGTTAGGGGTCATGTATTAGCTTGGATGGAGGATTAGCTAACCATGTAAGTCAGGATAAATGGGGTGGCAAGGGGTCCACAGTTTACAGTCCGTACTGCTGCCCAGTTTGAATTCTGCCAGGAGCACTCCGCTCCTGACCACTCTACAGCCTTGATTCAAACATGGACGAAAGAGCTGAATTCAAGGTGAACATGACATTAAAGCTGTATTTGACTGAGTCTGCCATCAAGGAGTTCAAGCAAAACTGGAATCAGCAAGTATCAGACAAATTCTCCCTTTGTACTCTTACTTGGCATGTAGGAAGATGATTGTAATTGTTGGTGGTCAGTCATCTCAGCTCTGGGATATCTCTGCAGGAATTCTTAAGGGTAGGGTCCAAGGCCCAACTACCTTCAGCTGCCTCAATGACCTTCCCTCCATCATAAGGTCAGAAGAGGGGATGTTCACTGATAGCACAGTGTTCAGCACCAGTTGTGACACCTCTGGTACTGGAGCAGTTCATGTTCAAGATCTGGACAATATCCAGGCTTTGGATGACAAGTAGCAAGTAACATTTGAGCATCACAACTGTCAAACAATGACCAGTAAGAGAAATCTAACCACTGCCATGTTATATTGAACGGTGTTATCATCACTGAATTCCCCACTGTGAACATCCTGGGGATTACCATTGACCAGAAACTCAATTGAACTGTCCACAAAAAGTGGAGCAGCTGGTATGAGACGAGGGTGGATAAAGTTGGCATTGAGATTTTTAAATTATAGTCCAACAGATTAATTTGGAAGCACTAGTTTTCTGACCGCTGTTCCTTCATAAGGTAGCTGTGGAACAGGACCATAAGGCGCATAATTTATAGCTATTAATTCTGTGTCTTATGAACCTGTTCCATAGTTGACTGATGAAGGAGCACTACCCAGAAAGCTAGTGCTTCCAAATAAACCTGTTGGACTATAACCCAATGTTGTGTTTTTTAACTTTCTCCACAAACACAGTGACAATAAAAGCAGGTCACAGGCCAGGAAGACTGCAGAGACAAAATCCTCTCCTGACCACCACCCCTGAAGAGATCTCTTCAGGAATTCCTGATAAAGAGCTTATGCCTGAAACTTCGCTTCTTCTCCTCAGATGCTGCCTGATCTGTTGTGCTTTCCAGCACCGCACTCTCTTCTGATCTCCAGCATCTGCAGTCCTTACTTTCTCCTACATGTCAGGAGTGTGATGGAATACTCCCCACTTGCCTGTATGGATGCAGTTCCAGTGACACTGAAGCTTGATACCATCCAAGATGAAGCAGCCCTTTGACTGACATCATATTCACTCTATCCAACACTTTTCTCAATAGTAGCACTGTATGCCATCCACATGATGCATTGGAGAAATTTGTCAAAGCTGCTTACACAGCACCGATTTTGGCAGATGGAGTTTAATGTGGATATGTGTGAGGTTTTCCATTTTGGACAGGAGTAGAAAGACAAATTATGTAGATGGAGAGAAACGTTGGAGTGCTTCATTGCAGCGGGATCTGGGGTTTTTTATGCATGAGTTACAAAAATGAGTAGGTACAGCAGATAATGAGGAAGGCAAATGGAGTTTTGGCATTAATTGCTGAAGGAAGAGAGGAAACGTTGCTGCAACTGTACAAGTCAGTAATGACACTGAACCTGGAGTGTTGCATACAGTTTTGGTGACCTTTAAGAAAGAATGATAGTTGCATTGGAGGCAGTTCATAGGAGGTTCATGAGATTACCTACAAGAGATGAGGGGTTTGACTTAGGAAGAGGGCAGTGCAGTAGACGTGGTCTATATGGACTTAAGGCAGATGACCAGGTTCCTCATGGGAGACTGGTTAGCAAGGTTAGATCTCTTTTAATACAGGGAGAGCTAGCTGTTTAGATACAGAACTGGCTCAAAGGTAAAAGACAGGGTGGTGGAGGATGGTTGCTTATCAGACCGGAGGCCTGTGACCAGTGGTGAGCCACAAGGATCAGTGCTGGGTCCACCGCTTTTCATCCTTTTTTGTATAAATGATTTGGATGGGAGCATAAGAGATATAGTTAGTAAATTTGCAGATGACACCAAAATTGGAGGTGTAGTGGACAGCGAAGGAGGTTACCTCAGATTACATTAAGATCTTAATCAGGTAGGCCAATTGGCTGAGGAGTGCAGTTGGAGTTTAATTCACATAAATGTGAGGTGCTGCATTTTGGGAAAGCGAATCAGAGCAGGGCTTATGTGCTTACTGGTAAGGTCCTAGGGAGTGTTGCTGAGCAAAGTGACCTTGGAGTGCAGGTTCATAGCTCCTTGAAAGTGGAGTTGCAGGTAGATAGGATAATGAAGTGTGCTTTCCTTTTATTGGAGTATTGAGTCCAGGGGTTGGGAGGTCATGTTGAGGCTATACAGGACATTGGTTAGGCGGCTGTTGGAATATTATGTGCAATTCTGGTCTCCTTTCCATCGGAAGGTTGCTGTGATACTTGAAAGGGTTCAGAAATGATTTATAATGATGTTGCCAGGGTTGGAGTGTTTGAGCTGTGAGGTTGAATAGGCTAGGGCTGATTTGCCTGGAACGTTGGAGGCTGAGGGGTGACTTCAGAGGTTTACAAAATCATGAGGGGCATGGATAGGTTAAATAAACAAGGTCTTTTCCCAGAACTACAGGCATAGATTCTGGGTGAGAGGGCAAAGATATGAGACCCAAGAGGTAACATTTTCACACAGATGGTGGTATGTGTATGGAATGAGTTGCCAGAGGAAGCAGTGGAGGCTGGTACAATTGCGCCATTTAAAAGGTACCTGGATGGGTATATGACTAGGAAGGGTTTAGAGGGATATAGAGGTAAAAACAATGACTGCAGATGCTGGAAAGCAAATACTGATTAGTGGTGCTGGAAGAGCACAGCAGTTCAGGCAGCATCCAATGAGCAGCCAAGTGCTAGCAAATGGGACTAGATTAGGTTAGGATATCTGGTTGGCATGGACGATTTGAACCGAATGGTCTGTTTCTGTCTTGTATATCTCTAACTCTAATTCTATCTCTCTGAGAAATGGAGCGGTTTAGGCCTATATTCTCTCGAGCTTAGAACAAGAGATCTATTTTGAAGTATACAAAGCTAGACAGGATGTTTCCCTATGGATAATCTAGAACAAGAGGTCATTTTAAAACTTACTGATTATTGCTACTTTTCTTCTCTTTTGGGTCATTAATCTGTAGAGTTCACTACTGCAGAGTCTGGGTATGCTGCAAATTGAAGGAAAAGTTGACAGGTTCTTAGTTAATAATGAGTTGATGGCTTATGGAGAGCAGGCAGGCAGGCAAGTGGAGTTGAGATCAACAATTATCATATTAAATGACGGAGCAGCCTCGAGGGGCTGAATTGTCTACTCCCAGGTTTATGTTCCACATTGAAATAACAGGCACGTTTCTACTTTGTGCACAAACATTGGTTTCCCTCTACTAAAAGACTTGAGGATACACTGTGGAACAGCAGAAAATATTTGCTTTTCTGTGTTTAGCTATTCATTACAGCTGCCAAAATCTCTGTTTTGCAAATGTTTTAATGCCATTTCAATTGCAAACTCCAGGCTAATATGCATTCACTAGCCAGCAAGTTGTACTCTAGACTGCCAGGATTTAGTGTTGTCTTTCACCACTTCCATTAAGCGAAATTAGTTTATTTTATGTTATGTCTGAATGAGACTGAATTGATCTTCATGAAGTTGTAATTGCAGTAGTTGAATTACTGTAACCGGTCTGTGTGTAGAAAAATCACAATTTTCTTTGTACTACCAGTGTGGTTCCACCTTTATAAATTTAGGTTTTTGACTTGTGACAATTTAATAGTTTAAATACAGATTTGTTTCCATAACTGGAGTGAATTAAAATGAAATTCACAATCTGCTTCCAGGTTTTCAGATATGTGCTTTTCTTTTAGTGCTCTTTGGGTATTCAGCTAAGTGTTGATTTTACGTTGGGCCAGTTTAATTGCTCGACTTCAGAATGAGGAATCATGATTTAGAGCTAATACTGGTATGTTAGAGTCCACTTCGTCAGCATCCCTGTTGTTAAGGTTAGACTCTTATTTAGCGAGGAAATGATGTAATTTCCTTCAATAGGAAGCTATGGTTGTACTTTTGTTTCTCATTGAGTTTTTCCTCTTGTTCTTTTTAACTTGATATGAATTTGGAATGTAAAATTAATACTTCATGTAGTCAAATTTCCAAATTATTTGGCTCATTGTTGCTGTACTAACTCAAAGGACCAGCTTTCCTGCCTTTTACCCATTCTTTTACCGATATGCTTGAAAAATAAATCAAATTTCATTTTTCAAATGGTTTTGTGACTTGTCTCAATAGCCACTTATGGCAAAATATATCTCTTTCAATCAGGTTTGAATAATCCTGAATTTTTGAGCCCTCAGTTGGTTAAATTATGCTAATGAGCCATACAGGTCAGGAATCTTCCAAATACAAATTTCCTCTATGGATGTGGTTATCTAATTTTTAAGTTATAGCTATTAGAAGTACTGCTTTGGTTGGCATTCTGATGTCAAATAATGAAGAGGAAAATATTAGACAGTATTCTTGCTTTTGAATTTTTTTTTGCTAGGCCTGCATATTTGAGTTAGTTGGTTGAACTTAGCATTGGGCTTACTTGTCATATTATTGTTGTTGAATTGCCTTGAATTGCCGAGATTGACCTGAGAAGTTTGAGTCACTGGAGCAATGTTAGTGATGGACTGACCAAAACCATCTATACCCCGTTTATATCTCCGTACTTTCTAGAAAGGAAGTCAAGCTAGTCTACTGAAATGCAGTGAAGTTTGTAACCTGTTTAAAGCTGTTATCAGACTACCATGCTGTAAATAGAAAATGTGCAGTTAATTCTGTATAAATATTGAAGTTTATTAAACGTGGAATGGAGCAGTAAAACTAGTGAGCTATAATGAATAGGGTAGTATGCAGCATTGCAAACTGTATTGTGTAATTTGCAGCATGTTTGTGTTCATATGATTTGAGGTGATGGTGTAAGTGAGGTCTTTGCCTCTGTAGAATTTTTTTCTGTAATATGTAGCTGTCTTGAGTGTTTGTTTCTTTTTAAAAGAAGCAATATTAGTTTCAGAATTGTTTTATTGTCACATATATTTAAATCCTCCTGTATCCCTGTACTTGAGTTTTTGGTGTCACCATTGCCTAGGTACATAATCTTGGGTAAAGAGTAGGAAATCAATGAAAAGTGCAACATTAAATTTCTTGTCAGTATAAAGTAGCAAATCAAAAGTTCCAAATTGCAGTCCTCCTTTTAGCCATATCCCTGCAGTTGCTCCACACTGGCTTTCCCCACAAGGGCTTGATCTGTTCCCATGCTGTGCTCAGCCACCCCGACCCCCCCCGGGCTCGATCTATCTCACTGCCAATGTCCATCCAGGGCCTCCAGGTGTATCCATGATGCCGCCGACAGTCAGAGTTCTGACTGGTCTCAAAATCCCGACTCTTTGCTCCCCAGCTATTGCTGTCGCTGCTGCTACCTCTGCAACCTAAGCTCCCTCCAGAGTGTAAGTAGAAAGAAAATCTAACCCTTTTTTAAAAATGAAGGGTTAAAAGAAAGTAAAGCGGTTGGAACAGATAATCTCTGGTTCAGGAGACCTACTTCCCAATTTTGGAAATTAGTGAGAGAGTTTACTAGCATTAGAAGGGTGGAAGAGATTTGTTTGTATCTCTGGATTATCTCTTTTCCCCATGGTATGTTAAGAAACACTCTCAAAAAAAAATTGTCTAGTTTCTTGGTACCTAGGATTGCCAGCAATGGTAAAAATGCAAGTTTATTAGAATCTGAAAGAAACCAATAAAATTCTAACGGGACTAGACAGGATAAATGCAGAAAATCTGTTCCCAATGACAGACTACCTATCTCCACGCAAAACAGTTTGAGGGGATCATGTGGATCATTTAAGTTTGAGATGAGACCCTTTCCAGGATCCTACCATTCATTCTATAAATCTTTTTGCCGCCTTAATGCTCTCCAAGTGCATTATCTCCTGTTTTCCGTGATTGTATTCCATTTGGCACATGACCAAATAGGTGATCTGTAATTAATGACTGCCTTCCTTACTATTTACCACTTACCAGTTTTCACATCTGCGAACCTCTTATTTGCCAGGAATTGGTGTTGGAGAGACTGTTAGGTCTGAAGGCTAAGTCCCCAGGGCCTGATGGTCCACATCCCAGGGCACTGAAGGAGGTGGCTCTAGAAATCGTGGATGCGTTGGTGATTATTTTCCAGAGTTCGATAGATTCAGGATCAGTTCCTGCGGATTGGAGGGTGGCTAATGCTGTCCCACTTCTTAAGAAAGGAGCGAGAGAGAAAGCAGGAAATTATAGACCAGTTAGTCTGACCTCAGTGGTGGGAAAGATGCTGGAGTCTATTGTAAAGGATGAAATTACGACACATCTGGATAGTAGTAACAGGATAGGTCTGAGTCAGCATGGATTTATGAAGGGGAAATCCTGCTTGACTAATCTTCTGAAATTTTTTGAGGATGTAACTCTGAAGTTGGACAAGGGAGATCCAGTGGATGTAGTGTACCTGGACTTTCAGAAAGCTTTTGATAACCTTCTATGTGGGACTTTAGTGAGCAAAATTAGGGCGCATGGTATTGGGGGCAAAGAACTGACTTGGATTGAAAATTGGTTGGCTGACAGGAAACAGTAGTGATAAACAGCTCCATTTCGGAATGGCAGGCAGTGACCAGTGGGGTACCGCAGGGATCAGTGCTGGGACCGCAGCTTTTTACAATATATATTAATGATGTAGAAGATGGTATTAATAGTAACATTAGCAAATTTGCTGATGATACAAAGCTGGGTGGCAGGGTGAATTGTGATGAGGATGTTAGGAGGTTACAGGGTGACCCGGACAGGTTAGGTGAGTGGACAGATGCAGTTTAATGTGGATAAATGTATGGTTATCCACTTTGGTGGCAAGAACAGGAAGGCAGATTATGACCTAAATGAAGTCAAGTTAGGTAAAGGGGCAGTACAAAAAGATCTGGGTGTTCTTGTACATCAGTCAATGAAGGCAAGCATGCAGGTACAGCAGGTAATGAAGACAGGTACAGCATGCTGGCCTTCATAACAAGAGGGATTGAGTATAGAAGCAGAGGTTCTTCTGCAGCTGTACAGGGCCCTGGTGATACCGTACCTGGAGTACTATGTGCAGTTCTGGTCTCCAAATTTGAGGTAAGATATTCTGGCTATTGAGGGAGTGCAGCGTAGGTCAATTCCTGGAATGGCGGGACTATCTTATGTTGAAAGATTGGAGCGACTGGGCTTGTATACCCTTAAGTTTAGAAGACTGAGAGGGGATCTGATTGAGACATAAGATTTTTAAAGGATTGGACACTCTGAAGGCAGGAAACGTGTTTCTGCTGATGGGTGAGTCCCGAACCAGAGGAGACAGCTTTAAAAATAAGGGGTAGCCCATTTAGGACAGAGATGAGGAGAAACTTCTTCATCCAGAGAGTGGTGGGTGCGTGGAATGCTCTGCCCCAGAAGGCAGTGGAGGCCCAGTCTCTGGATTCATTTAAGAAAGAGTTGGATAGAGCTCTCAAGGATAGTGGAATCAAGGGTTATGGAGATAAGGGAGGAACAGGATACTGATTAAGGATGATCAGCCATGGTCATATTGAATGGTGGTGCAGATTCGAAGGTCAAAATGGCCTACTCCTGCACCTATTGTCTATTGATCGTGCCTCTTACGTTTGAGTCCAAATTATTACTGTATACAAATAGTAAGGTCCCAGAACAGTGCCCTGCAGAACCCACTGTAATACACTTGCTGTCACACAATCAATCATCCTACTGTCGTGCTCTTCCTGCTCTCAGCCAGTTTTGGATCCAACATTTATTTAAATCCCGTGGGCTCTTTGTCTTTATTTTTAAACCAGACATGAAGGATCTTTAATAAAAGCTATGTTCAGTACAAATGCTACAGGAAGGATAACCTATCCTACAGGAAGGATAGCAAGGGAGGCAAGAGAGGAGGAGGAGTGGCCTTTGATAAGGGATAGCATTACTGCTGTGCTGAGGGAGGATATTCCTGGAAATACATCCAGGGAAGTTATTTGGATGGAATTGAGAAATAAGAAAGGGATGATCACCTTATTGGGATTGTATTATAGACCCCCTAATAGTTAGAGGGAAATAGATAAACAAATTTGTAAGGAGATCTCCGCTATCTGTCAGAATAATAGGGTGGTTATGGTAGGGGATTTTAACTTTCCAAACATAGACTGGGACTACCATAGTGTTAAGTGTGTACAAGACAAATTTCTGATTCAGTATGTGGATGTACCTACTAGGGAAGGTGCAAAACTTGACCAACTCTTGGGAAAGGAGAAAGTGGGAAATAAGGCAGGGCAGGTGACTGAGGTGTCAGTGGGGGAGCACTTTGGGGCCAGCGACCATAATTCTATTAGTTTTAAAATAATGATGGAAAAGGATAGACCAGATCTAAAAGTTGAAGTCCTAAATTGGAGAAAGGCCAATTTTGACGGTATTAGGCAAGAATTTTCGAAAGCTGATTGGAGGCAGATGTTCATAGGTGAAGGGACGGCTGGAAAATGGGAAGCCTTCAGAAATGAGATAACGAGAATCCGGAAAAAGTATATTCCTGTCAGGGTGAAAGGAAAGGCTGGTAGGTATAGGGAATGCTGGATGACTAAAGAAATTGAGGGTTTGGTTAAGAAAAAGAAGGAAGCCTATGTAAGATATGGGCAGGATAGATCGAGTGAATCTTTAGAGTATAAAGGAAATAGGAATATACTTGAGAGAGAAATCAGGAGGGCAAAAAGGGGATATAGCTTTGGCAAATAGAATTAAGGAGAATCCAAAGGGTTTTTACAAATACATTAATGACAAAAGGGTAACTAGGGAGAGAATAGGGCCCCTCAAAGATCAGCAAGGCGGCCTTTGTGTGGAGCCACAGAAAATGGAGATACTAAATGAGTATTTTGCATCAGTATTTACTGTGGAAAGGAAATGGAAGATATAGATTGTAGGGAAATAGATGGTGACATCTTGCAAAATGTCCAGATTACAGAGGAGGACATGCTGGATGTCTTGAAAAGGGTAAAGGTGGATAAATCCCCAGGACCTGATCAGATGTACCTGAGAACTCTGTGGCAAACTAGAGAAGTGATTGCTGGTCTTCTTGCTGAGATATTTGTATCATCGATAGTCACAGGTGAGGTGCCAGAAGACTGGGGGTTGGCAAACGTGGTGCCACTGTTTAAGAATGGTGGTAAGGACAAGCCAGAGAACTATAGACCAGTGAGGCTGACCTCTGTGGTGGGCAAGTTGTTGGAGGGAATCCTGAGGGGCAGGATGTACATGTATTTGGACAGGCACGGACTGATTAGGGTAGTCAACATGACTTTATGCGTGGGAAATCATGTCTCACAAACTTGATTGGGTTTTTGAAGAAGTAACAAAGAAGATTGAGGGCAGAGCAGTAGATGTGATCTATATGGACTTCAGTAAGGCGTTTGACAAGGTTCCCCATGGGAGACTGATTAGCAAGGTTAGATCTGATGGAATATAGGGAGAACTAGCCATTTGGATAAAAAACTGGCTCAAAGGTAGAAGATAAGGTAGTGGTGGAGGGTTGTTTTTCAGACTGGAGGATTGTGACCAGTGGAGTGCCACAAGGATCCGTGCTGGGTCCTCTACTTTGTCATTTCTATAAATGATTTGGATGCGAGCATAAGAAGTACAGTTAGTAAGTTTGCAGATGACACCAAAGTTGAAGATGTAGTGGACAAGAAGAGGGTTACCTCAGATTACAACAGGATCTGGACCAGATGGGCCAATGAGCTGAGAAATGGCAGATGGAGTTTAATTCCGATAAATGCGTGGTACTGCATTTTGGGAAAGCAAATCTTAGCAGGACTTATTCACTTAATGGTAAGATCCTAGGGAGTGTTGCTGAACAAAGAGACCTTGGGGTGCAGGTTCATACTCCTTGAAAGTGGAGTCGCAGGTAGATAGGATAGTGATGGCGGCGTTTGGTATACTTTCCTTTATTGGTCAGAGTATTGAGTATTGGAGTCGGGAGGTCATGTTGTGGCTGTACAGGGCATTGGTTAGGCCGCTGTTGGAATATTGCATGCAATTCTGGTCTCCTTCCTATTGGAAAGATTTTGTGAAACTTGAAAGGGTTCAGAAAAGATGTACAAGGATGTTGCCAGGGTTGGAGGATTTGAGCTATAGGGAGAGGTTTAACAGGCTGGGGCTGTTTTCCCAGGATGGTTGGAGGCTGAGGGGTGACCTTATACAGGTTTACAAAAGTATGAGGGGCATGGATAGGGTAAACAGGCAACGTCTTTTCCCTGGGGTCGGGGAGTCCTGAACTAGAGGGCATAAGTTTAGGGTGAGAGGGGAAAGATATAAAAGAGACCTGCGGGGCAACTTTTTCATGCAGAGGGTGGTACGTGTATGGAATGAGCTGCCAGAGGAAGTGATGGAGGCTGGTACAATTGCAACATTTAAGAGACATTTGGATGGATATATGAATAGGAAGGGTTTGGAGGATATGGGCTGGGAGCTGGCAGGTGGCACTAGATTGGGTTGGGATATCTGGTCGGCATACAGGTTGGACCGAAGGGTCTGTTTCCATGCTGTACATCTCTATGACTCTAAGTCTGTGTTGATTACATTAAATGCATTGCCTCATCAATAATCCTGGCTGGCTAGCTCAAAGTTTGTAAAATTTAACCTTCCAACAATCCAACAAATGGCTTTGTGTGTGTGGTTCCACCAAAAATAACCCTGGCACAATTATATTAACGGAGTTGTTAATATAGTTGTGCCAGGGTTATTGTTGATGGATTGTTTGAAATTCATGTATGTAATACTAAGATGTTACAATTTGTGCAGTGGAGCAGGAAGACTTGTATGAAAACTAATTCTAAAGTTCTTTTTTTTTTTGGAGAAAACTATTTGCATTTGAAGTAGAACATAATTCTTGTGTTGCTGCCATTCATTGCATGGTGCTGAATCTGCACCAGAATATATTGAACTGGTTGACAAAATGCAACTTTGTGACAGTGAGTGCCAGGAGTTTTGAATTTTGATAAATACGTGTCTGTAATGGAAGTAAAAGCCACAAATTTATAAGTCAACAAATGCATAATATTTGGTTCAGTGTGGTGGTGTTTAATTCATATTTGTACTTAACTTCAAAGACTACATTTTCATTGGGCTATGTGTTTCATGAAGATTGAACTGAGTTTTCTAAACACCAATTTTGAACACGTTGGGAGGTACAGTGGCTCTGTGGTTAGCACTGCTGCCTCACAGCTCCAGGGACCCACGTTTGATTCCAGCCTCTGGTGACTCTGTGGAGTTTGCCCATTCTCCCTATGCTTGCATGGGTGTTTCCCGCATGCTCTGGTTTCCTCCCACAGTCCAAAGATATGCAGGTTAGGTGAATTGGCCATGTTAAATTACCCATAGTTTTAGGTGCATTAGTGAGAGGGAAATGGGTCTGGGTGGGTTACACCTTGGAGGGTCGGCATGGACATGGTTGGGCCAAATGGCCTGTTTCCACACTAGGGAATCTTAATACTATTACCAGAAGAATTTCTAACTTCAAGATAGAAATAAGAACTTTATGAAGATGCATGTGTATGTTGTTGAAGTTGATGGATTTTGAACTCTATCTAATTTTTGTTCTTTTTACTTGGTGATAGATGAAGGTTGGCTCGAAGTAGTACAGTCCCTGATTAGAGTTATTCCTCTAGAAGATCCTTTAGGACCAGCTGTCATTACTTTACTGCTGGATGAATGCCCGCTGCCAACCAAAGTAAGTGATGCATGATTTGCCATGCTCTCTTATTCGCGCCTGTCTTTTTATTTAAAATTTACATTTATCAATTATGTCTATAAAACACACTTAAGGGTGACATTATCAGGAATATTTGGGTTTGGTGATGTTATCAAGCAACTTCACATAAGAAATAGAATTGAGTGTAGACCATGTGGACCCTAAAACTGCCTGCACCATTCAATACTATTGTGGCTTGTCTGATATCTCCTTTACACTCTGTACAATCTCTTAATCTGATAAACTAAAAATTGCTCTTACTTTTGAATAAATTCTAAGGTTAGAGATCTCCAATGTTCAGTTGGCAATTTAAGCCTTGTCGGAGTGCTAAATCATCAACACCAGTCTCCCTTAACCAGGGATTGTGCTCCCAAGTTCCTAATATATCTAGTGTTAGCTAGGTAAACTGGTGTTAACTTGGGTCAAAATCTGTGGATAAATTGGATCTTGATGTCTTTTTTTCCATACTGGTTAGTTTATTGACTGACCACAGCTCGTGCCACAGCCCTGAATACCATTTTTACACCCTATTTAAATCAACTGTTAAGACATGTGACATTGCAGGTGGGTCTTGAACCAGATCGTCTGACCCAGAGATAGCGACATTGCTGCAAGAGCCTTGCTGTTCCCATTTTTACATGTTTGTATACACACACATTTAATCAATTTAACCATTGTCTGCAATTTAAACCTTGGCATACTGTTAACAAGTGCAAATCTTCTCAAGCCCCTTCAGAATCTGGTACATCTCCATAATATTTCTTAAATTTTAAACTCTAGTGAGTAGAGGCTGAATTTACTTCACCATCATTGTACAGCAAGATTCTCTTCCCGGGAACCAATCCAGTTTGTACCGTTTGCAAGGAAAATATAACCTTCCTTAGATAAGAGACCAAAAGTGTGCACATTACTCTGAATGTGCTGTCACTAAAGTCATTGTATTTTTAGAAACTAATGACATAAATCAAAGTTGAATCCAAATGTTTTCTAGATATTATATAAGCATTATAAATTGAATTAAGTGGTAACTTTTAAAACCTGTCAATATTAATTTATGAAATATTAAATCATCCCACCCAATAAAGTATGTATAAGCGTAGAAATGTTTCACTTTAATGTGCCAGTATGTAGGGTGACTGAGGAAACAAGGCCTCCAACCCCTTTCTCAACTATACACCAGGCTGGAGAGCTTGGGTAATGCTTTTTCTCTTTTTTTAAAAATGTATAAATCCAATCCCATAAGTAAATGGGCCCTCTAAAGTTTCTAAAATGCTGTTATCCCTGCTAAAGTAATTTTTTGCATAAGTCCAATCCTAGATTGAAATCTGGTTTAATAGATCATACCTTTTTGTACCTGCCCTTATTGAATAAAAACATTTTTCAGAGTTGAGTCTAGCAATGAAACAACTTCTATGCAAAAGAAAGGATGAAAGAATAAACCGAACTATTTATATGTCACGTGAAATATTTCAAAACCCATGGTAATAACATAGTTCCTGGCAACATCACTTTGTAGTACAGGTTGTTCCACTATAATGTGTATTTCGTTAACACCAATTAGCTGTAACAAGATTGATGAATTGGGAACAGTGTTTCTGAAGTGCGACCTTTTAAAATGTGGCTGTAATGTGACTACGTGACCAACACTTTAAGCACTCTTTCTAAGCTCTCTTTTTTTTTTTTTGGGAATTGAAAGAAGCTGTTTTTGATAGCTTTTTTTCTTTGGGCTTAGACTTTATCAACATTGAATTACCTCATCATAATTCTAACCAACATTCTGATGAGGAATTTCAATACTGTAAAATGAGTCCTGTCTGGAAGCAATAATCAGGATGCGTAGGAAGGGGTAAGTACAGGGACATGTTGGCACTTCACTGTAGCAGAGTGGTTGTTGTGTACCACACAAACAATTCTTCACGCAACAGTGACCAGTTGAAAACGACAATCCCTTAGAATGCTGGGACTAGCTAAGTTGTTCCTGTTGAGAAACTATATTAACTTGACAGACCATGTGGCCTCCTGTGGTAGAATTGATGTAGGTTGCAAACTGCCCCAAACAGTTTGTAAATGGAAATTAACCAAATTGTGACATAGGCACATTCTGTCCATTCTTTTTTTAGAGTTGTGTGATGTTATGTAGAAACTTTGAAGTGCATTGTGTTTGCACCATGTGTTTTTAATTAAGCCTTCTAAATTTTTGCTATTCTCTCATAGGATCTTGATCTAGTGTTATGAAACTGGGTAAACCCCTCTGCTAATTTTAAACTCAACACCGAGAAGCTCACCTTGTACCCTAGTCTCAAGTTTCAAAAGGCAAAGAACTATCCCAGAGGTCACCATTTAAAGTAAAAAAATTAACAAACTTATTCATTTAAGTCCAACAGAGAATGTTGAAACCAAATATTTACAACTCCTTTCTCTTAAATCTATCCTATATATCCCACTCTACAATACTGGTCTGATAAATTCCCCCTTAAATTTATGGCAAAATCAATTTCAAACCCAGGTACAAGTCTTCGATGTCGAAGTTTCTCTGTAGATTCCTCTTGGTTGATTTTGGTGTTCTGCTGCACAAATTTCTTATAGACAAGTAACTTCCAGAGAGTTGTTCTGTTAGCAGTCTGTTGCTTCTTGGCAGCTCTTTGTAGTTCTCCCCCTAACTGTTCAAAATGTCTGGTTTTTATACGTCAAAACATTGGATCATTTCTTTGGTTTGATGTCCTGCCAAATAGTGAAATTCAAATTCAGTTGGATTTTGGAATCTGGAACATAATTTAAACTGACTGAATTTGAATTTGTTTTTGTTCCATGGCAATGCAGAACCAGCTATTTGTGGCAACCAAGTGTTACATTTTTACTTTGTTCAGGGTGCTCTGTGCTTCTCTCAGTCCGTGTCAGCTTCCAGTACACTCCTATAACACCAAGACCAGTACTTGGTGTTCCTTCTGAATTGGTTTTAAGTTATATCTTGCTGGGTCATTTCAGAGAGCAGCACACATTGCTGTATGTCTGCAATCTCATGGAAGCCAAACCATCTAAGTAAAGCAGATTTATTTACTGAATGCATTCTAAATGACTTAATCAGTGAGTGAGTTGGGTTTTTTCAATGACTTGAGATTTAATGCTCATTATTACTGAGATTAGCTTTACATTACAGACTTATTGACTGAATTTCCAATTCCACCAGCTGTGAAGTATGATTTTGAACTTTTCTATGTCTAACATTACCCTGTGCCTCTGGATTACTAATGCTGTAGCATTACAGTTATGCTATTGTTTCTCTTGTAGATACCATAACATAAATGTGCAATGAAGCATTGTCACAGCATCGTTCTGACTAAATAGTTAGGAGAGATTTGTCTTTTCTCTCAGAAGCGAGGAGTTGTTATGGTGTAGAAAGAAAAAGCCCATTTGGCCCATTTTATCTGTTTTGGCTCTCCAAATTGATTTTGACAGTGCCAATTTTCCATATTTTTCCCCTAATGCTGTGCATGTTTCTATTTCCATATTAATCTAATTCCAAACTGAGTGTCTTGAATGGACATGCTTCTGTCTTTCAAGGTGGTGTGTCCCGCACCTGAACCATTTATTGTGTAAATGTGTTTTTCCTCATTTGCTACTTGTGCAACTCATTTTTGAAATCCGTTTCTCTCATTCTGGGTGTTGTGCAAGTGAGAGCTGTTTCTCCCTGTTTTCTACTTTTTATCCAAGCCCTTCCATGATTTTGAAAGCTACAGTAAAATCTGCTCCTCTTAATCTTTGCAGTGTGAGCAAACTCAACCATACCCATCTAGATTCCTAACTGAAATGTTTAATCCCTGAAACCAGAACCATTCTTGTAAGCTGCTTTTGCAGTCTCAAGTGTGTTTGTATCCTTTTGATAATCTGGCATTTGCAATTCTGTACAGTATTCTGCTACTGGAAGGATGTTGTGAAATTTGAAAGAGTTCAGAAATGATTTTAACAGGGTTTGGAGGGTTTGAACTATCAGGAAAGGATGATTAGGCTGGGGCTAATTTCCCCTAGAGCATGGGAGGCTGAGTGGTGGTGTGGTAAATTTATAAAATCATGAGGGACATGCACAGGGTGAATTACAACATTTTATAAGGCATCTGGATGGGTATATGAGTAGGAACCGAGTTTAGAGGGATGTGGGCTAAGTGCTGGCAAATGAAACTAGATTAATTTAGGATACCTGGTCAGCATGGAGAAGTTGGACTGAGGGATCTGTTTCTATGCTGTACCTCTGTCTTATACAAGTTCAGCATCATCTCTTCCTTGCTTGTACTCCGTGCCCTTTTAGTAAAGTCTGGGATACTTTGTTCTCCACCCGTCTGGCCACATTTTCTAATGATCTATACAGAAAAGCACACACTCCCCTCTGCTGCTCTGACCCCCTTATTGTTGTACCCTTTATTTTATATTGTCTGTTGTGTTCTTCCCATCAAAATGCATCATCTCCCACTTTGCTATATTGAATTTCATCTGCCCACTTCACTTTGTTTATTACAGTTCCACACTGTCATCCTCTGATCTTGAGTGCTTCCAAGTTTTGTATGATCCACTTTAGTTTAAAATTTTCCCCTGCATACCAAGATCCAGATCATTAATATATTGGGCAAAACAAGGGGTCTAATACTGTCCCTTGGTAATTCCATGACAAACCTTCCTCCACAAAATTATTCACCTTTACTTTTTTTAAACTGGTGTTCCACTTTTTTTTGTCCATGTTGCTGCTGCTCCTTTTTTGTTTGAGTTCTGACTTTCTGCAAGTCAATTTGCCTATGTAATTTGCTTTTTTTCCTAATTCATTCATTGCATGAGAGTGTCTCTGGCTAGACCAATATTTATTGTTCCTCGTTAAATTGCAGAGAGCAATTTAATAGTCAGCCACATTGTTGTGGATCTGGAATCCAGTGTAGGCTAGACTAGGTAAGAGTGGCAGGTTTGATTCTCCAATGAACATTAGTGTTTCTGATTTGTTTTTACAACCATCAGTATGGTTATCTGCTTACAATTAGGCCAGCATTTTATTGAAGATATTTACTGAATTCCAGCTTTGGGGTTTGAACACATTCTCAGGTAATAAAACCGGAGTTCTGGATTGCAAGTCACCGCTTAACTCTTTTTTAGTTTCTCCTTCCTGTTATGCTCCATCACCATACTTTTTGTTTAAATGTAACCTTAAATAGTTAATATGATGGTTTCACTTAACTGGTACTCAGTAGATAAAGTTGCTGTTGTCCACCTGATGCTTGTAAGCAAGACGTGTTTTAGAAGCAGTAGGCTTCATTTAGCTCTCATGGTAGCTAACCCTGAATTTTAATTACTTTAGCATTCCCTGGGGCAACCCACCCTGACTCGCGTTAAACCTATCATAAGTGGACTGCTACCTACAATTCTACTCTTTACCCCAAAATGAAAACTACATGTAAATGCAAAAGTAATTAAACTGGGTAAAAATGAGGACTGCAGATGCTGGAGAAAGTAATTAAACTGTCAATTGATCTGACTTTCGACAGTAACCATAATCCTTGTCCTGTATATTTAAAAAAGTTTTATTTTTGCAGAAGATTAGCCCTAGTTTGAATGTGACTTGTAATTAAGGGAAATGAGAGAAAGTGTGATTTAAAATAAACAATAGTCATGTTTTTGTGAAGTTTAGTGTTATGTTTCAATGTACAAGGTTGATTGTAAGAGCACTGACTGGCTTTTTAATTTTATTTTAAGGATGCATTACAGAAATTGTCAGAAATGTTGAATTTAAGTGCATCTCTAGCTAAGCAAGATGCTTGCAATCCGGCTAAACACCGTAATACTACTGCAGTACTGGGATGCCTGGCTGAAAAACTGGCAGGTACGACAAAAATTCTTTTTGCCTTCAATTTCTTGAGATATTCTTGGTCTCACAAATGCTTTTTAATGTACTTGATCTTTTAGATATACTTTGTACTATTATATATAATAACTGGGCATCTATTCATCACTGGTGATACGTGGAACAGTGCAGCATCTGAAGGATTTATGTAAATAACTTGAACGAAAAGTAGAGGTATGACATACTGTGAAGTAGTCTTGAAATTTTATCAAGATCAAGAACATGAGAACAGAAGCAGTTGTAGGCAATTCAGCCCCTCAAGTCTGCTCTGCCATTCAGTATGATCATGACAGATCTTGGCTGCACTTTCCTGTCTGCTCTCCATAACCTTTTAAACCCATTACTAAATAAAAATGTCATTTTGTCCTTTAACTTTACTCCATGTTCCAGCATCCAACAGACTCTGGGATAAAGTTCCACATATTCATTACCTTGAGAGAGATAATTTCTCCATCTCTGTTTTAAAGCTGCTACCCTTATCCTAAAGCAATGACCTCTTGTTCTAGATAGCCCCCACAAAAAGAAAGCTCCTTTCTGTATTGACTTTAACAATCCTCTTTAATATTTGATATACTTCAGTTGAACCTCCTTTTTGTTCTTCTGAACTCCAGAGAGTATAGACCTAAACTACTTGTACTGTAGACAAAGGTAAAGATGAAACTGGAGAACAACTGGGAGCTGTTCTTCTTCTACCACAGGTGGAGTAAGTTGGGTCATGTTATGTCCCTCTTTACTTCATGTGTGGTGAGGGTAGTGAGCATTTTGATAGAACGCAGTTTCTATTTGTATTTGTTCTCCTCCTCTAACTGGCAGGTCTGGAAACAGAAATAAACAACTTTTGAAATAGTGTGCATTTCTTCAAAACATTGTGGCATTTTAATAGCAATTTTAATTAATTTTCAGTCCAATGACAGATTCCTCTCGAAAGGCTGCAAGTTCTCTAATCCAGCTTGTAACATTTCTAGGTCCTGCCAGCATAGGTCTTCTCAGTCCGGGAACCTTGGAATATTTACTGGAAAGTTTGGTGAGTATTAGAAGTATAGGTGTGGTAAATCTTTTGAGCCAAATTATTGAAAGCTATGAATCTCTAAAATATGAACAAATGAGCATGATTCTCCATGTTAGATCAATGAGTTTTCGTGATATTTGCTGTTTTTGAATCATATCTATACTTTAAGACTAGATGTATGTGATGTGTAATCTGGGTTCAGTTTATTAATCCATGACTATCAGAGAGAACATTTAGGATAGCTAGTTAAATGTTTGATCAAGGAGTTGAGCAAAAGTGTCTAAAACAGAAATGATGAGATTTTGGGGAAAGAGTTTGAGCTTGAGGCCGAGACTGCTGAAGGCTCAAACACAGATTGGAGGATATGCAAGAAACCTGTGCTAGAAGACTACAGAGTTCAAAGACATTGTAGTGGGCTGTCTGAAGCTGCTGCTGTACTTGCAGTTGTTGACCCAGTCATACAGTGCTGATGTATTCACAAATCAGAATGATGTTTGATTCCAACTTCCGAACAGCTCGGTGTATGAGTCTACACCCCAAGGACTGCAGTGGTTCAAGAATGCAGTTTACCATCACTTGATTGAGGGAAATTGGGAATCTGCAATAACTGTTGGCCACAGCCATGCCCACATTCCACATATGTATTTCAAGAAATATTTGCATTCCTGTGATTATGGTAATCTTTCCCTACTTGATTAACAAATGCATTAGAATAACAAGCAATTTAGACAACGTGATCTAAATTTTGACAAAATGTTACTCAGAAGGCTGCTAAATAAGCTAAGAGCTCATGGTGTTGGGGCATGGTGCTGGGATGGCTAGAGAATTGGCCTACTGGCAGAAGGCAGAGACTGGGAATAAAAGGGTATTTTTCAGGGTGGCAGCTGGCGACCTGTGGATTTTCATGTCCATGTTGGGACCATAATGGTTGATGTTGTACATTAACAATCTGGATAATGAAACTGAACGCATGTTGCAAAGTTTGCAGATGACAAAGATAGGTGGAGGGACAGGTCATGTCGAGGCAGTGGGGCTCCGAAGGACTTGGACAGATTAGGGGAGTGGGCAGAGAAGTGATAGATGGATTACAATGTGGAAAAGTGAGGTTATACACTTTTTTTTGGTAGGAAGAATAGAAGCGTAGACTTATTTTCTGAATGAGCAAAAGCTTCCAATATCTAAAACACAAAGGGACTTGAGAATCCTGAACTAGGATTCTTAAGTCTAACATGCAGGTTCAGTTAGGAAGGCAAATGCTATGTTAACATGGTTTTCAAGAGGACTAGAATACAAGAGCAGGGATGTACTGCTGAAGCTGTATAAGGATCTGGTCAGACAGCATTTGGAATATTTGAGAGCCTATTTGGGCCCTGGATTCAAGGGAGAATATTCTGTTATTGGAGGGGGTTCAGAGGAGATCTACAAGAATGATCCCAGAAATGAAGGATTTGTCATAAGGAGCAGTTGGCTTTGTAGTTAAATTTAGAAAGATTAGGAGCTGTCTCATTGAAACTTCCAGAGTACTGAGAGACCTGGATACAGTTGTCATGGAAATGTTTCCATTAATGGGAAAGACTGACACAAGGGTACAACCTCTGAATGAAGGGACAACCCTTTCAAACTGAGATGAGGAATTTCTTCAGGTGGTTAATCTGTAGGACTCATTGTTTCAGACTGTGGAGTCCAAGTTACTGGGTATATTTAAGATGATGGTGGTGGTGGATCAAAGGTTACGGGGAGAAGGCTTGTAGGGGAGTTGAGAAATATTAGCTATGATTGAATGGCAGGGCAGATGTGATGGGCTGAAAGGCCTAATTCTGCTCCTACATATTTGGCTTGTATGGTCCTCTTGCTGGCAAGGTTTATGGGAAAGGAGTTTGTTCATGTAATTCTGACATTCTGCAATGCATCCTACAATTATTGCAATGCATTGGTGGTGCTGTCTTGGCAGGATTTACACTTCTCTTCACAACTTCTACGGTTTACAATAGGCCACCAAGAAAATTTTGTACTGTCTGCATATCAATTTAATTTTGAAAGTAGTCTATCATTTGGATGTTCAATATATTCTCTCAATGAAAATTCTGTTGACTTGATTTGTGGGGTTATTCGTAATAGTCCAAAAATGTTCATTAGCTTCTTGGACAATTGAACATTTTGGTAGCCATAAACTAACCAGAAACGTTGGTTAATTGAATGTGATTCAAGTCCATAATCTCTGGTGGAAGTGATGTAACCTCCAATTTATAATCTTAACAGCCAGCTAACTAGAGAACTATGCTAAACTAACACCCCAGTTCTGTGCTGCATTCTGGGCTCTCTTATTGAAACAAATAATAGAACAAAAGGAGGTACAAGTAATACCAGAATAGAAGGGTTTATATTAGGAAATGGTAAAGAAGCTGAGGCTCATTTCTCTGAAGTCTTGTAGGTTCATAACGATCAAGTGGTTTTGAATGGGAATCAAAAGCAACAACTTGTAACCTACTGGTCAATTGAATAAGGCAGTAAAGGGTTATGTATTTCTTTATTCTGTAGCAAAATGTGGAACTTGCAATTGTATGTATTTGTTGAGAATAACAAATGCATTTATGGGCAAAGAAGGTAAGTACCTTAGTGAATAAAGAATGGTGGGATGGGTTGAAGAAAGCTGGAATGAGGTGTGGAGCATAAACCTGTTAGGAATAGGTAATTTGGCCTGTAAGTATAAAGTATGTAGCATGTTTACTTGAATATACATTTAACTTATGGAATGTGGGTGGTGTTGGCTTGGCCAACTCCTAAAACCCATCCCTAACTACTACTCTACAGTGGTCAACTACCACATTTGCTGTCCAATTTTAGAAATCGATAAATTTCTGACGAAACAGAGGTAAATACAGGAAGGAGATCTCATTGACCAAGGAGTCCAGAACCCGTGATCACAGTTTAAGGATGTGGAATAGGTCATTCATCACTGGGATGAGGAGAGATCTCTTCACCCTGAAACTGAACCTGTAGAATTCCCTACCACAATGTAGTTAAGGCAAAAACATTGAATGTTTTGAAGGAGGAGTTAGCTATCATTCAAAAGGTATCAAAGGGAAGGAGGAAACAGTAGGAATGAGGTAGGTGATCAGACATATTAAATGGCAGAGCAGCATAAGGGATGAAGCTACTATTGTTCCTATTTCCTGTATTTTAGCTTCACTTAAGGCTCCATTTGTCACTGATCAACATACTGTATTTTTCTCCCTTTGCACAGGGACTTGGCTAATTTTCCTCTAAAACCTTTTATGCTGTATGACTTTTATTTACTCCTGCGTGTGAGGCCAAAATCCAGATTCAAGCCACCTTAAGTTGCTTGTGAAGTCACATTTATGTCACCTAGTCTCAGATTCACGCAACTAAGAGATTTTCTATCACAGCATCTTTATTGAACGACCAAAAACTTAAAAGGCTTTCATTAGAGTAAAATAGCCCAAGTTTGTTCTGTTTCCTCTAATTTCCTGTAATCTCTTATTTCTGATATCTTTATTGGAGACCTTGAAATGGAGGCCAGATTATAGCACAGTACTTTAAAACTGAAGTGAAGGGTGTATTGTGAAGAATAGAAGTTAAGCATAACCAAGCAGTCCACTGGAGAAGGAATCTTTTTGTTTTCTTCAATCTGTTGTTTAGTTTAAGACAAAGTTGTTTTTATTGAAGTAAATAATGGTGAGTTGTTAATGAGCTTTCCTAGAGTGTTCAGGAGCTTTTTGATGAAAGATGTCGATGATTTACTGAGCACACTGCCTTGATGTGCACTGCATGCAGTTACCAACATGTCAGCTATTAGTTTGAGCTGAATTACCAAGGTTTTATACAATAGCGATTGATTCTTTCTAATAGTGGTTCTGCTTTGGTTTCCCCAAGTGCCGTTATATGCTATCTTTTAAAACTGCGCTCCTAAATTTTAATTCAGCAATTTAAATTATACTTTTGCCACATCATTAGGCTGAATGGCTGCTCCACAATGCGGAGTAAAACTATCAGCACGTGTTCAGTTCCTGTACTCTCGTCGTCACGAAGGTTCTATCTACTTGACCTTGTCAGAGGTGCAGTGACCCATGGGTTAAAATCCCACCCCCACCCCCACCCCCAATCCCACCTCTGTCACCTTTCTTGAGAGCAGCCCTATGGTTCTCTGGGACTTTGGACGTCATAGACCAAAAATAGTCATTTTATTCTCCTTTCTTAGCCTCTGAATATCAATCCCAAAGACTTGACATGATAGCCAGTATCATTAAGTAAACTTTAAAAAACTGAATTTCTTTTGAGTCTATGATAAAATTCCTCAGTTTAAAGTTAATCATTTGAGGCTAGCATAAAATAATGTTTTGGATATTTTACTTGTCCAGAGATAGGGACACGACCACCGTGTCACAAGAGCTCTGATTATGACTGTGTGTATATTCACTTTTGGAGCTATATGCAGAGATGTAACGGGCTAAGAGATGCTATTTAGAAAGTTTCCACCTTGCTTGTTTTTAAGTAGTTATGGATATGTGCTTAAGGACAAACCAGTGGAATTTGTTTCTATTTTTGGCTGGATGCGAATGTTGCGATCAGCATGACTTTTTTAAATTCAAACATTATTTTTAAAAATTTGACTTTTTAAATATTTCAGGCTGTCCAGATCTCTCATTATTAATAAGAAGTCAGTTTTCAAGTTAATTTAGCTTTATGCTCAATACCAGACTCAAAGTATGAAAATCTATTTTTTTCTTGTATTGCCTTTGCCAACGTGTGTTTTGCACAACCTAAAGTCCCAAGTTTATTCAAAAATGCATTGTCAAAAATAACTTGTAGCATAACAGTTAAAGCTATGTGAATTTGTTTAATTTTTGACTCTTTAATATTGCAGAGTGTGCAGTCTCACCCCACAGTCATGCTTTTCTCCCTCATAGCCCTGGAAAAGTTTGCACAAACAAGTAAGTTTGCTGTGTCAAAATGAATATCTATGCAGAAATTAAACCTTGTAAAAATGTAGTAGTAAGATTATTTTTCAAAGTAAACCTGTTTTTAAATAGTTGGCAATATCATCATGTATTAACTTGCCATTCAGATTCTGATGACATTGTTCTGAACCATCCTGTTTTCAATCTTCATGAGTAACTGAGCTTAGTCAGGTTTTCACCCCTCCAGCAGAGGTCTCCCAAAATTTAAAGTGGCTGTCCTATACACTGCAGACCATGACTCAAGAAAAATGTATGTTTGTGTTCAAGCCTGCATACCACCTGTCTCTGCATGCAATGCTTTGGACCCATGTGTCTATTATAGCTAGTTGTATTTGGGGATCCAGATTGGTTGTCTCAGCTCTTTGCTGCCTGCATAATGTTCTAGAATTCTTTATAGTTTTTCCCCATGATCTTGGCTGTGAACTAAGACTGTGTAACTCTTCATTCTGTAGTAAAGTTAGGTAAACTTTCTCAAACGCTATCTGATCAAACATTTGACAAAGATGTCCACTCAGACTTAACAAGTTCTTTAGTTGGGTAACAAAAAAGTGCTCAAACACTTAGAATTAATTCTATGAGGTGGCAGCAGCTAGTCACTGCTAAAGTAAGAAACATGGATTCATGTCTTAGTTCTGACCCTCCAGAACTGTATAAATGTATCTACTTTGATTCAACAGAAAGTTCCCTAGCTTTGTATATTGTCTAAATCCAAATGCTTTTTTTTCTATTCAACCTTATCAATGGCCTGAGGTTTTAGAAACACATTCCTACAGATTCCTGTTGTTGTTATTCTCTTTCTTTTGTTTTTTCTTTAAAACACTTGCAACGTTTGGGATGAATTAATCTAAACCAATAATAATCTTGTACAACGTTGTTGTGACCTTTTAAAGTATCATGGAATCTTCATCTATAAGGCTGACTGTGTAGATGTTCTGCCTCAACCTGGTAGCATGCTACAAAATAAAATTTAGGTAAATACTGTACTTTTTCCTCACTCATACATCATAACATTCAATCTGATGTTTGTAACTTTGATTTTCAATAAGAAGAACTGGCATTTGTGACTAGCCCACACCACCTTGCTCTCTGAATTTTAAAAAAGAGGCGTTTGGGCAAGTAATGGAAACTGCAGCCTGTCTGCCATACTTAAATAATTTAAGCTTGTTAAAAGCTTAGTTGATCCCAGTGTTACGCAGGCAATTGGAAGAAGGTGGCCTGCTTTTTTTCAACTCTAAGTAGCACACCAGAGAGGTATGCCCTTTGTTTATTGAGGCAGTACCCTTCCCTAAAACAAGAGACCCCCATTTCATTCGATATCAGAACTATAAAATTCACTCCCTGCTTCCCACCAAATAGTCCTGACTTTGCTTAAATCAAAATCCATGGTGGTCTTCCTATAATACCAATAATATGCTATCTGTCCCTAACAGGACTAAATGAGTTGTCAGTTAATCAGCTTGACCAGCAGCTCTGACTGTAACTTCCTCCCACAATAGGATTAAATCCCACTTTGTCTTTCTAACTCTGTCTGCACCATAATATCACTGCAACATGGACTTCTGTTTGGTTGGTTTCCTGCTGACTGTAGTTAAGGAAGGTTGAGCAATCTGCTCTCCGATTTTAAATTAATCACATCTCTGTTCTAAACTTTTTAGTCTTTAAAATTTTGAAGCAAGTTATCAAGTCATCTTTTGTAAATGGAGTTTTTCGGATTAGGGTTTATTTGTTCTTTATGTTTTCCTCATTCTACTGTACCTTTTTTGAATTGCAGACTTAATTTCACATAGATCTCCCAGGTGTGATCTTAACACCATTTCAGTTTAAAATAAGGTTTGTCTTAAATATTGGTAGCACCCAATATTTTGAATGCTACCTCAAAACCTTATTCAATTGCATACTGATTTGCTTGTACATTGTAGTTTAACTGTTTGAGTTAGCTCTTTAAAATTTGAAAACCAGTTCTATTTACTGTGTAATTCTAAGCTGATTTATGTAGCTGTAAGCATTATTAATGCACATGTTGATGTGGGCAAGGAATACATCTTTTAATACTTGAATTAATTCCCAACAGCAGGTATTTACTGAAACTACACAAATTTTAATTACAGGTGAAAATAAATTAACAGTCTCTGAGTCATGTATTAGTGATCAGCTACTTATGTTGGAGTCTTGGGTAAATCACACAGATTACCTCAAACGGCAAGTTGGCTTCTGTGCGCAGTGGAGCCTGGATAATTTATGTAAGTTTGAAATTTTGTCCTTGTCTAACACACACTAAAATATTTGGTAATATTCAAATGAGGTATTTGTACTTTAAGTTGTTTCTTTATAAGCTAAAAAAATCATCATAGTGATACTTTTTTAATGAGTAGAATTGCATGTTGCAATTTTTTTATTCCTTACTGTAGGGATTTGAAGGGTAACTGAAAATATAACCACTTGATCCACCAATTTCTGTGAATTTTGCACAATACAGGCTGCAATGAAGCCCTCTCTCTATTTTCCCCCTTCAACTTTTAATTTTTAAAACTCTCTAGAACATCCATGTTGACCCACACAATAGTAAAGGGAAAGTCCTGTTCAACTGTAGTTTTGCCTCGACTTAGATTTGAACAGACAACCTGATTATTAGAGTGAGCTATTGTTGTAGTTCCTCTCCATGTGTAGCCTGTCAAGACCCTCAGGATTTTGTATCTTTCCCTCAAGATGCCTTTTACCTTTTTTTAAACCCCCAATCAAAACAAGCCGCGCCTATTCAACGTTCCTTTAAAACAACTTGTCCAACCCAGGTTTTGGTCCAGTTAATCCTCTCTGAATTGGCTCCAATTGTTACGATACAGAGACAGATAACCGAGCCAAATCGGTCTTCCAAGTCTGTATTCGCAATTCAGTAAACCTTCAAAGACCCTCAATGGATCCCAATGGTTCCTAACCAGACTTTTGAATAACCAATCCCAGACTCTATGAATAATCAATTCCAGAGACTGGTTTATATCTTAAACCAAAGATTTAGCAATTTATTAACAGTATTGTAACTTCAGCAAAGCAAAATTAAACAGAACAAGTGGTCGATGCCATGAACACACACACACACACACACACACGTTCATTTTCATCCCCATTCACAAAAGACACACAGACAAACAACTAAGGGATAAAGACAATTGGCCAGATAACTTGTGGTTTTCATGATGCCTTGTTCCACCATCATAGATGGTTTCTTAGTTGATTTTATTTTTGACGATGGTGTACCAGGTCACCTTTACTTATCATTTTGAGTTTCCAAGAGGCTTATGGGATGTCAGTTTTCAAATCACCATGTTGACACAAAGTAGCCATTTTCCATTTTGGACTGAAAGCAGTCCAAAACCCAGTTCAAACTCAGACCATCCTTGTCAAATGGGCTGTCTCTTCCACAAGGTCCAAGTTACAATTCAACTTCTATCATCTTGTACTTAAGGTATTTTCCAGACTTGCTGGAACCAATTCCCAGGTATTAGCCTCATTTATTAGCCAACTTCTGTTGAAGCATCATGCTTTTATCTGGTGACTGCAGAATCTTGGTCAGGAACTGACCTGCAGTTAACTTTAATTTGTGCAGGTCAAGCCTAGAAGTTAAAATAATGAAATATCAGCCCTACCAATGAACTGTGCACAGTACTTTGCTGTCATACCAATGACCCATATAACTGAAGCATAACCACCTCCTCCTGTCTTCCACTCCCTTTGTAATAACTTGTCTATTTGCTTTTTTGTTTGCTGTTCCTGCATATTAACCTTGGTGATTCATGCATGTGGATACCCAGATTCCTGTGCATCTGTGATCTAGTGTCCGTCACCATTTGGATGATGTGCTTTTTTTATTCTTCCTGCATAATGGACAATTTTACACTTTCCCACATTATACTCCTTTGTCTGCTCTTTGCCCATTCACTTAACCATTCAATATTTTTTTAGTCTCTTGTATCCTTTTCACAACTTAATACCCTACCTATTTTGGTGATACCAAATTTGGCGACCATATCTTCTGTCCCTTAATTTCCTCCCCATCTTTCCTATTGCCAGTGCCCTATAGTCAACATTGTTCAATGTTGAGATTAGATTCCCTATAGTGCGGGAACAGGCCCTTCAGTCCACCCAGTCCACACCGACCCTTCAAAGAGTAACCCAGCTCCCTCTGACTAATGCACCTTATGCTGTGGGCAATTTAGCATGGCCAGTTCGCCTAACCTGCACATCTTTGGACTGTGGGAAGAAACCGGACCACCCAGAGGAAACCCACACAGACATTGGGACAATGTGTAAACTCCACACAGACAGTTGCCCAAGGCTGGATTCAAACCTGTGACCCTGGTGCTGTGAGGCAACAGTGCTAACCACTGAACCGTAATTGCACATTTTCTGTTCCTGGGGTATAGCCAAATTAGTTCTGTCTTTGACTCTTCTAGACGTGCTCTTCCTCTATCTGCCATGCTCTCCCTAAGTCAATTCTACCACCCCTCTCCATTTTGTTCATTTTCCAAAATGCAAGGTGTTCAGGAAAGAATATTTTCATGCCCCAGTTTTACTGCCTCAAGCAAGGTGTCTAGTAGAGACACAACATTTAGCAAATGGCAGGGAGCAGACTCCCTATCTTGTTTATCACATTGTACAGTATGTTTCTCATATATATGCATAACCTGATTTTAGACTTTCTTTCTTTCTCCCTTGCTCTGGTCCCCATCTCTTATGCTGCCATGGTGCTCTGCAGCTGCTCAGCTCTGTGTCATCCTATCTCACCAGGGCAGTGAGATGCAATCCTGCTGCTACTCTGAAGAAATAAGGCTGCTGAAGTTATTTCCTTTAATATTATTTATGCTTTTTAATGCAGTTTTGAAACCGAAAAGGCAGTTCACTTATGAAAAAGTAAATCTCAGTCACGTTAACGCTATGTTGAACAGCAACGATGTTAGTGAATACCTCAAAATTTCGCCAGATGGTCTGGAGGTGAGTGTGTGTGTGTATTGGTTAAATTTGCCATGAACTGCTACATTAGAATCCATTTCATTTCCATTACTGATTTTGATGGTTTTTTGAAATAGCATCAAATCTCGATTTTGCTCAAGTTGGATTCGAAGTTCACCATTTGCTAATACCAATAAACATATAATGGACAACAATAAACCGCATAGAACTTTTGAGGAGGTTTGATGGGAAGGCATTTGATGTGTTGTTTAATATGGTGCACTATTTTACATTGGCTTGATTATTGTCAAACAAGTAAAAATAGTTATCAATCTTTTGCACAAGTAATCACAGAGACAAAAGAATAGAGACAGCACAAATAATCTTTAGGATATGTAGCTCAGGTTGTTTGTCTGACTACAAATTGTACTCATTTTCTGGCATGAAGCTCTCATTCAAGCTTTCAGGTTTCCGTTCAGATTTATTTGCATAAATTCTGATCTTCCATGAAGCAATGCAATCAATTGCCATTTTAAAACCACTTTTTCACAGTAGAGAAAAATGAGCAAAACCAAGTGGTATTCAAATGCAGTTTTATTAATGCCACTGGTTATATAAAACCATTTTTGAGAAGTGTTTAGTCTTGCGTCTGAGTACATTTTAAAGAACAAGTTTTTTTTTTGGAAAGGTTCTGCAGAACCGTATGAATTTCATTTTGTACTGGCTAGCTTAAAATAATTTTTTATAACTTCAAGGGACTAAAAGGCTTTCTTTAAATATCAAAATATTGTTAAGGTTAAAAGTGTCCTTGAAGGACCAGGAACAGGCACGATTTGAGGAAACTTATGCTCATAAATTTGTTTGTGGTGGGGCCAGCTTATTAAACCAATATGAAATATTAACAAAACTGTGATTGATGGACTTCTCCTACTGCTTTTGCCAATTTCTCTTGTTTTGTTCATGGAAATGCTACCATAAAACCCCGTAGTTTGATCTGGAGAGCTAAGCAAAATTTTCAGTGGCAAGTTCCAATCCAGTCGAACTTTTACTTTTAATGGGCCTTTTCTTAAGAGTCTGTTCTGGTGAAACTTTTTTTTTAAAGTAGCTTTGCCATATGTTTTCACACAGGAGATTGTGTCGGCAGAAGTTATGATTAGATTTAAAAACTAGCTCTTTCTGTTTATGGGGTACAACAGTGTGTCTCTGCTCTAAAAATGCATTCTGTTTAAGGGCAGTGCAGAGATCTAGTTTTAACATCTATTGAAAGCATTAAATTGCACATTGACCATAAACTAACTTTGGTCTGGGTAGAATTACTCTAATGAGGGTGAAATTCTTTAATTCAGGTTCCCTTTCCATTTAATTCCAGTATTATGTGCACATATATTATTGGGTTTTATTCATTTAAAATGGAAATATGCATGCATAGCAACACTCATCAAACTGAAATAATGTTTGTGTTGGTTATTTCATATGTTACTCCAAACTACAACCTGTCAGTTTTATCTCTGGCCTTTCTCCCCAAGGAATGCTTTAGTAAATTTGTGATTTGTTTGTCCCATTTGAATTTTTGTCAGCTTGGTTTGGAAAGGATTTAAATTTTCACACTGGTGAATAAAGCATAAATTTATATCTAAATCTGCTAGTGTTTACTAGTGGATCCTTCTGGTTCAATGTTCTCTGTTTATTTTATACTCTGATGTGATAAGGTATTTGTATCACATGTTGTAGTACCTCACCATGCAAACCGGCTTTTTGGTTTGACCTCCAGTCTTTAACTGATCTCAGCAAGGCATTAAGAAGAAATTTAATATCATTGTTGACTCCCTAGTGTCAGGGTGAAAATAGTAGTTAGGATTCTGGTTACCAATTACAGGCTGTTGGTGTCACAGTGCATTTGCAAACTAGCCATCCAGCCAACTGAGCTGCAGACCTAGTACAAAATAAATGAGCTGCCTGTTTAGCAAGTTGACTTAGTCTGAAACCTGCTTACAGGATTATGAAGGTGTGATTTGAGGTGGACAATGTTTGAAGCTTATACAACTAAACAGTTCAGCCTTAAAATTATTTGATGTTGTCAATGTATACTTTTCATTTGGAATGTTTGCAACAATGTAAATTTACCATGGACCCTAATTGCATGCCAGGACAAATGAACATTATTGCTGTTTCTTTAGCATAACTAATAGCTGTTGACCTTAAAAATATTTTGTATTTTTTACATTCCTGCACCTGGGAGCAGTTTATCTCGACAACATTTCAGAACTGAATTGAACCAACAACGTATTTGTAGGTTTGAGGTTTTTGGTGAAGAGTTCACAATGGGTTAACAGTTACTGGAATTGAATGGTGCTTGGGTTGCTGGTTCAATTATTTAGTGAAGTGAATTAACAGTATGATCCGTTGCCCCTTGATTTTGGACCATTTTACATAGCTTTAATATTTAAAGCATTTAATTGAAGGCTTTATTTGGATACTGCAATAGTTTATTGAATTTGTAATGCAGATTTTCATGTGTGAAAATTTGATCCTTTTCATTTTATCTTTTAAAATGAACTTTATTTTTTTGTGACTTTAGAATGATACATTTCAAAAATAGAGGAACAGGAGTGTACTGCCCAAAAATTTCAATAGATCTGTACCTCCATTTAATGCATTTTTACCCTTGCCTTGCAAAATTCTCTTGTTCTCACTTTTTAAGTTCCTCTTCACAACGATTTAAGACCTTTTTTTTTTCTCTTACCAGTTGTGTAGAAACCTGCTTCGTATTTTCTACCATCTCAAATTTTGATTACTCCTTTATTGGATTCTCCCATCAAAGGAAATTAGTTTCTCTGCAACTGCCATCTTTCTCATTCCATTACTGTTTGAACAGCTGATTTAAGCTTGCTTTCCTCTTTCCAAGTCAAGCTAGTACAAGCCAACTTCGTGTGACCATCTCCCAATTTAATCCTTAAATTCTAGTATGATTTTAGTGAATCTGCATTGTATCACTTCTGTAAGACAATCTTAGAACTGGTCAGATGTCATTTAGTTCATGTGCAATGTAATGTACAACTGAAATATCACTTCACACTTTTTAAATTCCTATTTCAGTCATATTGTGATTTAGTATGCAAAATCTTATCAGATATATAAATGTTCAATGTGGTTTATTCTCTTGGCAGGCTCGATGTGATGCGTCCTCTTTTGAGAGTGTGCGGTGTACGTTTTGTGTGGATTCTGGAGTATGGTACTATGAAGTAACAGTAATTACTTCTGGTGTAATGCAGATTGGTTGGGCGACCAAGGATAGTAAATTTCTTAATCATGTAAGTAATGGGAATATTTTAAGTGAACCAGACTCTTGTTTTGTATTTCTTAATTTCTAAGTTTTGATATGTAATTGCAAAATTACCATAGCTGGCACTGCTTGATTCTGATGGAGAAAATGTTGGGAAGCAATTCATAAAATGAGTGTTAGTAATCTGACTTATCACCCCCATTGCAGATTGCTCACTATTAGAAGATAAGAATGTTACATAGTTGAACCCAACCCAATCCAAATCTGCTTCTGTCCATATATGCACCTTCCAAAAGGTTTAGCTGGAAGTTATGACCCTTCAGTTTATTATTTCTGCTTGTGGTTATCTGAATAGCCTCTTGTTAGCCTAATTTCAGATTTGGGAAATACATAGAAATCTAAACTGGATTTTTTGGCTCCGATAAATTGAGGAACAGAACACTTAGATTGCAGTTCCTTTTGTGGCAATCAAAACTGTCATCTGTACATATGGTCCTCACTATTTACCTGACTGAAATCTCTGGATTTCTGCTATCTATTATTTAGTACATTTTTAAAAATTGTACTAAACATGGCATGGTGCAGTGGCTCAGTGGTTAGCACTGCTGCCTCACAGTGCCAGGGACCTGGGTTCATTTCCAGCCTTGGGCAATTGTCTGTGTGGAGCTTGCACATTCTCACCCTGTACCTGCATGGGTTTCCTCCCACAGTCGTTAAGTGAATTGGCCATGCTAAATTACCCATAGTGTTCGGGATGTGCAGGTTAGCTGCATTAGTCAGGGGTAAATGTAGAGTAATCATTTTGGGTGGGATACTCTTCGGAGGGGGTCGGTGTGGACTTGTTGGGCTGAAGGGCCTGTTTCCACGCTGTAAAGATTTATGAATCTGTGTCTATTAATTGTTCTGATGGCTCCTGGGTTACACTGAAATAATTAACTCTCTTTAGATTTATTTTAGTTAGTTAACTGTTCTTTTACAGGAGGGTTATGGGATTGGAGATGATGAATACTCATGTGCATATGATGGCTGCCGGCAGCTGATTTGGTATAATGCCAGAAGTGAACCACACATCCACCCTTGCTGGAAAGAAGGTACTGCGATAAATGCTGCTCAGTCCAGCATACTAATTTGCATAATGTAGCTTTCATTATTTTAAACTACATTTTATTGTATATAATATACTCATGTTAAAATTGGAATATACTTCAAAATTTCTGTGTGCTTTGTCTCTTAAGTAAATCAACTATACAAAGCCAAGGCCATATGACGTAGGAGCAGAATTAAGCCTTTCGGACCATCCAGTTTCCTCTGTTGTTCCATCATGGCTGTTTCTCAACTCTATTCTTTTTGCCTTCTCCCTTTAATCCTTGATCTGCTTACTGAGAGCCTATCTATATCTGTCTTAAGTATATTCAGGGACTTGGCCTCCACAGCTTTCTGTGGCAGTGTGTTCTACAGTGATCACCCTCTTGGTGAAGGAATTCTGCATTTCTATTGTAAAGAGTCATATCTTCACTCTGGGGCCATGGGTCCTACTATTCCTGATGAAGGGCTTTTGCCCGAAACGTCAGATTTTCCTGCTCCTCAGATGCTGCCTGAACTGCTGTGCTTTTCCAGCACCACTCTACTCCAGAATCTGGTTTTCAGCATCTGCAATCATTGTTTTTACCCCGTGGGTCTACTAGTCTCTGCTGGTGGAACCATCTCCATGTCCACTTTATCCAGGTGTCTGAGTATTCTATAATTTTCAATCAAACCCCCATCCTTCTAAGTTCCATCAAGTACAGAACCAGAGTCTCCAACAGCTTTTAATTCCTGGAAATCTCGCCTGGATTCCCAAGGCTTCCATGTCCATCCATGAACACCAGTCAAAAACTGCTTGTAATATTCCAGATGTGGTCTAACCAGAGCCTTGTACATCCCTACTGTTGTACTCCAGTCCTCCCGACATGAATGCAAACATTGTATTTGCTTTCTTAACTAATAACTGAACCTTCCCCTCCATGCTAACCTTAAGAGAATTGAACTAATATTCCCCTAAGTCTCTTTGTGCTTCAGATTTCTGAAGCCTTTCCCCAGTTCTCTTTTCAAAAAGTCCAGGTTTGAAACCAGTTTTATTTTCCAGATTGTTTTTAGATTAGATTAGATTACTTAGTGTGGAAACAGGCCCTTCGGCCCAACAAGTCCACACTGCCCCACCGAAGCACAACCCACCCATACCCCTACCCCTACATCTACCCCTTACCTAACACTACGGGCAATTTAGCATGGCCAGTTCACCTGACGTGCACATCTTTGGACTGTGGGAGGAAACCGGAGCACCCGGAGGAAACCCACGCAGACACTGGGAGAATGTGCAAACTCCACAGAGAGTTACCTGAGACGGGAATCGAACCCGGGTCTCTGGCGCTGTGAGGCAGCAGTGCTAGCCACCGTGCCGCCCAAATTTCTAGTCTTTGTATAACCACCATGTATAACCTCAGTTCATAACCTCTCACTTCCCACATTGTAGTCCATTTGCCACTTTTTTGCCCACTCTTAGCCTGTCAGAGTGCTTCTGCAGTCTTGCCACTTTCTCCAACACTACCAATCTTTGTTGCTAAGTTTGCAAATGACCCAATGCTCTGTTACATCATCTAGGTCATGAATGTATAACCCAAATAGTTAAGGTCCCAACCCTGACCCCATGGAATCCACTAGTCATTGGCTGCCATCCTGAAAAAGATCTCTTTAGCCCAACATTGCCTGTAGTACATGGGCTCTTGTCTTACTTAGCAGCCTCATATGTGGCACCTTGTCCATAGGGCTTGTGGAAATCCAAATAGATTACATCCATTGGCTCTCCTTTGCCTAACTTGCTCATTACCACCTCAAAGAATTCTAATGGCCTTTGAAAGGCATGACTTCCCCTTGACAAAGTCATGCTGCGTTGGCCCTATTTTGCCACGTACTTCCAAATACTCTGCAATCACATCCTTAATAATGGATTCTAAATTCCTAACAATTGTGAAGGTCAGGCTAACTGGCCTGTAATTTCCTGTCTTCTGCTTCCCTCCCTCCTTAAACAGGGGTGTTACATCTGCCATTTTCCAAAACTCTGGGGTGTAGTCCATCTGGCCTGGGTGATTTGTCTACCTTCAGACCTTTCGGCATCCCCCAGCACCTTCTCTTTCATAATGGCCAATACACCACCTCTGCCCCCTTGCTGTTTTGAGGTTCTGATATGCTACACACATCTTCCACCATGAAGGTTACTGAAAGTACCTATTCAGTTCCCCTGCCGTTTCTTTTTTCCCTGTCACTTCTGCAGCCTCATTATCTACTCTTGCCTCTCTCTCACCTTTTTAAATATGCACAAGAAAACTCTTGCAATTTTTTTTTAACATAATAACAGGCTGGCTCACCCTGATGTATTTAATCATATTCTTCCTCCATGATGTTGCTTTTTCAGTTGTTCTCTGGCTTTTAAAAAGCTTTCTAATACCCTGGCTTACAATAATCTTCACCATATTGTATTTTATGCTGTCCCTGACTTCCCTTGTCAGCCATGGTTTCCTTGTCCTCCCTTCAGTATGTTTGCTTCTTCCTTGGGATGAATTTCTGCTGTGCCTCCTGAATATCCTCGAGTATCTCCTGCCATTATTGCTCCAGCGTTTTCCCTTCTAGGCTCCTCTTCCAAATAACTGTTAACTCTTCCTCCTTGTCTTGGAGCTTTATATTGGTCCTCGAATGATACCATTTGGGATTCAGAATCTAGACTGGGAAATACAAATTGCTGACCTTTTATTAATGCTATGTCTAGTTGAACTCCAGATTTTAAAATTCTTACCAGTGTTTTCATAACTTTGCATCACTATCTCCACAATTTTATTCATTACTGCAACTTATTGAAATTTCTGCAGTCCTCATTTTAATTACACCATCATTAGTGACAGATGCTTCTGGCTGCACAAGCAGGAACATCTGAACCTCTCAAACTCAACTGGCTTTCTGCTTTTGTTTTTTTTTTAATGATGGCACTCAAAGCCTACATTTTGATCCACCAGTGTTTTCCAATGGTAAAATTTGATCAAATTTGCTTGTGTGAAAATTGGAATATAATTAAATGCTTCTCCATTCACTCCTGAAAACTTGGTTAGTGACTCAGTTATGTTTTGGTTCACTAATACTCTTCAAGAAAGGAAACATGCCATCTTTATCTACACTGGCGCCAGATGTAACTCCAGTTCTACAGCAGTGGTTGACTCTTAGCTGATATCTGGCCAAAGATAGGAGACCTGTCCCAAAGTCTAACTGAGCACCTATATAACAGTATTATTCATGGAATCACACCCATCGTTCATCATCTTTGAACTCCTCTTGGCATATCCTGACTACTGGCAAAGTAGACCCACAAATGTGGCAGCACAGTTAGAGTCATAGAGATGTACAGCACAGAAACAGACCCTTTGCTCTAACCCGTCCATGCCGACCAGATATCCCAACTCAATCTAGTCCCACCTGCCAGCACCTGGCTCATATCCCTCCAAAACCTTCCTATTCGTTTACCCATCCAGATGCCTTTTAAATGTTGTAATTTTACCAGCCTATATTGCCACCTCTGGCAGCTTAATCTATAGATGCACCACCCTTTGCTTGAAAAAGTTGCCCCTTGGGTCTCTTTTTAAATCTTTTCCCCCTCACCCTAAACTTATGCCCTCTAGTTCTGGACTCCCCAACCCAAGGGAAAATGACCATGTCTAGTCACCTTATCCATGCCCCTCATGTTTTATAAACCTCTATAAGTCACCCCTCAGCCTCCAAAACTCGAGGGGAAAACAATCCCAACCTATTCCATCTCTCCCTATAGCTCAAACCCTCCAATCCAGCAACATCCTTGTAAATCATTTGAGCTCTTTCAAGTTTCACAACTTCCTTCTTCTAGGAGGTAGACCAGAAATTGCACACAATATTCTAAAAGTGACTGAACCAATGTTACAGCTGCAACATGACATCCCAGTTCGTATATCCCAATACTCTGAATTGTGTAAAATTGGAAGGGAATGACTCTGGGATTCCTCAGTATTCACCGTCAACTGCAAGAAGACTGATGGCTTGAGGTCAAACCTGAAGGACATCTGATCAATAACTGCCACATTCCTGTAGCTAACTGAGTACCACAATGTTGGCAATGCCACTTGATATTGCAGTGGTGAAGAAAGTTCTGTAAATGAGAGACTTCAGTGTCTGTCAGAGACTCTATTTGTGTTACTGAGTAATGCGGTACAGATTGTCTTCTCTTCACACAGGGCAAATATCACTTTGTGTGGCACTACTGCATTAAATGTGTATAAACAATGTGAAACTGCTCTAGCAGCTCAGTTCAAATCAACATCAAGCTGCGGTAATGATGGCCACCAGCAAGATAACTGTATGTGAATGCAATCTATTAGCTCATGATCCCATTGATCCTCACTTTGCGATTCTCATCAAGCTAGAGAATCAACCCTGGTTCAGTGAAGAGTGTAGAAAAGCATGTTGAAAGTACTACCAGGCATACCTAAAAATGAAGTACCATGATGAAGCTACAATACAGCTAAACTAGTTTCTTCCACTACTTCGCACACATTTGGTACAATTGAATAGTTCCCAACCAACAGATCTGATTAATGCTGTAGTTTTGCTATGTTCCAGTTATTTCAATTGTCAATCATCAGTCATAAATAGTGGGAAGAAGAAGAGGTTTCTTAGATACCTCTTGATGGCAGAGTCAAGCATATTGTTTCAAAAGAGCAACACTGAAAACTTGCAACTGTCTTAACTACAAATCTTGCGTCACCTTGAGGTCCAGTGATTTCCTTTCCAGTCTTGAGGCAAGTTAATTTGCTTCAAAAAAATATCCAGAGCAACAATATCAAGAAACAGCTGAGCGGCCTGGATATAGTCTTGTTTTCAGTTCTGTGCATGTGTTCGCCAGAAATAGCTGCACTGCTAACTGAGATTTCTCGGTACAGCTAAAATGTTGGCATTTATACAATAAAAAATACAATATGCCCTCTCTACAAAAACATGCAATCAAGAGACCAAGTACTGGCCAATTAGTTTACTTTGCTGATTGTGATGTTGAATGGGATAGTCACCAGTGTTATCAAGCAGTGCCTACTTCTTAATAGAATTTCTCGGCAGGCTAAGTTTGCAGTTTTGCAAGGGTCATTCATCTTCAGAACTCTTTGGCCAAAGCATGAAAAAGCAATGAACTCCAGAGATGATGGCAGAATGACTGACTGCATTTGACTTGAAGGCATCATTTTAACAAAACTGGAGTAAATTTCAGCTTGCCACACCTGGTACATTTCTGTAAGAATTCATCAGGACAGTGTCCACAGCCAACCACCTCCAGATGCTTTACCAATGACTTTCCCTCATTGTAAAGTCAGAAGAGGGCAATTTCATTGTGTAATGTTCAACTTAATTTGTAACTTGAGATAGGAAAGTTCCAACATGCAGCAGAACCCAAGCAACAATCATGCCCTGTCTAAACGGCAAGGAACAGTTTTGTTTTATGTGAATCATGGAATGACTATCTCAAAAAGATGTATATTCACTTCTCGACTTGAAGACAATGTCATTGAAAGTCACTGCAACATCTCAGCAATCACCTTGGTCTAGAAAATTTAACTGGACCAGGATCAGAGGCACGATCTAAAGAATTATCAAGAGGCTAGTCATTCTGTGGTGAATGACTTGACATTGCTTGAGTGATGTCCCTTTTAAAGGAAGATTCATCAAATAGAGGCAATGGTGTAGTGATAAGTGACTAAGCTCTTAATCTAATTACCCAAGCCATATCTGGTGACCGGTTCAAATCCCACCATGAAAGATGGTGAAATTTTGAGTTCAATACAAATTCTATAAATAACAGCTAGTGTGATGGCAATCATATAATTACTGATTTATTATAAAAGCCTGATTTACTAGTATCTTTTAGGGAGAATTCTTTACTTTTTAAAGTAGCAGTGCCACCATCCCATACAAGAAAACCAGCTGATAAAACATAAAAGCTGATCTTCCTTGACTAAGTGTCAGTCAGGCACCATTTCTACCTATCAATGTAGTCAGAGATAGGTTTGCATTATAGTCAAAATGTATTTTATGTCTGGACTATATGCAAGGCTTTAAGTGGGGAAGGGGACACATGTAACCTTTGTTTGTTGATCTAGCACTTGTGTGAATAATATCTAATTTTGCTCCTCTTATTGAGAAAGCATTGCATTATTCAATTTTTCTGTGCAGGGGACACAATAGGATTTCTCTTAGACTTGAATAAGAAGGCAATGATTTTCTATCTCAACGGAAACCAGCTACCCCCAGAGAAGCAAGTCTTTTCATCAGCCATGTAAGTAAATGTTTTCAGAAATACTTGGGTTTTTCTGAAAAAAGTTGCTCTTGGAATTTTGAAATAAGTATGTTATAACTCATGAAATATCAATTGATTTGATGCAAAATATTTGTTTCAAAGGAATACAGTATTTTCCGTAAACGTTAAAGCACTTCAAATGCTTATATTTAATTAAGTAAAAAGTGGAAAAACCTCCAAACGTTTTAGATGTTGTATACACACTCTTAATGGATCTCTTCACCTGTTTTGTTTACAGTTCTCACAATTTTTATGCACAATTATTTGCAGTTGACAAAGCATCAGGAAATTTGGAAGTGATGTTATATTTGATATATTCAAAATTTGTACTGTTATGATATGTATTCAAATTTCTTTGTTTCTTAAAATGGCTTTTTGCACATGAATTGAATTGATCTGTATAAATAATATGGTATCAACCCTGTAGAAATAAAATTGCAGGTAAGTTTGAACTCTAAGACTCTTATTGCTTGGATTTGCTTTTAACTACTTTAGCTCAAATTCTGAAAAATGTGCTGGATTCACCTCCCAGAAAAATTATTCACAACCATGTTAATTCCCTTTTATTGTTTAGCCATCATTTTTTATCCATTTGCTGCTTAACTATTTCATCTCCAGTTCAGATATTTTGCCGCTTTTTTTAAAATCAGTACGTTTAGCTCTGATCACTAGACTGGTGAATTGTTGCTAGACCATATTAACAAACATTGTATTCTTCAAATTGTGCACAATCCTGAACACATTATTTCCAGTGATTTATGACATGACACATTCTGTTTATTGCAATATTAACCCACTCCTTCATATTCCAAGTCTCATGGTTCTGATGGGTCATCAGAAGATTGCTTTTTGTATCCGAACTATGTGCTTACACACCACAACCTGTATAATCCCAACAAAGGCAATTTGATCGTTTTGGGCCAGATGCCTGAGGAAGTTACATGATTACAAAGTGAAGTGACTCCATCAAAGCCACAACCAAGATCTGCTTACCTTCTCTGTCCATCTTCTGAACAGCTCTGGAACTTCTAAACTAAGGAAGCTTACTTCTTGAATTCCTGCACCTTGAGAATTAGTAAAGGTTGCCCACAGATTAGGGCGCTGTCCAGTCGAGGTTTCCAGATGTTGGAAGTAGAAAATAATAAGCCGCATTTACAGAGAGAAGGGAGAAACATATTGTCTTTGACACAGGAAATAATCTTTTGAGGTCATAGAGTAATAGAGATGTACAGCACGGAAACAGACCCTTTGACCCAACTTGTCCACGCCGACCAGCTATCCCAGCCCAATCTAGTCCAACCTGGCAGCACCTAGCCTGTATTCCTCAACCCTTCCCTATCATATACTCATCCAGATGCCTCTTAAATGTTGCAGTTGTACTAGCCTCCACCACTTCCTCTGGGAGCTCATTCATTACACGTACCACCCTTTGCTTGAAAAAGTTGCCCCCTTAAGTCCCTTTTTAAATCTTTTCTTTCCCCCCTCACCCTAAACCTATTTCCTCTAGTTCTGAACTCCCCCAACCCAGGCAAGAGACTTTGTCTATTTATCCTATCCATGCTGCTTATGATTTTATAAACCTCTATAAGTTCACCCCTCTGCCTCCAACGCTACAGGGAAAACAACCATAGCCCATTTAACCTCTCCCTATAGCTCAAATCCTCCAACCCTGGCAACATTCTTAAATCTCTTTTCTGAACCCTTTCAAGTTTCGCAATATCTTTCCGGTAGGAAGGAGACCAGAATTGCTCGCAATATTCCAACAATGGCCTAACCAATGTCCTGTACAGCCGCAACGTGACCTCCCAACTCCTGTAATCAATACTCTGACCAATTAAAAAAATACCAAACACCATCTTCACTATCCTACCACCTGCGACTCCACTTTCAAGGAGCTATGAACCTGCACTCCAAGGTCTCTTTGTTCAGCAGCACTCCCTAGGACCTTATCATTAAGTGTACAAGTCCTGGTAAGATTTGCTTTCCCAAAATGCAGCACCTCACATTTATGTGAATTAAACGCCATCTGCCACTTCTCAGCCCATTGGTGCATCTGATCAAGATCCTATTGTAATCTGAGGTAACCTTCTTTGCTGTCCACTACACCTCCAATTTTGGTGTCATCTGCAAACTTGCTATACCTCTTCTGCTCACATCCAAATCATTTATATAAATGCTGAAAGGTAGTGGACCCAGCACCGATCTACCTCTCTGTCCTAATCCATTCTCTTCTTCAAAAAACTCCAAGTTTGTGAGACATGATTTCCCACACACAAAGCCATGTTGACTATCTCTAGTCAGTCCTTGCCTTTCCAAATACATGTACATCCTGTCCCTCAGGATTCCCTCCAACAACTTGCCCACCACCGATATCAGGCTCACTGGTGTATAGCTCCCTAGCTTGTCCTTACCACATTTCTTAAACAGTGGCACCATGTTAGCCAACCTCCTGTCTTCCTGCACCCCACCTGTGACTATTGATGATACAGATATCTCAGCAAGGGTCCCAGCAATCACTTCCCTAGCTTCCCACAGAATTTTAGGGTACACCTGATCAGGTCCTGGGGATTTATCTGCGTTTACGCATTTTATGGCAAATAAGAGTTAAGGAGAATCCAAACAAATCACTTTGAAGGAAGAGATATTAAGGTGACAGAGATTAGTCTGAAATGTGGGCTTCGGAGGATCTTGCAAGGGCATAAAGTTTGAGAAGGATAGCCAGTAATATGGTCTCAGCAGAACACATACTTGCCAAAAGTTAATCAACATTTTACTCTTGTTACAAAGCAGATGGGAAGAACTATAGAAATGTAAAAGCACAGAAGTGGGCCATTTGGCTTATTTTGTTGACCCAAAGACGCCCAGGTGCCCTTTTCTAATCCTGTCGTCCTGTACAAGGCCCTTAGTCCTGCATCTTACAGCACTTTATGTGCAGATCCAGAGAGGATTAGAAAGAGTTAAGGGTCACTGCACCACCACCAACTCAAAACACAATCCTCCTCTGTGTTTTTTAAACAAAAAATGTCGTCCTGTCCCGTCTAATCCTTCTGCCATTTAGCTTGAACCTATGACCCCTGGTTTTTGAATTGTTTGCAAGGGAAACCGATTCCTCTTGTCTACTTTTATCTCTTCCCTTTAATTTTGTATGCCTCAACCATGTCACCTTTCAGCTGCCTTCAGTCTCCCCTCACGGCTACAATTCTACAGCCTCAACAACATTCTTGCAAATCTCTGCACTGGCGCGCGCTCTCTAGAACAATTATATATGTACTTTTAATGTGATGACCAGAACTGCGCACAATACTCCACTGGGTTTGTCCGTTGGAGGATAGTGCAGGAAGTGGAAAGGAAATTTTAAGTGTTAAGGGGTATAAGAAATGTTAGAAAAACTGGTTTTGTTACCTTAGTAGTAATTCCGAAGCCTCAACAAATGCTTAAAAGGCATGCGTTTGGATTCACCATGATAGCTGGTGAAATTTTACATTCAACGACCTCATGGTATCATCACTGGACTGTTACCCAGATAACGTTCTGAGGTCATGTGTTCGAGTCCTGCCACGGCAGATAGTGGAATTTTTGAATTCAATTAAATATCTGGAATTAAGAGTTTAATGATGACCATGAAGCCATTGCCGATTGTTGGAAAAACCCAACTGGTTCAGTAATGCCCTTTTAGGGAAGGGAACTGCCATCTTTACTGGTCTGGCCTATGTGTGACTCCAGACGCACAGCAATGTAGTTGACTCTTAACTGCTTTCTGGGCAATTAGTGATGGGCAGCAAATGCTGTCTGGACAGTGATACCTTCATTCTGTGAATCGATTCTTAAAAAATAAGCCCGATTATGTCTGGAATGAAAAGCTAGTTCTAGGAAACATGAATCTAGAAGTTGCTATCAAACTCCACCTGGTTCATTAAAGTCCCAGGGGAGGAATGCTTATACTTGTTCTGGCCTACATGTGGCTCCAGACCTCTACTGCTCTGAAATGGTTTAGCAAGCCACTTAGTTACACCAAACCACTACGGAAAGACTATAAGACACAAACCGCATGGACCATCTGACATTGGCACTTGCTATCTTGTCAAATTTCTACCAAGTCTTCTCATTAACATCTGTTGGCTTGTGCCAAGCAGAAGAGCTGACCAACTGACTAGTCAATCTATATTACAGTGGTGCTGGAAAAGCACAGCAGGTCAGGCAGCATCCAAGGACCAGGAAAATCGACGTTTCGGGCAGGAACCCTTCAGGAATGAGGCTGGAAGCCTCAGGGGTGGAAGATAAATGGGAGGGGTGGGGCTGGGGAGAAGGTAGTTGAGAGTGCAATAGGTGGATGGAGGAAGGGATAAAGTTAATAGGTCGGAAAGGAAGGTGGAGCGGAGAGTATGGAAAGAAGATAGACAGATGGGACAGAAGGTGCTGAGCTGGAAGGTTGAAACTGGGGTAAGGTGGGGGAGAGGGGAAATGAGGAAACTGGTGAAGTCCACATTGAGGCCCTGGGGTTGAAGGGTTCTGAGGCGGAAGATGAGGCATTCTTCCTCCAGGCATTGGGTGGTGAGGGAGTGCTGGTGGCATAGGCCCAGGACCTGCATCTCCTCAGCAGAGTGGGAAGGGGAGTTGAAATGAACTTCCTCACCGCCTGACACTTGGAGGAAGAATGCCTCGTCTTCTGCCTTGGAACCCTTCAACCCTAGGGCATCAATGTGGACTTTGTTAGTTACCTCATTTTTCCCCCCTCCACCTTACCCCAGTTCCAAACTTCCAACTCAGCACCATCCTTATGACCTGTCCCACCTGTCTATCTTCCTTCTTTCCCAACTATCCGTGCCACCCTCCTCTCCGACCTATCACCTTTACCTCTTCCTCCATCCACCTATTGCATTCAACTACTTTCTCCCCAGTCCCATCCCCTCCCATTTATCTCTCCACCCCTGAGGCTTCCAGCCTCATTCCTGAGGAAGGGCTCTTCCCCGAAATGTCAATTTTCTTGCTCCTTGGATGCTGCCTGACCTGTGCTTTTCCAGCATCTGCAGTCCTCACTTTCTACTCGTCAATCTATAGCCTGACATAAGCATGGTTGATTGGATCATGCAGTTCAAGTCAATGTCCCAAACTCTACCTCTATCCCCAGATGCATTTTATCTCTATCTCTATCTTGCTTGAGAGACAAGAGGCACAAGAATTATAGACAGCATAGAGTCATCATTAACTGAATAACATGACATCACATGTTACATATTGTACAAGTATCCACCTGCCAATTCATCTCTGCCTTCTGTCAGCTGGTGAATCAGTACTCTATGTTGAATGCCATTTGGAAGAAACACTGAGGATAGCAATGGTTGAGAATGTACTGTGTGTGAATATCCCATCATTAAGATTTTGGGGCTTAGCGTTGATTAACAACTGAACTGCATCAGCCAAATAAAGACTGTATGGCTGCTAGAGCAGGTCAGAGTGGGAATTCTTAGTTACTCCTCTTGCTTACCAAAGCCTGTCCATTATTTGCAAGGCACAAGTTAGGAGTGTGATGTCTACTGCTAGGGTGAGTGCAATGCCAGCAACACGACTATGGAAAACATCCAAGGTGAAGCAACTCACTTGGGCAGTCATACATTCATCACTGGCAACTGTTTCTGCCGTATATGGGATGTGCTGCAACAACTTGCCAAACCTCATTAACAGCATCTTCTAAATCTGTCATCCTTGCTACCTAGAAGGACAAGTGCAGCAGATAGCTGGCCATACCAGCAAGTTCCTCTTCAAGCATCTTACTATCTGACTTAAGAATATATTGCCATTCTTTCACTGTGATTGGGTCAAAATCCTGTAACTCCTTAGTATCACTTTGTGTACTGACTGCAGCAATTCAGGGAGGCTGTTCATTGTTGAGAAACAAACCTCTGGTATTACTAATATCCAATGCATGAATTCCTTTAAATAAAAAGGTTGGGATGAATGTGAGACAAAAAGGTAGCAGAGATCGAAAAAGCTGCATACATTTTAATCTCTGCAGATACCATAATGCTGCCCCAAGTCTTGTTTGTGCGTTGCCCCTGTGATCGCTGACTTGTGTTTGCTTCAGTATGAGTAAAACCCTTATTTTCAAATCTGCCATTTTCCCCCACCTCCCTATTTCTAATCTCCTTCAGCCCTCTAACCCTCCTCTTTTCTGCTGTAATTCTGAGTTGTTTTTTAACCATCTGACTTGAATGACTTCTTCATTTACAGTTCTCCTTTCAGTTTCAAAGGTCCTAAGCTCTGGTATTTCCTCCTAAACATACCAATCTCTCATTCCCTCACGCACTAACTCTCATCCTTTGGCTAAGTTTTTAATTATCTGTCCTAACCCCTCCTGTGGTTTAGTGTAAAATTTGTTTTGTTGTCCATGTTAAGTTCCTTTTTAGAACGTTTTTTCAATTTAAAAATCCTGTAGAAATGTAAATTTGAGTTTAATGCTGTGAAGCGTGTAAGCGTTGCAAGCTGAGTTTTTATTTGAACATTAAATCACCTGATGGTAAGTATGATGGCATCATGGCAATCCTGCTGGATGATGGCCATCTTGATCAAATGTCTCTGAAAAGTGCCTAGTCTACCAGAAAAAGTAAGACATTTCTAAATACTTGAGTATCAAGTGAATTTTGCTGTTTCACTATACTACTCTGCAGTAGAGATATAAGTGGCAATTGCCAGTAACTGGATGCACCATTGAGCCAAACAGACGTTCTGCCACCCATCGACTGAATAATGTAGTATGTCGTATATGCAGTTCAGTGTTCATGTATGCTATATGTCCTAAAGATCATTATATCCTCAGCTGTTTGCAACAGACAAGGTATTGAACCAACCTGTGCTGGCAAAATGCACGACACCTGGTTCAACATTGAATGTGATTCCACTATTGGGCTGCATTTTCTAAATCATTAATTTGTGCCGAAGTATGTTGACAACCAATTTAGGGTTTCGGTCTGTCACCACATACAGATGTCTGGAATTAGCTGTGGATTCAATTTAAGGGAACGTCAATCCTGAGATCGTGGAGTAATGATTTTAATGGGAGTAAAAGTCACCAAGAAGGAAGAACTGAAGTCTGGCATACAATACGAGTGGAGACAGGAAAGAAAAGAGCAAGAAATGCTGAAGATCGATGTCTTGTGCTCAGCTTCAAGTGACAGTTGAAGTGTTTGCACAAGTGCATGGTATTCAGACAAAATTCTAATTCTGAAGCTGTGACTATGTTGATGAAAAACATGCTGGTATAAACCAAGGATGGAGAAAGACTACATGCTTGAAAACCTGTGGCCTAATTTTAACATAAACATAAATATAACATGTTAAATGCAAGTCCACTCTTTTCTTTCCTTTGGATCAGCTGGTGTTTTTGGCAGTTCAGTTATCTCCACTTTAGACACTCACTCGCCCCAATGTCTCAAGAGTATAAGCCACTGAAGCCATACAGTTACAACAGTTTTGATGATATCAGCAATTCTACACTTTCTTTGTATCTCGAAGTTCTCTTACGTGAAACAGAACTCTTTTTTTTCTCATCACCGTGCTGTGTTTGAATTATTCACCACCAATAAATCACCTGCATTTTCTAATTGTTTAATTTCCATGCAAAGTCTGTCAAGGGTAGTGCAGGCCATCGAAGATGTGAGAGAGGGGGGGAGGAGGCTAAATCAAATCAAGTTGATCTTCCAGATATGTCCTAATCAGTATATTCAAGGACGTTATGACCTACCTCTGGAACAGGTGGGACTTGATCTGGGCCTCATGGCTCAGAAGTAAAGACATTACCAATGCACCATAAAGACCCTTCAAAATAGAGTTGGAAGGAGAATCATAAATTCAATTGTCTGAGTCAAAATATCAGCACCTGCTTTCCTTAGGCCACTGCCATTTGATATTAACCATTCAATGTCATAATTAAACAGAACAATACTGCCTATTTTGTACAAAGATTTTTTTAACTGTTTTAGCATCTTTATTACCAAAACTATTTCCAAAATGGTGAATATTAAATGTGGTTTTCTATTTAATTTTTACTCAACTGTATTCATTTGCAGATCTGGCTTCTTTGCTGCTGCCAGTTTCATGTCTTACCAACAGTGTGAGTTTAATTTTGGAGCGAAATCATTTAAGTATCCACCAACAGTTAAATTCAGCACGTTTAATGAATATGCCTCCCTCTCACCAGAAGAAAAGATCATTCTTCCAAGGTGCGTGCAAACTATATCAAACAATAAAACTAATTGGACCATTGTGTTTAAAGGTCTCATGGCATTTATTTTTGAAAAAAGAAAAATCGCTTAAAATAACTTAGATTTTTTTAAAAGTCACCACCAGGATGTTTGTGTGAGTGTAAGCATTAGAAAATGAATGAACTGGAATTTGTTGTAATTTTGTAAAAATTGTCAATTATGTTTCAGGCATAGACGTCTAGCTTTATTGAAACAAGTAAGCATACGGGAAAACTGCTGCACCCTTTGCTGTGATGAGATAGCTGATACAGAACTCCGACCATGTGGACATAGGTATGTTGCAGTTTTGTTTTAGTCAAATCATTTTTGCCCACTTTATAATGGTTGTCTGCAGTCACAATTTGTTTTCAAATCCGTATGCTATTGATGTAAACCGCTTTGACTTTCTCTGACTCTTACTCTTACTGGTGTGGGGCTAGGAGAGGAACTTCAGATGGTGTGCCTGCTGCACATGTCCTAAATAGTAGTGGTTGTGGGTTTGAAAGGTGCTGTCTAAGGGGTCTATATTCTCTGAGCCTTGGTGAATTCCTGCATTCCAGTTTTGAAGATAGGCGGCGGCTGCTGCTGCTGCTACTACTGATCCTTCAATTTTAAATATATGCTCCTAGTTCTCTCTCTACTGAGGAAAGTAGGCTCTTATTCATTTGAGCTAGGCCCTTTTATTTTTATATCCACCAACTTGAATTTTCCCCATTGGCCTTCTCTCAAACAAATTCCATTTTCATAGGCCGTTTCTTGGTCTCCATTATGTTCCCAAAGATCTACCCTTTCGATTGCAATCTTCCTTTCAGTGCAATGACCAAAGCAATAAGTGGTATTTGAGATGCAATCTAACTAGTGTTACACAGTTCAAGCCTAAATCCCTGCTCTTTTTATTGGGGGAGGCATAGAATACAGGGAAGTATCTTGTATGCTTTGACCAGTGTTCTACAGCTGCTTAGTCTGTCCTACTGGCATAATGAGTAATCCTGAAGTCATGTGTAATTGTCAAAAGATGTGTGTCTACCTAATTATTGAAATTTGTCGTAACTTTTTTGACTAGAACAATCCCGCAAAATTTATCCACGGTCAAGCTATAGTGTATTGCTGTTCATTCTAGAAACTTAAACAACATCAATTGATTACCAGCAATATAACTATCCGAAGTGATCCTTGCTCACTGGATGTCCTCTTTTGATAAAATCTCCAAATAAAGTCTCCAGAATAATGAATGGAAACCAAAATGTTGTTAGTCTTTTAGATTTACCAAAACTTGCACAACTATTTTGTGCTGGCCTAGAATAAGGTGTCTCAAAATGTTGGAGCACTGAAATGTTTCATGAGCTTGTACAGTAGTATGTGGTTGCCTTAATTGAAAATCATTTGAATTTTGGGAAGCTTGTCTGGCTCTACAGTTCTCACTGAAAAACTTCACTAAAGCTTACTTTTTAACATCTTGATGTTCTTTTTGTTTACAGTGATCTATGCATGGAATGTGCCTTGCAGCTGGATACCTGTCCCTTGTGTCGTCAAGAAATAAAGACCCGGGTCAGGCTGATTTCACATGTTTCCTGAAATCTTTCTTCTAAGACCCGTTCTGATCAACATCAATACAAAGTGCTAAAACAATGAACCTCCAGCTGGGACACGTACCATCCAAAATGCAATGTGCGTGGATGCTCAAATCAGTCCATTAGCCAAAAAGGGCTAACTTGATAAATTCCAATGGAGCAAGTTTTGGCCACTTTCAAAGCAGCTCCCAGACTACATAGACCTATAGCACACATCTGGCTGCATTTTAGCACTAAATTGGTGATCTCATTGATGCCATATTTTGGCCGTTGTGGGGAAAATGTAAAATTATTGCAGAAGATTACGCTTAAGAGTGTGGTTTGAGGTACAGTGGTGAAGGTGAAGCACGGTATTGGGGCAGTGTAGAGAAACCTCACTCTTCATCTAAACATTAAAACTTCTGACCTGCGAGTGCTTAACGTGGATATTGAGTACCTGAAATAGGGGAGGTGTTCTACTTAGTACTCTATATCCCTCATCTTCAAGAGCACAACATATCTGAAGTTTCAAAGAAGCCAATTTCAGCTTTCTTCAAGAATAAAGATACCTATTTACTTTGTTTTGTGTCCTCTGACTAAAAGAACGTGGTGCTTATTTGGCAATCTGGTTCATTGTCCAATTCATCAATAGCTCTGAAGGGCTATGAAAGGTTCCAAGGATATATGCAACAGCAGCAAATCAAGAAAAATATTCATGAATAATGAAATTTTATCTTTGCATTATTTCCTATATGCACAAATGTTTACTTTTGTAGCCAGTGTTCCACAAGGTACAAATGTGTCCAGTGTAGCAGTATCAGTTTTTGCTGGAAAAATTTCATGGCAGATGAATGACTCAAAACGGCAAGATTTGCCAAATTACTTGTTTAAAATTTGAGACCTTATGAATCCAAAGAACAGTTTTTTAAAATGACATCTATGGTAGTCAAAACTTTTTGTTGATCATAAAAACATTTGTAAACTATCCACAGCGCTAACCCTTCTGGATAGTGAAAATTATAAATTATTTATTTAATGAAACTGTGTTCTACTGATGCAAGAAGTTTTTTCATTCATGTTTTAACATTAATGATTGGATTTGCCAAGTTTTGTAATGCAACTAATTTGGGCTTTCTCACCACGACTGTTGTCATCTTCTCTGTCTCCCCTCAATTTTATTAGACCAGAATTTGTGAGAGCAATGAATTATGAAACTGTCTGTTTTCAAAGCACTGTAAATGAAAGGATTCTTAAATGTGGAAACAAAGGGAGATAGCAACTTTGCCTCATTCAATTTCTTTTGCCAGTTTGAGGAACAATCGTTGAATAATTGAGCTTGAAAATGGAGTATTGTCATTTTTGGACTAGTTTGAAATGCCATGGGTTTACTTGGGACAATTCAAACTTGGTTGTTCTTAATCATTATTGTACTACACCAGAAATACACTCAAGATCTCACTACATTCCTATTTACCACTGTACAAAAATCAGAAGATCGCATTCTTGTCTGGTATTGAGCACCAGAGCAACTGGTGTTTTCAGAAAAAATTTGCATAATAAAATTTGAATATGAAGTGTTTAAAGAATTAAATTTATTAGAATAATGTAAAATTGAGTGACATTGTCAATTTTATACATGCAATATGTTTAGAAGAAATCAGCATTGAACTTGCTGCTGGATATTTTGACTAAATGTGTGTGACATTCAGATTTATTTACATGGATAAGAATATTTTGTACTTGACCTGTTATGATTAGGAATTAACTTTCTGTGAATGTTACAATTACCTTATCTGCTGCTGAGTGCCATTCCATATCACTCAAATATTTCAGGCTATATTGATTTCCAGTACTCTTGTAAAACTCGTTGTGAAAACTTGTAATGTTGGAGACATCTTGTGGAAAAATAGGAAATTATGCCTTGGCATGCCTGGGAGAGGACTGCTTACCGCATTCAGGAAAACTTTGAATTGGGAATTGAAAATAAGGCTCTTCAGCTTTTTAGTTTGCATTTTTAGCTTTCAGTACTCTTGGTGTTTGTTTTCATTTAAATTTTTGCTGGAACCAAGAGCACTTGACCTTTCTTAAACTATCCTCTTTAGAGACTTGGGGGAATAATGTTGATAAGATGAAAACAGATGGATTGCATACCAATTGACAGTTATTCTAAGCAAGTTTCAAAGGACCAGGAAATAGAGAAAAGAGAAGTCTGAGGCTGGTACAGTTGAGAAGAGGAGCAAGTTAAATAGTCAAGGCAGGCAAGAACTAGGCAGACAATGAGGTAAGACTGATAAATTAAGCTACATGTATTTCAATGTAAGAGGCCTGACTGGTAAGGCAGATGAACTCAGGCCATGGATGGGAACATGGGATTGGGATATCATACCTATTACAGAAATATGGCTCCAGGAAAAGCAGGATTGGCAGCTTAATGTTCCAGGATATAGATGATACAGGAAGGATAGACAGAGGGGCAAGAGGTGGAGGAAATGGTTTTTATTTGGTTGGGGATAACATTAACAGTCGTACATGGCGAAGATATTCATGGGAGTACATCTAATTAATTATTTGGGTAGAACTGAGAAATGAGAATGATGTTCATCATATTGGGAATATACGATAAGCTCCCCAATAGGAAATTGAAAAGGTTTGTAAGGCAATCTTTTTTTAAAAAAAAAGTGTTGTAATGGTCGGGAATTTTAATTTTCCAAACAGACTGGTACTGCCATAGTGTTAAGGATTTAGATGGAGGGGAATTTGTGTGTACAAGAAATTTTTTTGATTCAGTGTGGATGTACCAACTAGAGAAGGTGCAAATCGTGACATACTCTTGGGAAATAAGGCAGGGCAATTGAATGAATGCCAGTGGGGGAGCACTTTGGGACCAGCGATCATAATTCTATTTGTTTCAAAACAGTGATGGAAAAGGATAGACCAGATCTAAAGGTTAAAGTTCTAAATTGGAATAAGGCCAATTTTGAAAGTTCTTCTTTGCATAATACCATCAAAAGTTGATTGTGAGAGGCTATTTGTGGGTAAGGGGATGGTTGGAAAGTGGCAGCCCTTCAGAAATGAGACACCGAGAGTTCAGAGGCAGTATTTACCGGTTAATGTGAAGAGCAAGGCTGGTAGCTAAAACGAAAGCTGGATAACTGGGAAATTTGAGGTCAAGAAAAAAAGCATCTGGCAGGTATAGGGAGCTTGGAAATGATGAATCCCTCTGCTAAAAGAGCAGTTGCAGTAAGTTCAAGAGGGAAATTAGGAAGGCAAAAAGGGGCCAATGGTTTGGTAAATAGGGCTAAGGAGAATCCAAAGAGATTCTCTATAAACACTAGGGCAAAAGAGTAACATAGAGAATATGAGCCCCTTAAAGATCAACAAGGCTATCTGGAATTGCAGGAGACTGATGAGGGGTTTTACATCAGTATTTACTGTGGAGAAGGATGTGGAAGCTCGAGAACTTGCAGAAATAAATAGCAGTATCTTAGTGTCTATATTACAGAGGTGGTGGTACTGGGTGTCCATAAAACAAAGGCTGATAATTCCCCAAGATCTGATCAGGTGTATCCCAGAACCTTGTGGGAAGTTAGGGAAGTGTTGCTGGGCTCCTTGATGCGATATTTCCAGGTAAGGTGCTGGAAGATTATAGGGTGGCTAATGTGCCATTATTTACAAATGCCTTAAGGAAAGGTCAGGGAGCTTTGAGCCTGATGTCAGTGTGGGGTAAGTTGGAGGGAATCCTGAGGGTGAAGATTTACTGATTAGGGGTAGTCAATTTGGCTTTTGTGTGGGAAGTAGTGTCTCTAACTTAAGTTAAAGGTTTTTGTTTTGAAGTGCCAAAGAAGATAGATGAAGGCAGTATGATGGACGTTGGAGTTGAAAAATGTGGTGCTGGAAAAACACCGCAGGCCAGGCAGCATCCTCGGATGCCCAGCTGTTTTTCCAGCACCACATTTTTCAACTCTGGTACTCCAGCATCTGCAGTCCTCACTTTCTCCTAGTATGATGGATGTTGTCTGTTTGGACTTCAGCAAGTAGACTAGTTAGCAAGGTTCAATCACCAGGAATCCAGCAAAAGTCCGCCATTTGGTATAAAATTGGCTTGAAGGTGGGAGCCAGAGAGTGGCGAATGGAGGGTTTGTTCCCCTTAGAAGTGCTGAGGGGGCTTCGATATTAGCCCTATATTGTCTGTGTCAGATGTACTTGATGGGGATTGGTGTGAGAGGTATTTTATCTTTAGTTGACATGAGCATGGGAACTTCCTCGATTTTAAACCATTGTCTTTGTCCCAGGAGTGTTCGATGGGCATGGAACAGAGAAGATTTGGTTATTTAGTAGGTTATTCAATTGTTTTATTTTGGTTGAGTTTATTTGTATTTTGATCTCTGTGGTCACTGCCCAAAAGAGGTTGGTGGGGACATAAGCCAAAAAATAGCTCTACCATTTCCGCTTTTCATAAACTTTGAAGTGAGATAGGGGCAAGGAAATGTTTTTAAATAGGAATGAATCTGTAATCCATCTCGTGAATTACGATGACTTGAGAGTAGCAAAGGAGCATTGATGATACAAAATACGAAGCCTCCACTGACGGCGCGACCCGCACCAACCACCCTTGTCCCTGCGGCGGAGTTTGTCCCCCTGACGGAGCGACCCGCACCAGCCACCCTGTCCCTGTGGCGGAGTTTGTCTCCCTGACGGAGCGACCCGCACCGGCCACCCTGTCCCTGTGGCGGAGTTTGTCTCCCTGACGGAGCGACCCGCACCGGCCACCCTGTCCCTGTGGCGGAGTTTGTCTCCCTGACGGAGCGACCCGCACCGGCCACCCTGTCCGTCTGGTGGAGCTCGTCCCTCTGACGGAGCAGACCGCACTCGAATCTAACGGCTGCTGATTCCAGAACTCATGGACCGGAATCTGGGACCGGGGGTAAATTATCCAGAGGTAGGTTGGAGTTGGGTAACGGAGAGTAATCGTTTCGCTAAACTCTACTCGAGATCATCGCGCTCTGCCCCTGTTTTTTATTTCCCTACAGTCGAGCCGGGAACCTGCGGCGGCGCCGCTGTTTGCAGCGGGGGACGGTTCTGCGGTGGGACCACTTCCGTTACCGTGGAGAGAGGAGGCGGCCTCCAACAATGGCCTGGAGATCACCAGGTGAGAGATACTGGGAAAAAACAATGACTGTAGATGCTGGAAAAGCACAGCAGTTCAGGCAGCATCTGAGAGGGGATCCTGGAGCTCACCCGGTGAGAGAGATACTGGGGGAGGGGGACCCTGGAGATCACCAGGTGAGAGATGCTGGGGGAGGGAGGTATCCTGGGGATCACCAAGTGAGAGATAGTGGGGGAGGGGGATCCTGGAGGTCACCAGGTGAGAGATACTGAGGGAGGGGGATCCTGGAGAGACTGGGGTGAGGGAGTGCAGGATCTTGGAGATTACCAGGTGACAGACTGAGGAGGGGGTAAGGTAAGAGGAGGGTTGCAGCTCACCAGGTGACAGACCTGGGGATTGGAGGGTGCACAATAACAGAAATTGCAGGGAAACCCCAGCAGATCTGGCAGCATCCAGGGAGAGAACTTAAAGTTAACATCTCAGGTCCAGTGAGAAGTCCGGGAACTATAAATCGGTGAGTCTGATGTCACCAGTCGTTAAGTTGGTGGAGGGGATTCTGAGGGGCATGATTTACATGTATTTGGAAAGCCAAGGACTAATTCGGGATTGTCAACATGGCTTTGTGCATGAGAAGTTGTGTCTCACCAACCTGATTTGAGTTTTTTGAAGTTTGATGAAAGCAGGCCGCTGGACATTGTCTGTGTGGACTTCAGCAAGACATTTCACAAAGTTCCATATGGTAAAGTGGTTAGCAAGGTAAGCATGGAACACAGGAAGAGTTAGCCAATAGGATTCAATATTGGCTTGTAGGTAGGAGACAGAGGGGGTACGTGGAGGATTGTATTTGGTACTGGAGGGTCCTGTAACCAACGGTGTGCCTCAAGGATCAGTGCTAGGTCAACTGCTTTTCATCATTTATATAAATGATTTGGATGTGATTATAGGAGGAATGGTTGCTAAGTTTGCAGCGGACACTAAAATTGGTGGTGTAGTGGGCAGTAAAGAAGGTTATCTCAATGGGACATTGATCAGATGGACCGATGGAGTGAGAAGTGGCAGACAGAGTTTAACTTAGATAAATGTTAGATGTTACGTTTTGGTAAGGCAAATCAGGAGTGTTGCCAAACAAAGAGATCTTAGGGTGCAGGTCAATAGTTCCTTGAAAGTGGAGTCACAGGTAGACAGAATAGTGAAGAAGACACTTGGTAAGCTTGCTTTTATTAGTCAGTGCATTGAGTTTGGAGTTGAAATGTCATGTTGCATCTGTACAGGACATTGGTTAGGCCACATTTGGAATACAGCATTCAATTCTGGTCTCCCTGTTATAGGGAAGATGATGTGGAACTTGAAAGCGTGCAGAAAAAATTTACAAGGATGTTGCCAGGGTTGGAGTGTTTGAGTTATAAGGAGAGTTAGAAGCTCTTTTCTCTGGAGCTTTGGAGTCTGCGGGTTGACCTTAGAGGTTTATAAAATCATGAAGGGGCATAGACGCAATTACAACAATTAAACATTGTTTAAAGGGCTATGCCGATCTATGTTCTAAATCAATCCACTCCCATTTGTTCTAATCCCTTCCTATTCATATACCCATCCAGATGCCTTTTAAATGTAATTGTGCCTGCCTCCACCACTTCCTCTGTCAGCTCATTCCATATATGCAGTACCCTCTGTGTGAAATAGTTGCCCCTTAGGTCCCTTTACACAAAGATGTTGCCAGGATGGAAAGGTTTGAGTGAAAGGGAGAACCTGAATAGACTGGGTTTTTTTTTTACCTGGAGTGTTGAAGGCTGAGTCATGATCTTATAGAGATTTATATAATCATGAGGGACATGGATAGGGTGAACAGCTAAGGTCTTTCTCGTAGGGTAGGGGAGTCTAAAACTAGAGGTCATAGTTTAAGGTGAGAGAGGCTTTTTGATGTTACACTTATCAAATGTGACATAGAAGTACCCAGTTAGCTATGGTGAATTCACAGTTTAGGTGTGGTTTCAGCAGCATCCAGTCAATTTTTATATGCTGGTGAAAAGGACTCCCTTTAGAGTATTTGGTAACATATTAACATAGAATCTTGGTCATAGGGCAAAATAGAGTTGTGTTGTAGTGATGTATTTTGAACTTGAGTCATGGGAAAGGAAAGGGAAAACAACAGGGAGTACGGAGTCAAGTAGAAAGGTAAGCAGCAGGTTAGCATGTGTGCAGGGTTTAAGTTCAAGGCAGACTAGGAATGAAGCAAAAAGGAAGGATAACTTAGCACATACTACTAGAGATGATGGAAATCATGAGGGTAAGAAAATTAGCATTATGATGCTTTATCTGAAGGCTTGTAGTATTCATAACAAAGTAGATGAATTAACAGCACAAATCATCGTGAATGATTATGATGGGGTAGGCATCACAGAGATGTGGTTGCAGGGGGTTCAGGACTGGCAGTTAAACATCCAAGCATTTACAACTTGTCAAAAAGACAGGGAGGTGGGCAGAAGGGGGCGGGGTTGCCTTGTTAGCTAAGAATGAAATTAAATCTATGGCACTGAATGACATAGGGTCAGATGATGTGGAGTCTTTGTGGGTGGAGTTGAACCACAAAGGCATAAAAACCATAATGGGAGTTATGTACAGACCTCCCAGCAGTAGTTAGGACCAGGGGCGCAAGATGTACCAGGAAATAAATAGGGCATATCAAAAAGGCACGGTCACGGTAATCATGGGGGACTTCAATATGCAAATGGTTGAATAACATTGCCGGTGGATCCAAAGAAAGGGAATTCATGGAATGCTGACAGGATGGCTTTTTGGAACAGCTTGTAATGGAGCCCACAAGGGAGCAGGTTATTCTGGACTTAGTGCTATGTAATGAGCCAGACTTTATAAAAGATCTTAAAGTAAAGGAACACTTCAGAGGCAGCGATTATAATATGGTAGAGTTCACTCTGCAGTTTGAAAGAGAGAAGGCAAAATCGGATGTAATGGTGTTTCAGTTAAATAAAGATAATTACAGGGGCATGAGAGAGGAACTGACAAAAATCGACTGGAAGCAGAGCCTAGCGGGGAAGACAGTAGAGCAACAATGGCAGGAGTTTCTGGGTGTAATTGAGGACACAGTACAGAGGTTCATCCCAAAGAAAAGAAAGATTATCTGGGGGAGTGTGGTGGGGTGTGTATTAGACATCCTTGGCTGACAAAGGAAGTCAGGAAATGTGTTACAGAAAAAGAGAGAGCCTATGAAGTGGCCAAGAGCACTAGGAAATGAGAAGATTGGGAAGACTACAAAAACAAACAGAGGATAATAAAGAGAGAAATAAGGAAGGAGAGAATCAAAATGAAGATAAGCTAGCCAATAATATTAGAAATGACAATGAAAGTTTCTTTTGATACATAAGAAACAAACGAGAGGCAGAAGTAGAAATTGGGCGGCTCCAAATTGATGCAGGAAGGCTAGTGATGAGAGATAAGGAAATAGTTGAAGAACTTAAATACTTTGTGTCAGTCTTCACAATAGAAGACGTGAGTAATATCCCAACAATTAAGGAGAGTCAAGGTGTAGAGTTGATTATGGTAGCCATTACAAAAGAGAAAGCGGTAGAAAAGCTAAAAAGTCTAAAAATTGATAAATCTCCTGGCCCTGTTGGGCTACATCCTAGAGTTCTGAGGGAAGTCGCTGATGAAATAGCAGAGGCATTGGTTGTAATCTTTCAAAAATCACTGGAGTCAGGTAAAGTCCCAAGTGATTGGAAAATCGCTGTTGTAACCCCTTGTTCAAGAAAGGATCAAGAGAAAAGATGGAAAATTGTAGACTGATTAGCCTAACCTCAGTTGTTGGTAAAATTCTACAATCCATTGTTAAGGATGAGATTTCTAAATTCTTGGAAGTGCAGGGTCAGATTAGAACAAGTCAGCAAGGATTTATTAAGGGGAGGTCGTGCCTGACAAACCTATGAGAGTTCTTTGAAGAGGTTACAAGTAGGATAGACCAGGGAAACCCAGTGGATGTTATCTACCTAGACTTCCAAAAGGCCTTTGATAAGGTGCCTCATGGGAGGCTGCTGAGTACAGTGAGGGCCCATGGTGTTCGAGGTGAGCTACTGGCATGGATTAAGGATTGGCTGTCTGACAGAAGGCAGAGAGTTGGGATAAAAGGTGCTTTTTCAGAATGGCAGCTAGTGACAAGCAGTGTCCCACAGGGTTCAGTGTTGGGGCCGCAGCTGTTCACTTTATATATTAATGATCTGGATGAAGGGACTGGGGGCATTCGAGTAAAGTTCGCCGATGATATGAAGTTAGGCAGACAGGTAGGTAGTTCTGAGGAGGTGGGGAGGCTGCAGAAAGATTTAGATAGTTTAGGAAAGTGGTCCAAGAAATGGCTGATGAAATTCAACGTGAGCAAATGTGAGGTCTTGCACTTTGGAAAAGAAAATACAAGCATGGACTATTTTCTAAACAGTGACAAATTTTATAAAGCCAAAGTACAAAGGAATCTGGGCGTGCTCGTCCAGGATTCTCTAAAGGTTGACTTGCAGGTTGAGCCCTTGGTTAAGAAAGCAAATGAAATGTTGTCATTTATGTCAAGATTGCTTGCATGGTAGGCCTAACATATGATGAACGGCTGAAAATCCTGCGATTGTATTTGTAAAGAGTTTAGAAAATTGAGGGGCGATCTTATAGAAACTTACAAGATAATGCATGGCTTAGAAAGGGTGGACACTGGGAATTCGTTTCCATTAGGTAGGGATACTAGGACCTGTGGGCACAGTCTTAGAACTAGAGGGAGTCAATTTAGAACGGAAATAAGACATTTCTTCAGCCAGAGAGTGGTGGGCCTGTGGAATTCATTGCCACTGAGCTCAGTGGAGGCCAGGACATTAAATGTCTTCAAGGCAGAGACTGATAAATTCTTGATCTTGCAAAGAATTAAGAGTTGCGGGTGAGTGGCGTTGAAATGCCCATCAACCATGATTGAAGGTCGGAGTGGACTCGATGGGCCAAATTATCTTACTTCCACTCCTGTGTCTTATGGTCTTATCAGCTAGAGAATGAAGAGACTTGGTCTGGTGAAATGTTCTTGTTAATGCTGGTGGTAGTATCTTCATTTACAATTGCACATGTAGCTAGCTTGTTGAAGCCACTTACGCTGTCCAGTATTTCACAAGTGTTGGAACAATGTTTGTTATTCCACTCAGCAGTTATTTCAGCTGGCGCTGCTTTCAATCGCAACTGTACCAATTCACTCCATCCACAAACAGGAATTTGTCTTGACACCCATTATCAAGTATAGCTCTTCCTGTCTGCATGAACTTTTCCATCATGGAACATTGAAGCTCCTAATATACGTGCTTTGCTGCTTTTCTAAAACCAGCGCGGCTGGTACCAAAGATATGGCCAAAGTGAATAATGAAGACTCACATCAAGTTTTCAGGGAGCTAGGCAGTTGATTAAAAAGCAAGGCCTCAATGCTTGTAATCTCTGGCTTACTCCCAGTGCCACATGCTAGCAAGTTTAGAAACAGGAAAATAGGACAGATGAATGCGTGGCTCAAGAGTTGATGCAAGAAGGAGGGTTTTAGATTTGTGGATCACTGCGACTATTTTTGAGGAAGGTGGGACTTGTACAAAGGGCATGGTCTACACCTGAACTACACTGGGACCAATATCCTTGCAGGTAGATTTGCTCGTACTGTTGACAAAAGTTTGGCAGGAGGCGGCGACACAATATTGATGAAACAGAGACGTATCATGCTGCAGCAAAGGAAGCAAGTCACAATGAGTTTAGCGATATTGAGTGTCAAGTGAGTGAGGCAAGGCTGGATGCTCTTTAATGCCACGAGTCTAATAGGTAAGCCTGATGAGTTAATGGCATGGATTAAGACATGTAGGTATGATATTGTAGTCATCACAGAAGCATGGCTGAGAGAAGGTCTGGACTGGTATCTCAATATTGTGGGGTGTAGGATCTTTAGGCAAGATAGAAGAGGGTGTAAAACGTGTGGTGGTATAGCACTATTAAATAAGGAGTTGATTACTGTAATAAGGAGACATGATAGCTTGGAAAGGTCCTCAAACAAGGTCTTGTGGGTAGAACTTGGTAATGTTAAGGGGGCAGCTACTTTACTGGGAGTGTATTATAGGCCCTCAAAGAGTCTACAGGAAATAGAGGAATACCTCATGGGTATCCAACTTGGCTATCATCCTATTGGAAGGATGTTGTGAAACTTGAAGGGGTTCAGAAAAGATTTACAGGAATGTTGCCAGGGTTGGAGGGTTTGAGCTCTTGGGAAAGCCTGAATAGGCTGGGGCTGTTTTCCCTGGAATGTCAGAGGCTGAGGGGTGACCTTATAGAGGTTTATAAAATCATATGGGGCATGGATAGGATAAATAGGCAAGGATTTTTCCCTGGGATGGGAAAGTTTAGAGCGAGAGGGCATAGGTTGTAGGGAGAGAGGGAAGATTTAAAAGGGACGAAAGGGCCAACTTCTTCACACACACGGTATGTGTTCAGAATGAGCTGCCAGAAGAAGTGGTGGAGGCTGGTACAATTGCATCATTTACAAGGTATCTGGATGGGGGTATGAATAAGAAGGATATGGGCCAAGTGCTGGCAAATGGGACTAGATAAATTTAGAATATCTGGTCAGCATGGACAAGTTGGACAAAAGGTCTGTTTCTGTGCTGTATATCTCTTTGAATTTGTGAAATGTAGGTAGTTCACAGAGGTGTGTAAGAGTAAACATCAGGTAATTATACAAGAGCATTTCAACTTTCCTAAAATAAATTGGGGTAGTCATGGTGTTAAGTGTTTAGAGGGGACACATTTCTTGAAATGTATCGAGGGGAGATTTTAATATCAATATATGGAATGCCCAACAGGGTACGGCACAGTGCTCGATCGGGTTCTGGCGAAAGAAGCCAGGCAAGTGTTCGATGTTGCAGTAGGGAAACATTGTAGTAATAGTGATCACAACACAGATGGTTTAAATTTGGCCTGGATGAGAAAAAAGATGCCATGCAAACTGGCTTTGGATTGGGGAAGGCAGATTTTATTAAAATAAAGTGGAATCCGGCCACAGTAGACTGGGAACAGCTCCTTGTGGGTAGGTCTACAGCAGAGCAGTCAGGTGTCATTTGAAAAAGAGCTGGGAAGAGTACAGGTCCAATATGTGCACATTAGATGGAAATCTAGGAGCAATAAGTTCAGATAACCCTGGATGTCATGGACAATTCAGGACTGGATAAGGAAGAAGAGAAGGACTTTTAGCAAGTCCAAAAGGAGCAATTCAGCTGTGGCACTAGAGGAATACGACAAGTGCGGAATCCGACAAGTGCAGAATACAGAACTTAAAGCAATTTGAAGACCAAAAAGGGGTCTTGAAAAAGGATTTGCAAACAGGATTAGGGAGAATCCAAAGATATTTTATAAATATTTTAAAGGGAAAGAGTAGGACCCACTAAGGACCAAGGGGCCACCTATGTGTGAAGCGGCAGAATATTGGAAGTGTGTTGAATGAATACTTCTCTTCGGTCTTCACTCAGGAAAGGGAGGAAATAGGTATGGAATTCAGGAAAAGAGACTGAAAGGATCATGCACAGTTTGACACAGGAAATGGGGAGATCTTGGAAGATCTGTTGGGCTTAAACACAGACAAATCCCCTGACCTGGGTGAATTGCTTCCCGGGCTGCTGTGGGAGGCGAAATAGGAAATTGCAGAGGCTCTGACACAAACTTTCAATTCCTCTCTAAATACCGGCAGGAAGTGCTGGAGAACAGCAAGTGTGGTTCCACCTTTTAAGGAGAGTGCTAGAGATGAATGAGGAAATTAGAGGCCGGTGAGTCTCATGTCTTGGTTGGGAAACTATTGAAGAAAATTCTGAAGGAGTTGGAAAGGCATGGGTTAATTAAGTGTAGTCAGCATGGTTTTGTCAGAGGGAGGTCGCGCCTAACAAATTTGTTGGCAAGTTTTGAAAATGTGATCGTGTGTGGATGAGGAAAGTTCAGTTGATGTCGTTTATATGGATTTTTGCAAAGCTTTTGACAAAGACCCACATGGGAGACTGATTGAGAAGGTTAAAGTGCATGGCCCTAAGGTAAACTTAGCAAGATGTATCAGAAACTGGCTTAGTAATAGGATACAAGGGGTAGTGGTAGAAGGCTGTTTGAGTGACTCGAGATCGGTGTACCACAAAGATCATAACTGGGACCCTTATTGTTTGTTATATACCTAAATGATATAGATGAAAATGTGGGGGTAACGTTTAGCAAATTTGCAAATGACACCAAGATTGGTAGATTGGTTAATAGCAAAGAAGATGGTTATAGGTTACAGGAAATTGCAGATGGGTTAGTCAGATGGGCAGAGCAGTGGCAGATGGTATTTAACCCTGATAAGTGTGAGGTGATGCATTTTCGAAGAAGAAACAAAATGAGGGAGTATTTAATGAATGACAGGACACTGGGTAGTTAGAGGAATGGAGGGATCTTGGCGTAATTATTCACAGATCCCTGCACTGCCTGGTAGCGGTGGCTGGAAACAATACAGCCTTTTTTTAAAAAAAAAATTTGGATGACCGCTTCAAAGTAACATTCAAGGGTATGGGCCATGTGTAGGAAATTGGGATTAGTATTAGTTATGTCCGTGCAGACTTGATGGGCCAAAGGGCCTTTTCTGCACTGTCAGAATGTATGAGCTGACTGGACACACAATTAAGATTGAATCTTCCTGCTGTGTATGTCACCATTCCACATTATGCAGTGAATTGGGCAACATTCTACTGATGTATCTGGACATGGTTTCCAATTTTTGATTTGTTTCTTATCTCGGGGGACTTGATGCCTGTGAAGTTTATACCACCATACTTCAATTTCTGCCTTCACACATTAACAAATGAATAATTGAATGCAATTATATATAGAAAATAAGAGATTGGCTTACTTTTCTACCTTTGTTTCGATCAGTTCTTTTCGGTACTGGAGATCGAATGGTAGAAATGGAGGATTCAGAGGATGACAATCTTGCTACATCTGGGTAAGTGAGCTTCTGTAGTAGGGTGACTGCCAACATTCACAGTCAAAACTGTAAGCCACACAGTTGGAGTATTTCATAAAGAGTGGTCACTGACGAATTAATCTAACTGTGTGTATGTTGCATGCCGTACCTTCAGATCACGCAAAGAGTGCACACACCATGAAGGAAGACTATTTCAGTCCAAATCAGGCAGAAAACAACAAAGTCTCAAAGTTTGCTGGACATTCTGAGGAAATCATTTCAGCTGAGAGTCCTTGTGATCCAGGACTCGTAGATGAAGGCTGGGGCTGATGAAGCAGAACTTCCCTTCTCTGGTGATACCTGTAGACTAGCTCTCCTCAGCCTTGACACTTTGTTCTGTTTGTCCCACTGTCGCAGCACATGGAGAGGGACCCTTGCTGGAGCTGAGATGCTGTATTCAGAGGCCAAGACTGCTGCACTTGACCCACTCCAATGTGCTGCCCAACGTCCTCACCACCTCCTCATCCAGGTTCCAATTATGCACTCGCAGTCCCATCTACATCCTCCCACCTCCATATGGGCCTCTGGCCCAGGCAGTGAGCTGGTGGCAGAGACCTACTCTGCAGACACAACCAAAGCAAAGAAGCTCTGCGTTGTGAGCTTCAGCTTCCATTTCCATCTTGCCCTCAGCCTCATCTCCAAACTTCTCATCCTCAACCAGCGGAAAATGGAGTTAGATTAAGTGGCATCAGCAGCACATCCTGTGACCTCATTGGAACTATCTGTGCATACATGCAGATGCATGCTAGCATGGTGACATCAAAGCTTTGATGCGGCCTGTCACAATCTGCATATACACAAAACAAATCCAAAGAACTGCGGATGCTAGAAATCAGAAATTGCTGGAAACCTCCCCGCAGCAGAAGGGTCACTGGACCCAAGATATTAACTCTGCTGCCAGATCTGCTGAGTTGTTCTGATTTTGTTTCTGAACATACACATTTCAGTTATGGGTTATCACTCCGTATCTAACTATGTGATTCAAATAATGGCAGATTGTTGGACAAGATTTTGAGAACTGGCATTCTCTAAGTCCATGAGAATTGTGATCCATTTCAAAGTATTATATAGTAATTCATATTTTCATACATGCATAAATAATTTACTCTGATCATTCTCCTCAGTAACTTTAGTATTGTTCACAGTGAGTAAGATTTCGTATTAGGTGCCTCAATGTTGTATCTTTTAAATACTGGTAAACAATAATACGACAAAGAAACTCAAACTTTAAATTCATCAATGCAGACAAACAAGAGTTTCATTTAATTCTTCAATAACCTCTTAACAGGTAGGAAACAGCAAAAATATTTTTTCAATGGCAAGTTTACAAAATCTCATTGTAACACGTTATCGCTTGATGTTCTCCTTTGACCTTACAAGCATAAAAATAATCATATTTTAAAAATGTTTTCTAGTAGAATGTCTTTTGGAACTTAACATGAATAATACATTCAGACTTTCCTTCATATGAACCGATCATGTTAAAAATGTGAAAAAGGGCGCAGTGATGCGTGTTATTCCAATATGGAAGATACTAAGTAGTGGTCATTAGGTGAGAATCAGTGTCCTTCTGCTTTCAAACAACTTTCTTCATCTCAGGTTTTAAAATGATCACCATCTCATTTTAAATACCTTATCAGCTTGTGTGTGTAATATTGATAATAGAAAATTGATGTTTGTTATGATATTCAGGACAACCTGCAAAAATTTGAATGAGCAAATTTTAATCATACTTCATTGCAATTATCTGAATGACTTATTGAAAACCTGTAGAAGAGAAATGAACAGGACCATCCTGGACTTCACTTTCATTTTCAGCAAACCTCCAGTTGAATACAGTTATCAGAGGCGATGACCAATAACATGGTTTTGTTTGTTTTATACCTTGCTATTCCTTTGTGACACATCCACATATTTTCTGAGGATTATTGTCTATTGTCTGATCACATTGTTTTCTGAGTAGATTGTTTGTTTAAACAAGGAATTATTTCAACAGTTTCTTAATTTATTGAAGTTCGTTCTTAAATAGATACCAATATGTGACAATTTTGGTGAAAATTAGAGTAATCACAAATAGAATATTGCTTTGATGTACACTATGTTATATCTCATATATGTATATCAAATGTTAAAACAATCTCTAAACCTAACCACTAAAACCTCTGTTGGAAAATATTTGTATCTTAGCAGAAAGATTAATTAAAATGGTACTTTTTAAAGGGAATCCAAGAACAGAGACTCCTCGGGGTATATGTAAACAAGGCTTTTACGGTAGAAGGGCATGTTGGGAAGGCTGTTAAAAAAGGAATTTTGAATCCTGTTTGTGCAGAGTACAGAAACAAAGGAGAGAGATGAGAGATTGTAGCTAAGCAATGGAGTTTGTAGCAGGAGTTGAAGATAATGACTTAAGATACAGAATGTTTAGTTGGAGACAATTTCTGATCATTTATTATTGCATTCTGAATAAGGCAGCTAGTAATTCAGCAACAGGGGAGTCATCCTGACAGGTGATAGTGAGGCAAAACTGGGTGTCGTCAACATACGTGTGTAACTAAAAGTTTCAAATAATGCTGGCAGTGGGTGCTATATAATGAGAATCAGAAAGGAGCCTTTATAAATCAACAGCCTCAAGGATCTCAACTTTCATACTGCGATCAGGCACTGCCAGAGAAATGTCTTTCACATTTACAGATGCAACTTTTAATCATAGAGTCCCTACGTTGTGGGAAGGGGCCACATGTCTTTCTCAAAATAAAGATGATTGAATCGCTCCCCATTTCTTGAAATTGGGAAAACATCACAACTAATAATTTGTGGGCAGCATGGTGGCTCAGTGGTTAGCACTGCTGCCTCACAGCACCAGGGTTCCAGGTTTGATTCCAGCCTCGGGTGACTGTCTGTGTGGAGTTTGCATGTTCTCCCTGTGTCTGCGTGGTTTTCCTCCAGGTTCTCCGGTTTCCTCCCACAGTCCAAAGATGTGCAGGTCAGGTGAATTGGCCATGCTAAATTGCCCATAGTGTTAGGTGCATTAGTCAGAGGGAAATGGGTCTGGGTAGGTTACTCTTGGAGGGTCGGTGTGGACTTGTTGGGCCCAAGGGCCTGTTTCCATACTATACAGAATCTAATATAATTAATGTCATGAATGATTTATTAAAAAAGTTAATATCTATTTTCATCTGTTTTCCGATCCAGTTCATCTGCTATTGATGCTGAGTTTGATACAGTCATTGGACACATAGAAGATATTATTATGGGTAAGTGAAAACAGTATTAGAAAATTAATTTAAACTTTAATATTTACTTCTCTTTCGCATTTTGTAGATGCTGGCAGATCCACAGCTGTTTATTTGTCCTCCTGAACATTAAGAGATTTATCACTTTGTGCTTTACCTCTTTAAAGCCACATTTTCTTTTTTGCCATTACATCATATTCCACATGGTTATTTATGTTTATAGCTCACCAACTTTATTCACTTTACTTCCTATGTTCACATGCCATATATACTCAGGGTTAAAAGTTGAATTTTGAGACCAATTCTTTCCCTAAGCACAAAATTAATAGTTCAACTTTCATGTGGCTAGTGTTTTAGAGGGAAATGCTTTTAACACAAATGTACCTGGCTGCTACAGCTAACATAGCTCTCAAAAGAACACATAAAAAGGAAAGTCAGACAGGTGAAGAGAGTACTTGAGAGTAGCATGGCCGTCAGTGTGAAAGGGAATCAAAAACTCTTCTGCCGACATGGAAACTATTAGCGAGTAGCAACAGTTTGTGTGAGTCTTATTGATAAAGAGGATGATGTATGCTTAAAGTCGCAGGGCAAAGCTAGAACACTTTACTACTACCTAATGTTGCTATTTACTGAGGAAGAAGAGACTGATGAATCACTGATAGAAACAGACATGGTGGAGGTCATGGATAGGGTGAGAATTGAGAGGCAAAAGTAATGGAAGAGCTGGCTATCTTAGAGTGGCCACATTGCCTACTCTCATTGCTTGTATCTCAGTTTGCCAATGAAAGTACTTGCCATAATGATACAATCTTCTGTAGACACAAGGGGAGGTGCTGGAGCACATTGTCCAATAGGCAGCCCATTAAGGGATTCTATCGGTACTGCCATTGAGATTCCAAATACAGAAAGAACAAGGAGAAGTAAAAGCAAAAGGCACTGGAAAAACTCAGGTCTGGTAGCATCTGAGGTGGGAGAGTCAGAACAGGAGGGTAAAGGGGTGGCGGAGGAGTAGGGTAGGAGAGAAGGGAGCAAAGGGAAGAAGGGGAGACAAGGTAGAGAGGATGGTGGAGGTAGGAAAGGAGGGGGAAGTGGGGTTGAGCAGTGGAGGAATGGTGAAAAGGTGAGGTGCAAGTGAAGGAGTGGTAGAGGGGTAGGGAGGTGGGAAGGGGAAGAGAGGGGGAGTAAGATGAGGGCAAGGAGGGTACAGAGGGCAAAGAGAAGGCGAGATGTCAAGGAAAGGGATGAAGTACAGGTGAGAGTCAGTAATAGGTGGGGGGGGAATGTAAGGAGAATGTGCATGAGGGAGGGAGCATACACAGTGAGGAAGAACAGGAATGAGAGAAGAGAGGTAGAGCATGCAAGGGAGGGAGAGAAAACATGAGGCTGGGAGAATGAAAGAAGGAGGCTATAGGATGTGAGGGAGGGAGAGAGTATGAGAGATGAGAAAAGGGGTTGTGCAAGACTAAGGGAGGGAGATCATGGGCAAGGTTGAGAGGGAGGGGTGGGAGGAAAGGAGAACATGTGTAAGAGAGGGAGTGTGTGAGGCAGAGGGAGAGAGGGAGAATCTGTGATTGAAGGAAAGGTTGGGATGTCAAGAGGAAGGTCAGAGGTGTGAATAAAGGGAAGAGAGCATGGTGTGGGCATTAGATGGTGAGAAGGAAGGAATGGGTACATGTGGGAAGGAGAGAGACAGCCATTGTGGGAGTGTGTGTGCAGCCATATGGGATATGCTAGCCTGGGAGTGAGATGAGCTTTGAATGACTGGGAGAGAGCTAGTGAAAGGGAGGGAGGAAAAGATTCCGCACACAGCAGTGGGAGAAGAATCATGCATGCAACAGTAAGTGAGGCGCTAACCCTTCCAAAAAACTATTGGTAAAGCTGGCTGAAGGGGAAGGGAAACTTGTCTGAAATGTAACCAGCTTCCTAGCATCACTTTCCTATGAATTCAGCTGAAGCCAGCTTAGAGTGTGCGTGAACCATCAGTGAGGCATGGTCAGTGTTTGTTAAGCCCAGCTTCTTAACTCTGCCACAATTACCTCCCCTTTCCGTGGGGATCAGATCTTTGGACCTGGTTTTTCTCTTTCTTGCTTGGTGTTTTAACCAAAAAGATTTTTTGAAATGGTTCCATTAATTAGCTGCACAGGTTGACATGTTTTGCCGGCAGTTTATTGAGTACTCACCTAAATTATCAAATTATTGCTTTGGAATTGTTGTGCCAAGGTTTGTTTTTCTGAAATTTGCTCAAATGAGAAAAAGAATTGAAATGTACACGTAGGTCTGACAACGTTGTTAGAGGCTTAGAGCAAAGCAAGTGAGAAATCCTTATTCATTGAAGGGTGTAAAGGCAGTCCAAACAATACAGATTGTTATTTTTTAAATCTTATGTTGAATTAAACAATCAGAAAAAAATTTAAAAAGGCTTGGAGAGTCTCCAGTTATTTAAGGGGAACAGGCATAATTTTACAAAAGCCAGATTGTGCTTGACTAATCTTTTTTTCTCTCGAAAGTAACAGAGAGGATGTTAAAGGGAATGCAATGAATGGTGTTTAGATGGATTTTTTTGCAAGTATTTGGCAAAGAAACTGGTAAATAAGGTTGACTTATGAAATACAGTATTGGATTTAAAGTCAGCTTGAATAAGACAAAGAATTGGCTTAATACAGAAAACAGCGAGTCATACCAAAAGGTTACTTTTCAGACTGGAGGATTGTCAACACTGGTGCTCCTCAAGTGTCAGTTCCTAGGACCACAGCTGTTTTGATGTATATAAATTTCTTGGATGTTCGAATACAGCATAAAATTTCAACATTTGCCATTAGTACCAAAATTGGATGGGTGGCAAACAGTTACTGCGAACAGAAGTAGAGAGGTTCTGCTGAACCTTTATCAAAGTCTGGTTAGGCCACAGTTACTGTATTGTGTCCTGACTTGGTCACTAAAGTTTAGAAAAGTTTTGAGGATGCAGAGATGATTTACCAAAATAATTCTAGGAATGACGGCTTTTAGTGAGAAGGTAAAATTGGGGAAGCTGGAGTTGTTTTCCTTGGAGCAAAAGAGATGGAGAGGAGATTTTTTTAATACAGTAGATAAGGATAAACTGTCTCCATTAGCTAATGGCTCAAGGCCTAGGAAACACTGATGTAAGTATTTGGGTAGTGGGGGATATGAAAAAGTACTTATTTACACACAAGCGACAAGGATCTGAAATTCCTGCTGCAAGGGCAGGCTGAAATAGAGATGTTCAATGGTTTCAAAAAGAAATTGAATAGGCATGTGCAAGTCATACATTTGCAGGGCTTTGAGGATTGAGCAGGGCAATAGAAAGATGACCTGGACTTAATTCTGGAATGGCCTCCTGCTGTTCCGTAAATGACTGACTGACTCCATGGCTGCAAAATACATTATACCTGTATTTGTATCACTATATCTTTGTTTAGCATCAATGTAATGCAATTAGCCATCTAATACCATTAGCAATCAGAGCTTACACTTAATGCTGCAGAATGTGATCTTTCAATCCCTTTATTTTAGATGAAGAATTTCAACAGCTACAGAGAAACTTTATGGATAAATACTACTTAGAATTTGAGAACACTGAAGAAAACAAACTTATTTACACCTCAATTTTCCAAGAATATGTGAGTTTCTGCCTTTCAATGTCTTTTTGTACCTCTCTGACAATCTAAAAAGTTTCAAAATATGTGTACCAGCAGATTATATCTAGTTTCCTGAAATGTTCAAATAAACATGAAACGTTCTGTACTAATGGTAGTATAATTTTTATGTGAAAGCCATTATAAAACAGAGAAACTGGAAGTTTTAAAAGATTTTTATCTCGCTCCATGGGAGGAAAGAACTCTGAAATATTACCTTAGAACGGGAGGAGACTCAAGTATCGGTAATGGTACGTGACATGAGGCTCTCGTTCTCTGAAGGATTCTGGATTCCAGAACCAAGGAGCCATTTCATGTTCATATATTGTCCTGTGAACAAAGGCTGTTCACCGGATCTGATTTCAAAAGATATGAAGTTCCACTCAATTTGTGTTAAAGAATTGTTTGTTTTTATTGTTTTGGGGGTTATGTTGAAGCATTGCTGTGTGAACATGTCTTGAACTGCTCAGTTTGTTTTTCTTGCAAGGAGGTGCAGGCTCAGCATTCTGAGGACCAATTTTTTTTCTTAAATATTTAGGCATGCTACCATCACATCACTTTAATGTTTTTCTTCCTTTAGCAAGTTGCAATTAACGGTACCCTTTTCCTACAGATTGACTTGTTAGAGAAGTACATTGAGCAGCAGTTGATAGAGAGGAGACCAGCCTTCAATATGACTACATTCATTACATCACTACAGTAAGTTAAACAACTGGGGGAAATAGTCATCCAGGGGAATGCTGGTTCTTATAAACTATGCTACATTTTCTAGTTCAGTTAACTTAATTCACTCAAATTCCAACTCCGATCTCTCGATATAACTTGGCAAGTTAATTGGGTGAAAACAGAACAGTACACAAAGAATCTCTCCTTCAAGCCCTGGAATGTGCTGAATTCATTGGCCTCAGAATGAGTGAGTGAATTATATCTGGCCAAGTGGATTAGAGAAGTGAAACTGAATGTTTCCATGTTCAGTCATAGCCATTGTTTTCCACTCAAAGTAATTGGGCACTGGCCACCAAATATCAGAGTTCTAAAGTTCATTAAAGGAAGAATTTCTGAAGTGTATACAAGATGGTTTGTTTCAGAGAAAAATGTTGAGGAACCAACTAGAGAACATTTTATCCAAAACTGAGATTATGCAATGAGAAAGGATTAACTAACAGTCTTGTTGTTTCGGGTCCATTGGGGAAGAGTGATCATAAAATGATAAAACTGTTCATTCAGATAGAGTGCAGGAGACGTTAAATCCAAAACTCTGGGATAAATCCAAAACTGAATCTAAATAAAGAGAACTACAAGGGTATGAGGCTCAAGTTGTAAATAATAGATTTGGGAATCGTACGAAAAGGGATGGCAGTGGCTAATATTTATGGAATATGTGCAACAATTACAGCAATTCATCATTCCCATCTGGAACAAAAATAAGCAAGAAAGCTGTCTTGACCATGGCATGCAAAACAAATTAAGGGTAGTTTTAGATCCAAACAGTAGACGTTATATTGCCAGAAAAGGCAGCCTAAATTTCGGGAGCAGTTTAGAATTCATCAAAAAAGGAAGGTTTGTCTGAGGCCATGGATGGTGAGGAGGGAGGAGATAAATGAGCAAGCATTGGACCTTTGGGATGGCACGGTTGTTCAATAGTTAGCACTGCTGCCTCACAGCACCAGGGACCCGGATTCAATTCCAGACTCGCGCGACTATCCGTATGGAGCTTGCACATTCTCCCCGTGTCTGAATGGATTTCCTTCGGCTGCTCCAGTTTCCTCCCACGGAACAAAGATGTGCAGGTTAGGTGGATTGGCCGTGTTAAATTGCCCATAGTATTGAGCGAAGTGTAGGTTAGGTGGATTAGCCCGGGAAATGCAGGGTTACAGGGATACGATAGGTGGGTGAGTCCAGGTGGGATGCTGTTTGAAGGGTTGGTGTGAATTTGTTGGAACCAATGGTCTGTTTCCATACTGTAGGGATTCTATGAAAAAAGGTTACATGAGAAGGTTTTGATATCTGCCACAGTATTGAAAAAGTACTTGCAGTTTCAGGTGCTTTACCCTGTCAGAATGCATTTTTTTGGGATGCGGTGAACCTTGCTAAGTAGGTGAAGTACTGCAGTCTGTAAATTCAGTAACATTTCTGGCAAATGATATTAATTCAGCTCATCTGAAAAATAATGTGACATTTAAATTGTCATCACAAGATGGAGCTATAAACTGCTTTGGTGAATTGATCAGAATTTCATTAATGCTTTGTTGAAAGCATATGATTTTAATTGTGACTTTTGTTGTGTTATGTAAGGTGCTAAGTTTTGGTCATTTGGTCATCAGAAGATATTCAAAACAGAAATTCTGTCCTGTCGACACAATATATATTATTTATGATATCAACCGAGGGTAAACTCAGGAGCTGAGCTGCTACGTACTATTTTGCAAAGTGATTCAGTGCTTTGTTTTTAATGAGGAAATGTCGTCTGATGAATTGCCCCCAATTCTAAATGTTGATTAAAGGAGAGTCTGATTTCCAACGTTTAGAATCTGCTGGTGAGGCTATCCAGATTTTGTGCAGAAGCCATTGCTTTTCTTGCTGCAGAAAACAAACTCACTGCAGCATTGTGCTTGTAGCTAGCTCGCTGATTCAAATGTCGAGACCCAAACCTCAAAGTGATTCTGACTTTCCTGCTGTCTTAGTCTGATTTATGTGAATGCCCCAACAAAATTGTCGATGCTTGGATTGCTCTTTTAAATCTCCCCCACTATGTATTTTCCAGTAAATATGAATCTTTCAGAAATTCAATTTGTACCTAAAATTGACTTCTGGACAGTACAATAAATACATAAAAGGAGGAGTCATGGCACCCGCATAGACCCCAGCTATGCCTGCCTCTTTGTTGACTACATGGAAGAGTTCATCATCTGTAGTTACACTGGCACCACTCCCCACCTTTTCCTTCACTACATTGACGACTGCATCGACGCCACCTCGTGCTCCCTCGAGGAGGTTGAACAGTTCATCAACTTCACCAACACATTTCACCTCGACCTTAAATTCACCTGGACCATCTCAGACACCACCCTCCCCTTCCTGGACCTCTCCATCTCCATTAATGATGACCGATTTGACACTGACATTTTTTACAAACCCACCGACTCCCAAAGCTACCTGGATTGCACCTCTTCCCACTATACCTCCTGTAAAAATGCTATCCCGTATTCCCACTTTCTCCGCCTCTACCGCATCTGCTCTCTGAAGGACCATTTCCACCACAGAACACACCAGATGGCCTCCTACTGTAAAAATTGCAATTTCCCCTCCCACGTGGTTGATGATGCCCTCCAGCGCATCTCATCCACATGCTGCACCCCTGCCCTCGAACCCAATCCCTCCAACCGCAACAAGGACAGAACCCCCGATCCTCACCTTCCACCCCACCAACATTGCATCATCCTCTGCCATTTCCGACACCTACAAATGGACCCCACCACTTTCCATAAAGATCATTCCCTCCGCGACTCCCTCATTAGGTCCACCCTCCTCTCCCCGCACCTTTCCCTGCCACCACAGGAATTGCAAAACCTGTGCCCACACCTCCCCCCTCCCTCACCTCCGTCCAAGTCCCCAAAGGAGTCTTCAACAATCATTCAAAGTTTCACCTGCACTTCCACAAATATCATTTACTGTATCTGTTGCTCCCGATGCAGTCTCCTCTACACTGGAGATACAGGATGCCTACTCGCAGAGAATTTCAGAGAACATCTCCGGGACACCCACACCAATCAACCCCACCGCCTCGTGGCTGAACACTTCAATTCTCCCTCCCACTTCGTCAAGGACATACAGGTCCTGGACCTCCTCCATCTCCACACAGTAACCACCCGACACCTGGAGGAAGAACGCCTCATCTTCTGCCTCAGGACCCTCCAATCCAATGGCATCAATGTGGATTTCACCAGCTTCCTCATTTTCCAACCCCCCCACCTTATCCCAGTTCCAACCTTCCACTTGGCACTGCCCTCGTGACCTGTCCATCTTCCTTCCCACCTATCCGCTCCACCCTGCCCTCTGACCTATCACCATTAACCCCACCTCCATCCACCTATCACACTCTTAGCTACCTTCCAGCCCCACCCCTCTCTCATTTACCTTTCCACCCACTAGGCTCTCAGCCTCATTCCTGATGAAGGGCTTTTACCCGAAATGTCGCTTCTCATGCTCCTTGGATGCTGCCTGGCCTGCTGTGCTTTTCCAGCAACACACTCTTGACTAATTTCCAGCATCTGCAGTCCTCACTTTCGCCTCATAAATATTTAATGTTTATTGGCTTGAGAAGCAGTAACCATTGTGCTCTTTTGCTTGGTTGCAGGCAGCATAAAGATGAGATATCTGGAGATATATTTGATATGTTACTGACTTTCACAGATTTCCTGGCCTTTAAAGAAATGTTTCTTGACTACAGGATGGTATGTATACTATACCTTGCTGTACTTTTCATATAGATTTAGACCATCATTAAACATTGACCTGCAGTGTACAGGAGGATTTAAGGTGGTCTGTCCTGGGCTGCAATTCAATTGATCTTGGTGACCATGGCTAAAGAGAAAACTGACCTCATAAAGAGTCCAGATTCAGCTTACTTTCTAATCATGGTAATGTGGATATTGTCCTTTTGTAGATATGAAAGCTAGGGTCTCCGGTCACTCTGTCGACACCTGCATCATCAGAAAAGTCAATGCAGCAGGCATCAACCTGATTCTAGGTGTACCTTATTTGTTCACTAAACATTTTTCCTTGGATAGTTTGGCCAATTATGAAGATTTTTCTCAGAGATATTTGTGCCCTCAAGACACAACAGAGAGTTTCTACTTTTGTTATTCCTTGAAATTCTCCTTGTAATCTTTATATTTAATGTAGTCCTTTGTTGCATCGGTTTGTGTGCACCTTTATGTGGAATGATATTGGAAAACTGCATTTATGGTTTTGTGAAAGAGAAATTGTGATTAACCAATTTACTGTTGTACTTTGAGTAGGTAATGTGCTATGGATAAAGATGAGCAATGAATGTTCTTAACATAGACTTCCAAAAGACATTTGCTAAGTTGCCACATCAAAGGTTATTATGCAAAATAAAAATGCATATTGGCACGGATAGAAGACTAGCTGACCAGAAACAAACAATAGGCATATATAGATCTTTTTTGAGGTTGACAGGGATTTGTGCTGGGGTCTCAACTGTTTACAATTTATGAAAAAAGTGACTTGGATGAAGGAGTTAGTTGCCAAATTTACAGGTAGCGCAAAGATGGTCAGAAGGTGAACAATGAAGCAGTCATAAGGAGGCAACATAAAGATGTAGGTAGATAAGTGAACAGGCAGAGATCTTACAAATATAGTGTGGGAAAGTGTCAGATCGTCCATTTTGGCAGGAAGAATAAAGGATATTACCTAAGTGGTGAAAGACGGAAGAGTGCTGAGATGTAGAAGGATCTGGGAGTTCTAATACATAAATTGCAAAAGGCTAGCATACAGATATAGCAAATAATAGAAAAGTTAGGGAAGCCAGTAGAATGTTGTAATTTATTCCGAGCAGAAGTTAATACAAAATTGGGATGTTGTGTTTCAGTCATACAGAGAACTGGTGAGATTACATCTGGAATACTGGGTATTCTTTACTTAAGAAAGGATTTAAATGCATTGGGGTCAGCTCAGCGAAGGTTCACCAGATTAGTGCCTGGATTGACATAAGAGAAATGGTTGGGCAGTTTTGGCTTGTGTCTGCTGGAGTTCACAAGAGTACGAGGCAAGTTGACTGAAATATACAAGATCCTGAGGGGTGGATGTGGAAAGGATATTTTCTCTTGAGGGCAAATCTAGAACACAGAATTATTTTTTAGAAACAGATGAGTGAATGTTCTGTCTCCGAGGCTCATGAGTTTTTAGAACTCCTTGAAAATATGGTTGATGCAGAGTTTGTGAATAATTTTAAGGCAGGGTTGGCTGGATTATTTTTAAGCAAGGGGGTAAAAGAATACCAGCAGTGGGCAGGACTTTGAGGATACAGTGAGTTCAGCCATGATAGCACATGTGGAGAAACCAAAGAACTTTCTCTCACTCTCTGTTTGTATGATATCACCTTTGCTAAAGTATTTGCTAAGCCTACAGGATGTAGGAAATGCCTCCATTCTAGAATAAAGATCATTGAGTGCCAACTGTGCCTTAGTTAATAGTGCTCTCACGCCCGAGTCAAACACTGAACTCAAGTGCACAGAAGTCAATCTTGACGTTCCAATGCAGTACTACAGGTTTGTTGCAATGGGGGAGCTGCCATTTTTTTGGTGAGACATTAAACTGAAACTGTACCTGTTCTCTAAGATGAGCATAAACGCTCGCATGTTACAATACTGAAGATGAGCTGGAGCATTTTCCCTGGTTCTGAAGCTAATATTCGCTTCTCAATTTTGGATCACAAAAAAAATCATTATCACAATGTTGTTGGTTGGGTTTAGCTGTGTACAAATTAGCCAGCTTGTTTCTTAGATTGTAACAGTGGTTATATTTCAAACCAGTAGTGCTTTGCAATGATAAAGTGAAAGACACTGTATGAATGCAAGTCTTTTTGTTTTGCTTTGGAGTTGTGAGGTATCCATAACTTGCTTCTGTCCCTATGCCTCTAGCTACCCATATGCTTCCAATAATTTCCTTGAAAACATGAATAAGGAAATACGGCCTTCCCTTTGAACTTTCCTTCTAAACAAATCATCCCTTCTCAACAAATCATCTAATTTGATGAGTATCAGCGAGGATGCTGGGAAAACACTGCTCTTATTTTTATGCTGACATGCAATCTTATATACTTGCCTGAGAGGGCAGATAGGGGGTTCTGTTTATTTTGAAAGACAGCATCTCCTGGAGTTTACCGTGAAGTGTCAGCATAAATAATGTGCTCAGGTCTTCAGAATGGGACTTAAACCCAACACCTTCTGAGCTGTGAGCAGTAGTATGACATATGTGACAAGGCTGGTTTGATTTCTCCAACTATAATCCTCTTACCCAGGTTTGCTTCCTCTCATTACTATCATCTTTGTCATCTTCCAGCTCATGTGGTTTACTGTGTCCTGGTAACTTAAGTTTAAAATGACGAGACCCTGCACTTTTTTATCTATGAATCTTTTTTACCTGAAACATCGATACTCACCAACTATGCTTGTACTTTGTGGTATTCTTTGTTCAAATTCCCACACCCTTAGCTCCTACCTATCTTTCAGGTGGAATCCACTGAATTCTGTTGTTGAACTGCATGCTTTCTCTTCCACTAAGACTGAGTCTCCCAGAAATTAAGTATCTAATTTATACATATTCCATCTGCACTGTTGTATGTCTATGTAGACTGGGAGAGCAGCATGAAGATTAATAAAATGTAGGGTTGCATTTATATTTGGCACCTTTTATAGCCTCAAATCATCCCAGAGAATATTAGAACGAGTGGCATTCTTATGAAGTGTAATTACTATTGCAGGAAGTAAGTCAGCCAATTTGTGCATAGCAAACTTTCACTAACAACATGATAATGATAGTTTGTTTTAGAGATGTTGATGGGGGGATAAGTGTTGGCCAGGGAAAATTCACCCATTCTCCTTTGCAATAGAGGCAAAGGATCTTTTGTATCTGCCCAAGGCAGTGGATGAATATGATAGCTTTTAACAGTACATGAAGGATAGTTGTTGATCTTACTGGCTGTAGTGGTTTTTCAATTGAGATTAACATTATTTTCGATGTAAAGTGCTTCTCAATAATGTAGTTCTGGAAAATAGAACTGATGATTGGTCATACCTATTAGAGAAACTTTTTTTCCATGTGATGATTAGCTGAGAAGGGAAAGAAATATATCTATATTTTAAAGAGGAAGGGGAATTGGGCTAATTAATTTCTTATTTTGTTGAACATTTTTCTGTTAGGATTTCTGCATTATAAAAGTCACAGTCAAATGTAAACCTGATGTTTAAATTTACTTCCATTTTCATTTGTCACCAATTTGAATACACACAATGATTTTTAAATATTTGTCTAATGACTTAAAAATAGGTTAAACTTCCTTCATGTAAACTATATTTACTTTTCAGGAAAAGGAAGGGCGTGGCCTTGACTTTAGTGGAGATCTCGTCGTGACTTCATTATCAAAATCATCTCCAATGCCTCAGTCTTCACCTACCATGCAACCTTTCTAATAGTTTTATTACACATGCTTGCAGTTCTGCATTACTCCTGTATGCTTGCATATACCAAGCACAATGATAAAGACATTTTGATATGTTACAGTATTCTCTAAGAAGCATTATATAAGTACATCATAAAACCACAATAAAAGGAATCGGTTCTAATATTTTAAAGTTTTTTTTAGATACTAAGCAATTTTATCTTTAACAGCATTTCCAAATGTAGGATAGAGTCCTCCTAACCCTATTTTCAGGTATGCAAGCTATAATGAGCATTCACCTTTCAAAGATTCTAGGAATACCTGAAAGTAAGGTTTTTATGTGGACGGCTTTAAGACCCATCTAGCATATATGCTTTTCCAGAACTCTTGACAGTTTATTATTAGAGGCACGGTTCACATGTCATTTTGACCTACAGGCTTGTATATAGTTTCCAAAATCAGAAACACTAATAGCTTTTGGTTTTTGCCCCCATTGATACAGTTCAGGCAATTTGAAATTAGAGTAATTCTCAAAGTGGAAAATGGGATGTTTTTATTTAATAATACAAAAACCTATGTCTGTGACTGTTGCTTTTCATTATATTCAGTACATACGGAACTGACATTGGTAACTTCAGTACTTTAACCCTTCAAACATTAAAACATGTTCTTGAGTTAGGCCATTCCCATATGCTGGTAATTGGGTCAGAGACACTACTTCAGCCTCTATTAATACATGGGAACCTGTAAATATAGGTGAGATTGAATCAGGATTTTATATCTCCTCTGTGTTGGTGACTTCAGTTTGTGCTTTGGTTTGTTGCTGTTATCATAGGACGAATGTATTTCCTGAACAAAAGGTGAGCATTCCACAGGATAATGCATTGGTTGTAATGCGGTTAGGTAATGTCTGTGATAATGTTGTACCTGCCACCAACACGATCTTAACTAGAGTATCCTGTAACTTATTTGACCTGGTTGTAAAAACAAATTTTGTAATATACATTTAAATAACCTGAGTTCTTTTATTACTTAAACCCTATTCATTCCATTGGCCGATTGGCCAAAACTAGAGATTTTGAATTTACATTCATAAACTGGACTAAATAGTCAACAGCTATAGTACTGTCACATTGAACAGTTAAGTGTAAGAACAAGGATCTTATTGAAAGAATGCAGAGTATTATGGCTTTCCTAATGTGTACAAAAGTAAATTTATCAATTTAGCTCTTGTTTCACTGTGGGTTATGAAGTCATGCTTACTTTATTTTTCATATTTGTACATATTTTTATTCCTATGTATTTTAAATAAAAGATTGCTGAAATGCACTTTTGTAAGACAAGTATCAGTTTTGTTGTGTGACTAGATATTGGCATTGTATAGCAGACTTTTTATGTTACTGTTTGTATAATAAGTCCTAGTTACCTACAACATGTAAATTCCACATACCACATTCATATAATAATAACATTATGCAATTGATTGCATTACACATCCAATTATCTTTAATTCACAGCTTCTCATCTGTCTCCTGGCGATTTCATCAATCCTCAAGAAAATAGTGTCTGTGTCCAAGAACCTCAAAAGCAGAATATGGCAGATGCTGATAATCTGAAGAGACGAGAAATTGTTGGAAATGCTTGGATCACGCAGCATCTGTGAGGATTTGATTTAACTTTTCTGGTCAACAACCTCATCAGAAGTTGGACAAATTAGCGATGTAATAGGTTTTGAGCAAAGGGTAGGCTGGAGAAAGGGAGTGAAAAAAACAAGACAAGTTGTAAAGCAATTGAGCTATCTGAGAGACCAAAGGCAATGGTGATAGTGCAAGAAAAGAAACAGATAAAGTAGTTTAACAGCTACACTACTGCCTGCAAGCAAAACCGTAACAGGCAAAGAAATGGGTTCCAGAGACACCTAATTGAAAGATGAGGCATTGTTCCTTGAGCTTATGTTGAGCTTCGTTGAACAGTACAGCAGGTCAAGGACAGGGATATGTGTGTGTAAACCAGGTGGACAGTTAAAATGATAGGCTACTGGAATTTGGGGCTTATGCTTGCAGACTGAATGGATGTACTCTGCAAAACAGGTCTTCCCTGTGAAGAGGAGACTACATTGTAGGCAGGACATTGAAAGAAGTATGTTTGAATCATTGCTTCACTTGAAGGGAAGTCTGAGACCTTGGATAGTGAGAGAGAGGAAGTAAAAGTTGCGTTTGCAACAAACAAAAGTGAAGTCCTGGTCTGGATAGCAAAGATGGAGTCACTCAACTTTCTTATGACAAAAAAGATGCCAGTATCTCGTCCAATTCCAGCATTTTAAAAAATTAATTTGAGGCATGTGGGCATTGTGGGCTGGGCCATCATTTATTGCCCCTAGTTGCCCTTGAGAAGGTGATAATGAACTGCCTTCTTGAACCCACATTGTCACATTATCCACAATGCCATTAGGGAGGGAATTCCAGGATTTTGACCCAGTAACAGTGAAGGGATGGCAACATGTCTCCAAGTCAGGATGGTGAGTGGCTTTGAGGGGAACTTGCAGTTGGCGGTGTTCCCATGTATGTGCTGCCTTTGTCCTTCTGGATGAAGTGTTCGTGGGTGTGGAAGGAGGATCATTAATGAATTTATGCAAAGCACACAATGCAACTGAGTATCAATGCTGGAGGGAGTGGGGATGTTTGTGGATGTCATGCTTATCAAGTGGACTGCTCTGTGCTGGATGGTGTCAAGCTTCTGGAGTGTCGTTGGATTTGCACCCATCTCAACAAGTCGGGAGGATTCCATCACACTTCTGACTTGTGATGTGTGACTAATGGATAGGCTTTGGGGAGTCAAGAGGTGAGTCACTTGCCATAGTATTCCTAGCCTCTGACCTGCTCTTGTAACCAGTGTTTATGGTAGGTCCAGTTGCATTTCTGGTCAATGGTAAGCCTCCCAGGATGTTGGTAATGGAGGATTCAGTGATGGTAACACCATTGAATGTTAAGTGGCAGTGTTTAGATTCTCTTGTTGGTGATGGTCATTGCCTGGCATTTGTGTGGCACAAATGGTTCTTGCCACTTGTCAGCCCAACCATCTCCCTATGTGCCAAGTATGACTCCAACCAGTGGAGAGTTTGCTCCCAATAGGCATTAATTCCAGTTTTGCTAGGGCTCCTTGATACCACGCTCAGTCGACTGCAGTCTTGATGTCAAGGGTTGTCACTCCCGCCTCTCCCCTGGAATTCAGTTCTTTTGTCCATGTTTGAAGCAAGGCTGTGATGAGGTCAGGAGCTGAGTGCGCCTGGCAGAACCCAAACTGGGCATCACTGAGCAGGTTATTGCTTGATAATATTGTTGATGACACCTTCCATCACTTTACTGAAGATCAAGAGTAGACAGATGGGTTCGTAACTGGCCGGGTTGGCGTTGTCCTGCTTTTTGTTTATGGGACATACCTGGGCAATTTTCCACGTTGCTGGGGACTATACTGGAAGAATCGGGTATGAGCCCTTCTTCAGGAATGAAGGGCTCATGCCCGAAATGTCGATTCTCCTGCTCCTTGGATGCTGCCTGACCTGCTGCGCTTTTCCAGCAACACATTTTCAGCTCTGATCTCCAGCATCTGCAGTCCTCACTTTCTCCTACTGCACTGGAAGAGCTTGGCTAGGGGCGCAGCAGGTTCTGGAGTACAAACCTTCAGTCAGGACCCATAGTCTTTGCAGTGCCTCCAACTGTTTCTTGATATTATGTGGAGTGAATCAAATTGGCTGCAGCTGGGTCTCTGTGATGTTGGTAACCATTGGATGAAGCAGAGATGGATCATCCACTTGGCACTTTTCGCTGAAGATCACTGCGAATGCTTCAACCTTAACTTTTACACTGAAGTAATGGGCTCTTCCGTCATTGAGGATGGGCATGTTTGTGGAACCACCTTCTCCAGTGAGTTGTTTAATTGTCCACCACCATTCACGACTGGCTGTGGCAGGAATGCAGAACTTTGATTTGATCTGTTTGAGTTTGGGATCGCTCAGCTATATTTATGGCTTGTTGCTTATCCTGTTTGGCATGCAAGTATTTGGTAGCTTCACCGGCTTGACATTCCATTTTCAGGTATGTCCAATGTTGCTCATGGCCTGCCCTCCTGCACTCTCCTTTGAACCAGGTTTGACTCCCTGGCTCAATGGTAATAGCTGAGTGGGGAATATGCCAGGTCACGTGATTACAGATTGTGCTGGAGTACAGTTCTGTTGCTGTTGATGGTTCACAGTGCCTCATGGATGCTCAGTCTTAATTTGTTAGATCTGTTAGATGTCAGTTCCATTTAGCATGGTGATAGTGCCACTCAATACAATGGAGAGTATTCTTGATATGAAGATAGGATTTCAACTCCACAGAACTGTGTAGTGGTCACTGTCAGTACTTAAGTGTAGTTCAACATGGAGGAGTATTGATTCATCAGCAGAGAGAGGAAGGTATGTGTAACTTTGAATTTCTCCTCCGGTACCTCCACAATAGAAGAGATCAGTACCTCAGCAGTACTTTAGAACCCTTGTCCCTCTGTCTCCTCCCAATCCCACCTCATCTTGCCTCCCTACACCCAACAGTCTTGACTTTAAACATTAGAACTCCTACGCACTTGAACTGTATCTACTGTCATTAGTAGTTTAATGATAACAGTAAGAACAATAAACATGATCCAACCTTTGTATGAAGTTCACAGTAGTTTTAATTCCTTTAAACCACTTCCTAGAGCGAGTAGAGTCATAGAGATGTACTGCGTGGAAACAGACCCTTCGGTCGAACCCGTCCATGCCGACCAGATATCCCAACCCAATCTAGTCCCACCTGCCAGCACCTGGCCCATTTCCCTCCAAACCCTTCCTTTTCATATACCCATCCAGATGCGTTTTGAATGTTGCAATTGTACCAGCCTCCACCACTTTCTCTGCCAGCTCATTCCATACACGTACCACCCTCTGTGTAAAAAGTTGTCCCTTTGGTCTCTTTTATACCTTTTCCCCCTCTCACCCTAAACCTATGCCCTCTAGTTCTGGACTCCCCGACCCCAGGGAAAAGACTTTGTCTATTTATCCTATCCATGCACCTCATGATTTTATAAACCTCTTTAAGGTCACCCCTCAGCCTCTGACGCTCCAGGGAAAACAGCCCCAGCCTGTTTAACCTCTCCCTATAGCTCAAATCCTCCAACCCTGGTAACATCCTTGTACATCTTTTCTGAACCCTTTCAAGTTTCACAACATCTTTCCGATAGGAAGGAGACCAAAATTGCACGCAATATTCCAACAGTGGCCTAACCAATGTAGTGTGCAGCCACAACGTGACCTCCCAACCCCTGTTCTCAATACTCTGACCAATAAAGGAAAACATACCAAACACTGCCTTCACTATCCTGTCTACCTGCGAGTCCACTTTTAAGGAGCTATGAACCTGCATTCCAAGGTCACTTTGTTCAGCAACACTCCCTAGGACCTTACAATTAAGTCCTGCCAAGATTTGCTTTCAAAAATGCAGCACCTCACATTTATCTAAACTAAACTCCATCTGCCACTTTTTAGCCCACTGGTCCATCTGATCAAGATCCTGTTGTAATTGGAGGTAACCCTCTTTGCTGCCCACTACACCTCCAATTTTGGTGTCATCTGCAAACTTACTAACTGTACCTCTTATGCTCACATCCAAATCATGTATATAGATGACAAAAAGTAGTGGACCCAGCATCGATCCTTGTGGCATTCCACTGGTCACAGGCCTCCAGTCTGAAAAACAACCCTCCACAACCACCCTCTTGTCTTCTACCTTTGAGCCAGTTCTGTATCCAAATGGCTAGTTCTCCCTGTATTCCATGAGATCTAACCTTGCTAACCAGTTTCCTATGGGGAACTTTGTCAAACACCTTACTGAAGTTCATATAGATCATATCTACTGCTCTGCCCTCATCAATCCTCTTTGTTACTTCTTCAAAAAACTCAATCAAATTTGTGAGACATGATTTCCCACACGCAAAACCATGTTGACTGACTCTTGCCTTTCCAAATGTACATCCTGTCCTTCAGGATTCCCTCCAACTACTTGCCCAATGACATCAGGCTCACCAGTCTAGAGTTCCCTGGCTTGTCCTTACCTACTTTCTTAAACAGTGGCAGCACGTTAGCCCTCTTCAGTCTTCCAGCACCTCACCTGTGACTATTGATGATACAGATATCTCAGCAAGGGGCCCAGTAATCACTTCCCTCGCTTCCCACAGAATTCTAGGGTACACCTGATCAGGTCCTAGGGATTTATCCACTTTTATGTGTTTAAGACATCCAGCACTTCCTCTGTAATATGTACATTTTTCAAGCTGTCACCAACTATATTCCTACATTCAATATATTTCATGTACTTTTCCACAGTAAATACTGATGCAAAATTCTCGTTTAGTATCTCTCCCATCTCCTGTGCCTCCACACAAAGGCTGCCTTGCTGATCTTTGAGGGGCCATATTCTCTATTAGTTACCCTTTTGTCCTTAATATATTTGCAAAAACCCTTTGGATTCTCCTTAACTCTATTTGCCAAAGCTATCTCACGTTCCCTTTTTGCCCTCCTGATTTTTTTCAAGTATACTGCCTTTATACTCGAAGGATTCACTTGATCTATCCTGTCTATACCTGACATATGCTTCCTTCTTTTTCTTAACCAAACCCTCAATTTCTTTAGTCATCCAGCATTCCCTATACCTACCAGCCTTCCCTTTCACCCTAACAGGAATATACTTTCTCTGGAGTCTCATTACCTCATTTCTGAAGGCTTCCCATTTTCCAGCTGTCCCTTTACCTGTGCCCAATCAACTTTTGAAAGTTCTTACCTAATACCGTCAAAATTGGCCTTTCTCCAATTTAGAACTTCAACTTTTAGATCTGGTCTATCCTTTTCCATCATTATTTTAAAACTAATAGAATTATGGTCACTGGCCCCAAAGTGCTCCCCCACTGACACCTCAGTCACCTGCCCTGCCTTATTTCCCAAGAGTAGGTCAGGTTTTGCACCTTCTCTACTAGGTACATCCACATACTGAACCAGAAAATGTTCTTGTACACACAAATTCCTCAGTCTCTGTAGTTCACACCTCCAGACTAATTGATAAACCGAGTGTGATTAAAGCAGTTTGTTCAGTGACAGTAAATGGATTTGGCATTGGAAAGTTCTCATTCTCAGGGACTTGGCAGATCAGTTTGAAAAACCTGCATTTTATTTCTTTGTGATACAAGTATTGTATTACGTACTTAATTGGAAATACTTCTGTGCAGCTTAAGGAGGGCAAGGTTAGGAGTCACTATACACCAGGTTATAATCGGAGAGGTTTGTTTGAAATCACAAGCTTTTGAAACACTGCTCCTTCATCAGATGGAATGACAATGAGGCAGCTCTCCAAAAGCTTGAGAATTCAAACGAACCTGTTAGACTATAACCTGGTGTCATGTGACTTATGACATTCTCCATCCCAGCTCAAGACCAACATCTCCACATCTTGTTTTATGTAACTATGCTTTTTAATGGAGTAATTGAGAAATGAGAGACTACAATGTACAGAAGTAGGTTCACAATTTTGCAGATCAGATCAAAATTTGATGTAAGATCTTTCAAATTTAATTGCAGCTGGGAGGTCATTCATCAAAACACAGCAAGTTGCAACAGGAGTTTCTCATAGGCATTTTCTAATGCTTATGAGAACTGAAGGAGAGAAATTCTTGTGGACTGTTTTAGATCATACAAGCTGAGAAATTTAACTGCAGGGTATTTCTAAATGGCCCACCCAGTGGAGTTTCAGCCCCATCACCATAACCGATAATGTAGTCAATCACAGGAAAAAGGGCAAAGAAAGGGAACAAAGTCAACACAAAACAACACACAATCACAGGTTTGTGGCATTTTTTTTATTAGAACGTTGTGACATTAAAAATCATAAACAAATGAGAAATTTTATACATTAGATATAATTCAGGAAGTTATTTACAAACAATGTCAGTGCACTATTTTTAAAAATGTTTTAGATAGTTGTGTTAATTAGAATCAATATACTGCAGAAACCACAAAGTGTTTGTTTTAGGTTTTGAAACTAACAAATGAAATGCAGACAAACAAATTGTAAATATATAAGACACATACTGGAGTAGGTACATTTTGATAACACTAGGAGCACTTGAACAAAATTACAGCTGATCTGTCCAAATGAGGACTGCTTTGAAATAGTAATTTCTCATATTGACCAAGTTCCCACAATTTGAAGTAAAATCATTGCTGCTATAAATACAATGGTTTTAGACTCTAAACTAGCAGAAACTCAAATCTATTTTGGAATATTGCTACTGCAATCGTTGCACAATTTAATTTTTCTTCCCCATTGCCCTATATTAAGTTTTGGAATTGCAGCGTGCACACTTGCAGAGCCATACACTTTAGTGATACAGACAAAAATTGTTCATTTTGTCTTGTTGTACCCCACAAAAATCAATCCATCTCCTCCAGTCCTCTGACCCCCCTCACACCATATTCTCATTGTTCCTCTGGCTCTGAGCTACTTTCTAATGCTTTCCTCATCCCAACATTTCCAGGCATGGCTTCACCAGGGCCTCATGTTCTGGACTCCCTCCGTTAATCCATCCTCTTCATCTCCCCCTCCTTTCAAGACTCCGCTTTGACCAACCTGTTATGCTTCTGTCTTTTTGTTTTCAGATTAAGCACCTTAGTTTGTTTCATTTTATTTTTGAATGATACCAAATATCCAAGAGTTTGTATTCTGCTGTGGCTGATGTTTCCTGAGCCACATGTCAACCATAGATTAGGGTCAGGCACCCAGGCTCCATGGCGCACTGAAACTTTGAATTTCTCCTCCGGTACCTCCACAATAGAAGAGATCAGTACCTCAGCAGTACTTTAGAACCCTTGTCCCTCTGTCTCCTCCCAATCCCACCTCAACTTGCCTCCCTATACCCAACAGTCTTGACTTTAAACATTAGAACTCCAACGCACTTGAACTGTATCTACTGTCATCAGTGGTTTAATGATAGCAACAAGAACAATAAACATGATCCAAACCTGTGTGAAGTTCACAATAGTTTTAATTCCTTTAAAACTAATTTCTAGAGTGAGTAGAATCTTTGTAGTTCACACCTCCAAACTAATGGATAAACTGAGTGTGATTAAAGCAATTTGTTCAGTGACAGTAAATGGCTCTGATGTTGGAAAATTCTGAGGGACTTGGAAGATCAATTTGAAAAACCTGCATTTTACTTCGTGATGATGCAAGTATCTTTGAATTGTACTGCATACTTGATGGCAAATATTCCTCACATTTTGTAGAAGGTACAGTTGGATTTTCAATCTCCACCCACTCTAGACAGTGTTGCCAATCTGATATTCCACTTTATCAGTGAAGTTACAATACTGGGCACTGGCAGACCGTGTCGCTATGGCCTATCAACACTAATATAAAACAGCAAGTGTTACCAGATGGTGATCAGGATCAGTTAGGGTTCCCCATCCATCCCTAGCTCAAGTGTATCTGCCCTAGATAAGCAAACTCAGAACCAGCCAATCAGGTCCAACTCCTGGACTATCCAGTCAAGCACTGCACCACCTTTATCCAATTTGGAGTAGTCAATGTGCATTATGCCTTAAAGATGTTTAAACAGCACTCAGGACTATTTCGCAAGTAAATACTCCAAAATGCAGGTGATGCAATTCACTTCCATGCAGTTTGATTACACATCATATAAATGCTTCATGTAAAAGACAAAACTGGTGATATTATTAGTGAAGTATTATAACAGGGCAAACCTTACACAAGTTTGCATTATCAAAAAGTCAAAATTCCAAAACAAAAACAAGATGGTGTATTCTGCTCCTTGGTATCTGCAGTGTATTTAAAGACTGTAACCACCCTCAATGAAGAGCTGGAAATTGAGATGTTTTTGGAGATCGCTGGGACAGCGCAATCTGTTTTATTTAAATAAAAAAAGTGTATAGCAGAATATGTTGTCACCTCCAGCTTGATTCAAAACTCTTATGCTGAATTACTTCCAGTTGCCTGACTTGTTGCTGCATTGCTACCCTGTCCTCGCATTGACAGGAAGCAGAGGAAAGTACTTATCCCATACGATATCATCACCACACCTGCAAAGAACTGAGGAAAAACAGATCATTAGACCCAGCAACATAGAAAACAGATTTCCCTTCTCCACCACTCCGCAGAAGCTGCTGACACGCTGGAAGGCAAGTGAAGCAAGCAGGGAAATAGAATTAAGATCACTTTTCAGTGATTGACTCATATGGTAAAATGAACAGGTCCTAACAGCACATTTAGGATTATTTACTATTTCAGTTGTATGAGAAACTATAGTTGCAACTATTTAAAAAAATGTATAACCTTATAGTGTAACTGCACTTTTCAACAGGTACATTTAGAACAATTATGTTCTGTATTAAAATTTCTAGAGTTCAACTTTTTACTTTGGGAATTAAAAAAAAACCAAGCAGATAACATGTCTCAGTTTTTTTTCATATTACCGTTCTGACTGGAAAATGACACACAAACTGTTGCCCCTCAGTGGACAAGAAAGAACAGAATCTTGAAATTAGAATCAGCTTATTAGGAGTGAAATCAAAAAGCATTCCCCACCCCTACCCCTGCTAAAGAATATTGGAAATCTAGACTTCTTCCACTGAGAAGGCAGTCAGTGTCCAGTCCATTGAAATTTAAGGCTGAGCCTCAACAGACTTTTCTTGGAAAGTGTACTGAAGGATATGGATCAAAAGCTGGTAAATAGAGTGAAGGTACAAATCAGTAATAGTCCACCAAATGTGAAGCACTCTGTGCTAAATAGAGAGTTCATACTCCTATGTTCCTCAAATACATACACCTCTCAGACTAGGATCATGACCATTCCTGAACTTATATAGAAACTTTGTGGTTACTGTGCAAGACAACATTAGTTCAAGGGTAACAAATCCTCAAATTTTCAGGCCAAAATGGCACATTTAAGGGGATATTTATCTTAGGAAGAAGTTCAGTTTTGGTAACGAGCAATCTTTGATTTCAAAATTCAATTGAACATGAAAACTTAAATCATCTAATGAAGGAGGAATCATGTTGTGCTACATTTAGCAAATATACATCACTTTACTAAAAAATAGACTAATGACTGTTAAATCAACCACAAAATTATTTCTGTGGCGATCAAGTTTCTACAGGCTTTGCTGCTTCACATGGTTGGTACAAAGGACATTATACAACTTGAATCTTGATACAAGAGGGAATACACTCTGTTCCCTGCAAGTCTTGTGACTGGTCTCTGCTGACAATAGAAAACAGAAAAAAAACAGCTGTTATTTGCTGTTCAATTTGAACAGCTTTATAAAAACAGAGCCATTAAAAATAACAAGCAAAGATTGTTATAACAAACAAGAAAGGAAATGTACTGTTTATCCTATTATCAAGATTAATAAGATTTATTTCATTATTGTTCATGTCAGATTTTAACATTTTGAACATTAATAAATTAAAACAATCACATTAAACAATAAAAGCCAAGATTTAAAATACATGTATACACTCACCGCAGCAGCTGCTCTGTTGTTGTATCTGTAAGTCCCTTTAAGAGATGTTGGGTCAACAGATGATGCATTGGTAATGAAGGCGGTTAAGTACAGAACTGTAGCACCCAAGTTAAAGTACAGACACTGCAGAATGAAGAAGGTAAAACAGGTTCTCACAAGCTGCAGGTCACTACAGTATATTTAAAAGAATCTTGAATCGACTAGGAATATCTGTGCATTGTCACAAATGTATTCAAATATGTATTCGACAAGCCCCTTCCCAAACACACTGCTTTAAGGGAAAGAGAATTAAGGATTTAAAATCCTGGAGCATGTCGCCATTTAGTAAATTCCAGCTATAAGAATTTTTAGAATTTTACAGGAGGAATGAGGTCAATTGACCTATTTTGTCTGTATTAGCGCTCAGAAGAGTTACCCATCTCACTCCCATTCTCCAGCACTCTCTCCATAGCCTCTAACTTCACTTTTCAATCTATAACCAGCTCTCTTTTGAAATCTCCTCAGATTTCAATCTTCCTCAGAGTCACACCACATGGAAACAGACCCCTCGGTCCAATCAATCAATGCCGACCACATTCCCAAACTAAACTGGTCTCACCTGTCGGATTCATATCCCTCCAAACATTTCTTGTACTTATCCAAATATCTTTAAACATTGTAACTGTCCGCACATCCACCGCTTCCTCTGGAAGCTCATTCCACACATGAACTACTGTAAAAAATTTGCCCCTTGCTGGTTTTTTTAATAAAAAAAAAGAGACATCTCTCGGTCTCTCACCTTAAAAATGTCCCCAGTCTTAAAATCCTCCACTCTGGGTTTCTGTATTCCATAACACTAACCAAGGCCCTACTTTTAAATTGTACGAGTTCTACCTCCTTGGTTTAACAAAATACAATGCCTCACATTTATCCAAGTTAAATGGATAAATATGGTACAGTGGCTCAGTGGTTAGCACTGCTGCCTCACAGCACCAGGGTCCCAGGTTCAATTCCAGCCTTGGGCGACAGTCTGTGTGGAGTTTGCACATTCTCCCAGTGTCTATGCTGGTTTCTTCCGGGTGCTCCGGTTTCCTCCCACAGTCCAAAGATGTACAGGTGAACTGGCCATGCTAAATTGCCCATAATGTTAGGTGCATTAGTCAGAGGGAAACAAGTCTGGGTGGGTTACTCTTCAGAGGGTTGACGTTGACTAGTTGGGCCGAAGGGCTTATTTCCACACTGGAGGGAATCTAATCTAATCAAAACTCCATCTGCCATTGACTTAATTGATCAAGATCTCTTTGTAATCTTAGATAACCTACTTCATCGTCCACTATACCACAAACTTACATCTTTCCATCCAAATCAGTTATATAAAAGGAGACACAAAAGTGAACCCAGCACCCATTCCTATGGAACACAGCTGGTCACAAGCCTCTTTCATCAAATCCAGAATTAAAAAGATACAAGCCAAAGTCTGAAATTTGCCACAATGAAAGCTAACTCTCAGAATCCAAGCTGGATAAGATTCGGTGAAGCTGTAATCCCAGTGAGGTTAACACATGTTGAAGGATCATTCTGGAACCTTCCGAACTTGGGCCCTTTGGAATCACAGTCAAAAAGCACAGCCGGTCAGGCAGCATCCAAGGAGCAGGAGAGTCCATGTTGAGTCACAATCTGGTTTGAGGTTATAACTATTATAAAGTCTCTCCACAATACAGGGTCAGCTTCTCCAAGCAGAAGTGTTAGGTACTCTGAGAATCTGCCCTTATTACAAAAAAGGACAAAAAAAACACACTTATATGGTTTGACATTCTGTACTTTTTACTTGCCAACAACTCAAACTGATGTGATATTTAAAGGCCTTGACATACAATGCAGGATGCAAAAGTGTTGAGATTTCAATGTGCCCCATTTGAGGGTTTTTTTGTGTCATGATGCATGTTTTCAGTTACAAAATTTCAGGATCAGCATTCTGTTGATATAATAAAACATAACAGTGCAGGACAGGCCCTTCAGCCCTCGATGTTGCGCCAACCTGTGAAACCAATCTGAAGCCCTCCAACCTACACTATTCTATTTTCATCCATATGTCTATCCAATAACCATTTAAATGCCCTTAAAGTTGGGCGGGTCTACTATTGTTGCAGGCAGTGCATTCCATGCCCTTACTACTATCGGAGTAAAGAAACCGCTTCTGATATCTGTCCCATATCTATCACCCCTCAATTAAAGCTATGCCCCCTCGTGCTAGCCATCACCAGAGGAAAAAGGTTCTCATTGTCCACCTGATGTAACCCTCCAATTATCTTATAAGTTACCTCTCAACCTTCTCTCCAATGAAAACAGCCTCAAGTCCCTCAGCCTTTCCTCAAAAGATCAGCCCTCCATACCAGGCAACATCCTAGAAAATCTCTTCTGAAACCTTTCTTAAGCTTTCACATCCTTCCTGTAATGTGGTGACCAAAGTTATACGCAATACTTTACGTGCGGCCGCACCAGGAGTTTTGTACAGCTGCAGCATGACCCCATGGTTCCAAACCTCAATACCTCTACCAAAAAAAGCTAGCACATCTTGTGCCTTCTTAACAAACCTATCAACCTGGGTGGCAACTTTCAGGTATCTACGTACCTGGACACAGATCACTCTGCTCATCTACACAACAAGAATCTTACCATTAGCCGAGTACTCTGCGTTCTTGTTACTCCTTCCAAAGTGAATCACCTCACACATTTCCAGATTAAACTCCATTTGCCACCTCTTAGCCCAGCTCTGCAGCTTATCTACATCCCTCTATAACCTACAACATCCTTCATCACTAAACCCAACTCAACCGACTTTCGTGTTATCTGCAAATTTACTAACCTATCCTCTACGCCCTCATCCAGGTCATTTATAAAAATGACAAATAGCAGTAGACCCAAAACAGATCCTTGCCATACACCACTGGTAAGTGAACTCCAGGCTGAACATTTCCCATTAATCACCACCCTCTGTCTTCTTTCAGCTAGCCAACTTCGAATCCAAACCGCTAAATCACCCTCAATCCCATGCCTCCATATTTTCTGCAATAGCCTACCATGGGGAACCTTATCAAATGCCTTACTGAAATCCATATACACCACATCGACTGCTTTACCCTCATCCACCTGTTTGGTCACCTTCTTAAAGAACTCAATAAGGTTTGTGAAGCACGACCTACCCTTCACAAAACGGTGTTGATTATCCCCAATCAACCTATTCTTCAAGATGATTATAAATCCTATCTATCTCTTATAACCTTTTCCAACACTTCACCCACAACCCAAGTAAGGCTCACTGGTCTGTGATTACCAGGGCTGTCTCTAACCCCTTTCTTGAACAAGGGGACAACATTTGCTATCCTCCAGTCTTCTGGTACTACTCTTGTAGACAATGATAACAAAAATCAAGCCAAAGGCTCTGCAATCTCCTCCCTGGCTTCCCAGAGAATCCTAGGATAAATCCCATCCAGCCCAGGGAACTTATCTATTTTCACACTTTCCAGAACTAAGGTCTTTTACATTGAAATAAATGGAGTCTAATTTGTCCGATCTATTTTGTTCTCTGCCCTGCTCTTGCCTGCATTGACTGCTTGACTTTTCAACTGTACTGGCCCCAGACTGCTCTTTCTTGCTAACCTTTCTGGTTCACTCCACTCCCTTAGTGGGTTAACGCCTCCAGAGTAACACTAGCAAATCTCCATGCCAGTATATTACTCTCCTTCCAATTCAGATGCAAACTGTCCTTCTTTTGTAGGCCAATTCTACCCCAGAAGAGATTCCAGTGACCCAAACAGGTGAATCCTTCTCCCTTGTACCAGTTTTTCAGCCATGCATTCTTCTGCTCTATCCTGCTATTCCTACTCTCACTAGCATGTGGCACCAGGAGTAATCTGGATATTACTACCCTTTAGTATATTTTGCACCCTCTGAGACATCCTTGGCTCAGGCACAAGAGAGGCAAATACACCATGTCTGACTGTCAGCTGCAAAATGTCAATCTGTGCCTCCTGACCACTGAGTCCTTCATCACAAATCAATTGGTTAGAACCCAACATACCCCTCTTTACAGTAGAGCCAATCACAGTACCAGTGACGTGGCTGTCAGTGCTACATTCCCCTGAGAGTCTATAATCCTTGTACTCTCCATAGCAGTATACTTTCTATTTTTGAGATGGGGATAGTCACAGGAGACCCCTGGACTACCGGCCTCCCTTTCCTAAAGGTAATACATCTACACAGCTTTTCCTGTAGCATCCTACCTTACTGACACAGAGGATAGGAACAGGAGATGACCATTCAAGCCTGCTCCACCATTCATCACGATCATGGCTGACCGTCCAACTCAATAGCCTAATCCTGCTTTCTCCCCGTTACCTTTGATCCCATTCACCCCAAGTGCTATATCTAGTCACATCTTGAATACATTCAATGTTTTGGCATCAGCTACTTCCTGGGGTAATGAATTCCACAGGCTCACCCCTCTTTGGGTGAAGAAAGGTCTCATCTCTGTCTGAAATCATCCACCCCGAATCCTCAGACTGTGAACTCTGATCCTGAAGGATGGACCTTCAGGAACATCCTCCCTTCGTCTACCTTATCCAGATGGTTAGGATTTTCTAAGCCTCAATGCAGATACCACCACCCCCTCACTCATGTAAACACCAGTGAAAACAATCGTCAGTCAGTCAGTCAGTCAGTCAGTCAGTCAGTCAGTCAGTCAGTCAGTCAGTCAGTCAGTCAGTCAGTCAGTCAGTCAGTCAGTCAGTCAGTCAGTCAGTCAGTCAGTCAGTCAGTCAGTCAGTCAGTCAGTCAGTCAGTCAGTCAGTCAGTCAGTCAGTCAATCAGTCAATCAGTCAATCAGTCAATCAGTCAATCAGTCAATCAGTCAATCAGTCAATCAGTCAATCAGTCAATCAGTCAATCTCTCTTCATACGTCAGGTCCCACCATCCCTGGGATCAGCCCGGTGAACCTTCGCTGCACTCCCCTGACTGTAAGAGCATCCTTCCTCAGAAGAAAAGGAGCCCAAAACTGCACACAATCTTCTAGGTGTGGCCTCACCAAGGCCCTGTATAACTGCAGCTCCTGTACTTGAAACCTCTCGCAATGAAGGCCAACATACTATTTGCCTTCTTTCCTGCCTGCTGCACCTACATGCTCGCCTTCAGTGACACCCAGGTCCTGCTGCACTCTCCCCTTCCCAATTTACAGCCAGCCATTCAGGTAGTAATCTGCCTTCTTGTTTTAGTTTCCAAAGAGAATAACCTCAGATTTATTAAAATTATACTGCACCTGCCATTGCTTTGCCCACTCTGTCCAGATCATGCTGAAGGATCTCTGCATTCTTGTCACAGTTCACCCTCCCACCCAACTTGGTACCATGGGGGTGGGGGGGTTACGGGGAAGAGAGAAAAAAAGAGAAAGAAGCCGGAAACAAACTGATCCACTGGAAAAAAACTTCATGAATGTGATTGATTTAATCTTAAAACACAGTTTGGAGATATCTAAAGACTCTAATTCATTTAGTTGGAAATGTGGGGAGGTCTTGAAAGTGTTCTTTGGAAGAATACTTGCCAGAGCTGCAGTTATAAAAACTTATTTACCCTTGTCCTGAAGTCCCCATGTCCATCTAATAACTCCTTTATTAAGGCCACTTACTATGTTCAGCCAATCTTATATTCTCTATATTGTACATAGTATTTTAAACTATAGCCAGAGAACAATTGCTGTAACAACCAGACCAGAATGGGAGAAGGCAAACAAGTTTATGCTTTCTTCCCACAGATGCTGCTAAACCAGCTGAGTTTTGTCAGGAACTTCTGTGTTTGTTACCAAAGAATGCAGTCAAAATGAGAATGCACCATCTGGGGCCAAGGTTTTGCTCTGTTACCTACAAGGTGGGAAACTCCTTTGAGCATCAACCACCACAATACAAAGATAAACAAATTTAGCAATGCATTTTGGGTAATGCATGATAAACCAGAGAACAGGCAACAAAATCCTTTATGATAAAAAGGTGAAAACATTTTGATTGGTGGCTATTTGGACCAACATGCCTTGTGCTGGATCTTTGATTAAAAGAAACAGATATAATTAGTCCATTATCTTGCCTCAAAACCCAGCAACTTTCTTCATTTCAAAACAAAATGTAGCCAATTCCCCTTTGGAAGTTAATGCTGAAATCTGCTCCCACTCGGAGCTCAGGTGCTCTATTTAGATCATAATGAGGACCGATTTAAGCATAACTTATCACTTCTGGCTGTTTACGTGATGATCAGGAATGAAAGTGAATGGGGAGTGCCAGAGATACTCATGGTACTGGCCTGATCCCTACCACTCACTAGGGCTTACTTTTGCAGAGTGACAAATGACTTGCATCCTGAAACCAAGTTTTAAAAGTAGGGAACTGAAAAACTGATGAAACCAAATGGACAGTGTGTTGTCTGTTCACCATAGTGACAAATGCCGCTTGTTCCTGGAGCATCACTTACACTGAAAAGGTGCTGCTGTTTAAATTGAAACTTACCAGATGAGCCCATGGCACCATTGGCAGTTTCGGAGTCAGCCTCAGCACGTAGAAGACAAAGATAACAATGGTGAGTATCCATAGGGTTACAGCCACAAAGATCACCCATCCGAATGCAGAATCACCGCGGGAGATTCTTGAACCAGCAATCAATGCCCACACGAGCAAGCCAAAAGCCTGTACAAAACAAAACAAAGCCGTTAGAAAGAACTTGCATTTAAATAGCACCCTTCCCTCCGGATGCTCACAGATCAATAAGTGCATTTTGTGAAAGGTCATGTTGTAGAAATTGCAGCCATTTTCCACATTACATGCTCCCATGAACAGCAGTGAGTAAATGCTCAGGTAATAGGTTCTCAGCAGATTGGTCAGGATCCTCAAAATAAAAATCTCTCTCTCTTGCTGCTCTTCAAAGCAGGGCCATGAATCCTTTTACATTTACGTGAGATGAATATTTTGTTCCAAAGCAGTTCAGTGTTGGAGTTTCAATCTGGATTTGGTGCTTAACCTTTAGAGTGAGACCCCATCCACAGCTCGAACAGAGATTAAAGTGCTATTACTGTAACAGAGCCATTAAAAGCAGAGTACTTCTCAGAGTCATACAGCACAGAAACAGATCTTTCGGTCCAACCAGTCCATGCTGAACATAATCCCAAACTAAAATGGTCCCACCTGCTTGTTTCTGGATCATATCTGTCAAAACCTTTCCTATTCATGTATCTCTTTTCAATATTGTGGTTGTACCCACATCCACCACTTCCTCAAAGTTCATTCCACACATGAACCACTCTCTGTGTAAAACATTCGCCGTCATGTTTTTTTAAAATCTCTCTCCTCTCACCTTAAAAATGTGCCCAGAGTCTTAAAATTCCCCATCTTAGGAAAAAAGACAACTATCCTTAACTATCTATACTTCTCATTATTTTATAAACTTCTAATCTAGTCACCTGTCAACCTCCTAACTGCCAGTGAAAACAAAAGTCCTCGTCTTTCATAACCAAAACTTTCAATACCAGGCAACATCCTGGAAAATCTCTTCGGAACCCTCTCCAACTTGATAATATCCTCCCTATAAATGGGCAATCAAAACTGGACACAGTATCCTGGAAGAGGCCTCACCAATGTCCTGTACAACCTTAACATGACTTCCCAACTCATACACTCAAAGGACTGAACAATGAAGGCAAATGTCTTTTTTAAACATCCTGTCCATATATTTGATGCAAGAAAGAGCACGAGGTAAATAAAAACTGGGAAGTTCCGTTTGTCCTAACAAAGCCTGGTCTCCAACTCCAGTATTAGAGCATCCAGATCAGTTCTAGGACAGAGTTAAGAATCCTCCCTTTACCATCACAGGCAGGTTAACACAAATTGCTTTTTTAATTAGTAGGAAAACCATTATCACTAATGATATATAATCTGTTAGAAATGTACATTTTGGGCTTGTGTGTTGAGGGGAATACTGAAAATTGTAAAGCATTCATTATTAGGTGTTCTTTTAAAAGACACAGTCACATTATTTCAGTGCAGCACCTCTTCCAGTTGACCCTAATATCGAAGCAATTTGATTCATGCCACGTGGTATCACAAAACAGAGTGAGGCACTGGATACTATAAAGGCTCTGGGCCCAGACAACATCCCATCAATAGTAGCGAAGACACCTACCCCAGAACTTGCTGTTCCCCCAGTCATAGAGTAATAGAAATAGACCTTTCGGTCCAACTTGTCCATGCCGACCAAGTTTTCCAAACTAAACTAGTTCCACTTGCCAATGTTTGGTCCATATCCCTCCAAACCCTTCCTATGCATGTACTTACTAAACGTCTTTTAAATATTATAACGGTGTCTGCAGCCCACCACTTTCTCTGGCAGTTCATTCCACATGTGTGGTGTATGAAAAAGATCCCCCTCAGGTTCCTTTGAAATCTCTCTCATCGTAAAGGTATGCCCCCTAGTTTTGAACCGATCCACCCTGTAGCAGTTTCAGGGCAATCCCAAGTTTTAAAAAAAGGGAAGACTGAAAGAAAATGGCCTTTTGTGAAAAACTAGTCGTAACCAGGCATCTGTGCAGGCAGGATTTCCCAGCAGGCCTGCCAGAATAAGGACACACCTTCTTCTGGGGACAGAGATCCTCAGAGGTATGAGGCAACTCGACCAACAAAATGGCACCCACCAGACATTGTTTAAAGGGACAGGCATAGAAATGGGAACGAGCCCCAAAACTGAACAATGGAGCCTATCTAGTTAATGGGATAACAATTTCCCCTAACCTGAAAACAGTTTGGGAAGCTTCATGAAGTAAACTTGGGATGGCATCAACCCTTTTGTTTGCGTGAACAATGAGATTAAACTAGCCCCAATCACTGGAGAGGGGCAGAGCCAGCCTACCCTTTGGAATCTTCGAGGAGAAAGTGAGGACTGCAGATGCTGGAGATCAGAGCTGAAAATGTGTTGCTGGAAAAGCGCAGGTCAGGCAGCATCCAAGGAACAAGAGAATCGACGTTTCGGGCATAAGTTCCTGAAGAAGGGCTTATGCCCGAAATGTCGATTCTCTTGTTCCTTGGATGCTGCCTGACCTGCTGCACTTTTCCAGCAACACATTTTCAGCTACCCTTTGGAATCGCAAGGGTAAAAGGGGACAGAACAGCCAGCTATTGGGGCTCTTTTCCTTTTCACTCTCCTCGCTCTGAGCTCACTGCATCTCTGGACATCAACCCTTTGGGGCTGAAGACAGGTCAGGCTATAAACAGCGAGTTCGGTTCAGCACTCTCTCTTCAGTGGAATTGCCCTAGTGCAGCATTCCGGGTCTTTGAAGTTTCAGAGCTTGCTGGAGAGAGACTACCATAGTAATCGGCGAACCCCCCCAGACACCGGACTGACTATGGAGTAAAGGAAAGAGGCCTCACTTCCACAACCCTAGGGAAAATACTTTTGCTATTCACCTGATCTATGCCCCTCATGATTTTATAAACCCAAGGTCACCCCTCAAACTCCTGGGCTCCAGTGAGAAAAGTCCCAACCTATCCCTATAGCTCAAATCCTTCAGTTCTGGCAACATCCTTGTAAATCTTTTCTGAACCCTCTCCAATTTAAGTAATATCCTTCCTATAGCAAGGTGACCAGAACCTTACACCCTACTCCAATACTGGCCTCACCGCCACCCTGCACCACCTCAAAATCACATTCCAACTCCGATACTCAATGGTCTAAGCAATGAAAATAACACTGGCAATGATCTGACAATGTGGAAAATCACCCAGTTACGTCATGTACACAAAAGCAGAATAACCCCAATCCAGCCAGTTACCACCCCAATAATCTACTCTCAATAATTGGCAAAAACAATGGAAGGTCTCATCAACAGTGCTATCGAGAGATTTACAATAATGACTTGGTCACTGACAATCAGTTAGGGCTCGGCCAAGGTTCCTTGGCTCCTGACCTCATTACAATGTCAGTCCAAACATGGACTAGAACGGAATTCCAGAGGGGGAGGAGAATAACTGTCCATGATAGGATGCGAAGGAAATCATGTGTGAATGGGAATCAGGGGGAAAACTCTGCTATCGGATAGAAGATCGGTGTGGTTGTTGGTGGTCAATCATCTCAACTCCAGGATTCCCTTAGAGTAAAGTCCTAGGCCCAAACTTCTTTAGCTGCTTCAATGAATCCCCTTCATCACAAGGTCAGAAGTGGAGATATTCACTGAAGATTGCACAATGTGTCCTCACCATTCACAACATCTCAGATACTCAGAAGTAATTAGTGTTCATATGCGGCAAGACCTGCATAATATGCAGATTCGAGCTGACAAGTGGCACGTAAAACTCCTGCATATAAGTGCCAGGAAATGGCCATCTGAAACAAGACAGAATCTAAGCTCCCCCACCCCTGCCCAATTATCATCATCCTGGGGTTACCATTGACCAGAAACTGGACTGGATAAGACATAAAATACAGTGGCTCCAAGAGCAGATCAGAGACTAGGAATTCTGCAGTGAGTAACTCCCCTCCTGACTCCCTAAAGCCTGTCCACCATCTACAAGTGAGGAGTGTGATGGAATATTCCAGGATGGGTTGCAGCTCTAATACACAAGCAGCTTGACACCATCCAGGACAAAGCAGCCTGCTTAACTGGCAGTAGACATGGTACGATTTACTTCCTTTGCCATGACACAGTGACAACAGTGTGACCTACAGGAACTGACTACAGCACCTTCTAAATTTGCAGCCTCTACCATCTACAAGGATAAGGACAGCAGCTCCAGGCAGTGGTGTTCACGTGCAAAGTTGCCCTCCACAATCCTGAATTGGATCAATAATTATTGTTGTTGGGTACAATAATCCTGAAACTCCCTCCCTAACACTGAATATCTCTACACTTCAAAGACTGCCGTAGTTTTAATGCTAACCACCACCTTCGCCAGGACTAATAGGTAAAAGGCAATAAATGCAACACCCACACCCAAGAACAATTTTTTTAAAATTAGAAAGTGCGCTCAAAAGGTTATCCCACTTTGAGAACAATTGTTACTAATCAAAGAGTTCTAGTTTGAAGATATCCGCAGTCCATCGCTATGTTCTTTATAGTTCACTACAGGGATACCTAGCCTGATTTGGCTTTCAGGTATAGGCTTAGGTTCCAGATTCAATCTCTAGCTCACTGATGTTAGTGACAGAGTTAGAATTGGCATTAATCTGACAGTGTTGGGAAGAGGAAAGAGCAATTCAAAACAGCGGATCAAATTCAAGAAATTCAAATCCAATTCAAAACAAGAATTTAAAAAAAACAAGAATTCTAGAACAAGATACAAGAAATTGTTAATATTACCCTAAATGAATTAGCATTTGTGAATCCTTGCGAGGGAAGAATTGTACATAGCTGTACAGTGCGCTTTGTTGTTTTAAGGGCTGATCCATTCTCACTGCTGCATTTCCATTGTTTTCACCGGCGCAGATTGACAATGGATTCAGTGTTCCCATTTTTGTTTGCTCTGTAATGTGTTGTCATAGTGCATGACATGCTTCAATAGGCTTCCCTTGTCACTATAAAAAAATTGAATGAAATGTAATCCTATGTCATCAAGGTATTGTTAATGCTTGTTGCAGTGTGAGGAGCAATAATTGGCAAAGTGCTCTACTGATTCCAATCTGTAAGCCACAGTACTCAGGATTTCAATAGATGGTGACATCTGGAGATGAACAAAAGGGTGATAAGTCCCCAAGCTCTCCCGCATTCACCCTCCAGAGATGGGGAGAAGGCTAGAATGTGAGTCCCTCTGAGGAAACTGTGACCAGTACATCAGTATCATTTTTGTTTTACAACACAGTCAAACTATTTTGATGAGCTTGCAGATTATTGGAGGACATTGTCCATCTCATTACTGATGAATGTTTGAATGTTCTGTGCCCTGAAGCAAGTTTGTAAACGAACATATTATGAGAACTGACTGGGTTAGGGAAAAGACAATATGAACATTTTACTGAATGTTCCAAAGTTCTCTTCATAGGAACTTTATATTTAACTATTGCTGTTGTATGTGCATTTTGGCTTTATGACAGCTCACATTTAAAGGATTTCATGTGTTGCTTAACTTGATATTTTGCGACTGAGTCACAAGGTTCCAGATTCAATCCTACTTCAAGATTAGAGCACAAACATGGAGACAAACTCTCCAGTGCAGTACATTACTGAGGGAAGGCTGCACTGCCAAAGGAACTGCCTTTACACTGAAACATCAAAAACAGATGTAAAATGTTTCATGAGAAGCAAGAATGACTCCCATGCCCTGGTCAAGGTTTATTTGTCAGAACACAATCCAAAAAAAAAGTCATTATAACATTTAGAATGCTGATTTCAGACCCCAGGGTGGCATATGGATGTTAGTTCCTTTTATTTAAAGGAAAAGTAACTCTTCACAAAAGATAGCAGTCAAAAGTCTCAAACAGTGACCTAACGGGTCTGAGAATAGGTGACTGCGAAACCATGCTGAGGGGCTCATGGTACATAAACATTGAAGGTCATTAGTTCTTTAGTTTAGGATAATTAGGGATTGGTTTGAGTTCAGAAAATCCAGAGGTTGAAAGCTTTTAGGGCAGTTTGGAGAGGACCGAGTGGCCTCAAATCATTTAGAGTCAGAGCCCTACAGCACAGAAGATAGGCCCTTTGGCCCAAATATGTCCACCAAAATGCTTGCCCATGCCAACCCAATTTCCCTGCACTTGGCCCATATCCTTCTAAACCTTTCCTATCCATACATTTGTCTAAATGCCCTTTTAAATTTTGTTAATGAACCCACCTCAACCACTTCAGCTGGTAGCTCATTCCATACACATACCGCACTAAAAAAGGTTGCCCCTCTGGTTCCCTTTTATTCTTTCCAACTAACCTTAAACTGATGCCCTCTAGTCCTCGATTCCCCAACTCTTGAAAAAAAACAATTGCATTCACCCTATCCATGCCTCTTGTGATCTTATACACTTCTATAAAAAAGTTCCCTCATCAGTCTCCTATGCTCTGAAGAAAAGGTCCTAGTTTGTCCAACCTCTCCCTATAACTCAGACCACTGAGTCCAGACAACAACCTTGTAAATTTCTTCTGCACTCTTTCCAGTTTAATAACATCCTGTAATATAACAAGGTGACCAAAACTGAACACAGTACTCCAAGTGCGGCCTCACTAATGTCCTGTACAACTGCAACGTAACTTCCCAACTTCTATACTCAATGCCCTGACTGAAGGATACTGTGTCAAAAGCCTTCCTCACTGCCCTGTCTGCCTGTGACTCTGTTTCACTACACTCCTCAAGGCCCTACCATCCACCGTGAAACTCTTGCCTTGATTTGACTTTTCAAAATGCAAGATGACACTTATCTATATTAAACTTAATTTGCCATTTCTCAGCCCACTTCCCCAGTTGATCAAGGTCCTGCTGCACTTTTCAATAACCTTCCTCACTGTCCACGATACCACCTATTTCAGGGTCTTCTGCAAACTTACTAATTATGCCTTGTACATTCTCATCCAAATCAATCATCGATATACATAAACAGTAATGGGCCCAGCACCGACCCTGAGGCACTCCAATAGTCACAGGCCTCCAGTCTGACAAGCATCCTTTCACTATTACCCTCTGCTTCCTACCATCAAGCCAATTGTATATCCAATTTGCTAGCTCTCCCTGGATTCCATGCTATCTAACCATCCAAGCAGCCACCATGTGGAACCTTATCAAAGGCCTTGCTGAAATCCATATAGGCTATGTCTACCGCCCTGCCCTTGTTGACCATCCTGGTCACTTCGAAGAACTCTAACACATTTATGGGCGGCACGGTGGCACAGTGGTTAGCACTGCTGCCTCACAGCGCCTGAGACCCGGGTTCAATTCCCGCCTCAGGCGACTGACTGTGTGGAGTTTGCACGTTCTCCCAGTGTCTGTCTATATTCCTCCGGGTGCTCCGGTTTCCTCCCACAGTCCAAAGATGTGCAGGCCAGGTGAATTGGCCATGCTAAATTGCCCATAGTGTTAGGTAAGGGGTAAATGTAGATGTAGGGGTATGGGTGGGTTACGCTTCGGCGGGGCGGTGTGGACTTGTTGGGCCGAAGGGCCTGTTTCCATACTGTAAGTAATCTAATCTAAGTAATCTAATCTAATCTAATCTAATTTGTGAGGCATGATCTCCCTTGCATGAAACCATGCTGACTATTCCTAATCAAACCCTGTCTTTCCAAATGCATATATATTTTAATCTCAGAATCTTCTCAAGTACTTACCCAGCACTGATGTTAGGCCCACTGATCTATAGTTCCCATGTTTTTGTTTGCAGCCCTTCTTGAGGGCACAACATTTGCTTCCCCCCCACCCCCCCCAGTCTTCCCAGACTTCATCAGTGACTAACGATGATACAAAAACATCGGCCAGGGCCCCCACAATCCTTCCCTAGCCTCTTGCAGTGTTCTTGGATATATCTGGTCAGGACCAGGAGATTTATCCACCTTCATACATTTTAATACATCCAACACCTCCTCTAAATGTGATATGGACTATCCCCTTTATGTCATCACTAACTTCCAAGTCATCATGTCTTTCCCCTCAGCAAAAAGAGAGGAGAATATTCATTGAGAACTTCCCCCATCTCCCGCAGTTCTACCCATTAATGTCAACTTTGGTCCTTGAAGGGTATTATGGTCTGTCCAGTTTTTTTTTCCTTTAATACACTTAAAGAACCTCTTTGGATTCACCCTAATCTTCTCAGCCAAGGCTATCTAATGGTCCCTTTTCACCCTCCTGATGTCCCTCTTCAGTAAACTCCCGTAAACCTCCGGAGATTCCCTTGATCCCAGTTGACTGTAGCCAAGCCTTTTCTCTGATCAAAGCCTCAATATCTCCTCGTCCAGGGTTCGCTATTCCCCTTCCCCTTCACCCTCACAGGAACATACAGACCTTGAACTCTAGCTATCGCACTTTGAAAGCCTCCTACTTGCCAGAGGTTCCTTTGCCTGCAAACAAACTACTCTAATCAACCCCTTGCAAGCTCCTGTCTAATTCCATCAAAATTCACCTTGCCTCAATTTAGAACTTGAACACTTGGACCAGTTTTGTCCTTCTCCATAACTAGTCAATAGAACTATGGTCACTGATCCCAAAGTGCTCCCCCACTGCCATATCCATTGCCTGTCCTTCCACATTTCCCAAGAAAAAGTCGAGTTTTGCCCTTTCCATGTGGGACCCTCTATAGACTGCTTGAGGAAAAGACTTTCCTGAACATATTTAAAGAAATTCCATCCCATCTAAGCCCTTAACACTCTGGCAGTCACAGTCTATGTTAGGAAAATTAAAATCCCCTACTCCAACTATCCCTATTGCTCCTGCAAGTCTTCCCAATCTCCCTGCATATTTGTTCCTCTAATTCTCCTTGACTATTTGGGTGCCTCTAATAACAACCCCAATAATGTCACCAACTCCTTATTTCTTAGCTCCACCCACAGCCTCGATGGAATATTCTTCAGTTATTTCATCCCTGATTACTGCTGTGATACTCACCGTAATCAAAAATTGAACTCCCCCTCCCCTCTTTCCACCACCTCAAGCATGTGTACCCTGGTATGTTAAGCTGCCAGTCCTGTCCCTCCCTTAGCCATGTTTCTGTAACGGCTATAATATCCCAGTCCCCAAATATCTATCCATGCATGGAGTTAATCAGACCCACCTGTCAGTCGTTTTGCACTAAAATAACTGCGATTCAATCCATCAGGTATTCCTTGTCCCTGACCTGCCTCTTCACTTTACTATTTCTGATTACTGTATCTCCTTTGAGATTGCACTTGACTCCCTGCTGTTGAGGATCCCACACCTCCCTGCCAATCTAGTTTTAAACCCTCCCTTGCAGCAAGAGTTTAAGTTCTCTCTCCTGACAGAAACAGTCAAGGAAAGCAATCAACTTAGTAGAAACATTTAACTTGTGGAACTTCTACACCATAAGAGTTGGAGTAGAAAACTACAGGTTACTAGACCTGGGGAAGCTTAGGATGTTCAGGAGGAATTCATTTTGATAGATTTGGAAAAGACTCAAATGGACTCCACATCCACAGCAACGCTCAGGAGTCGGTGAATTTGAAACCAAAAAGGAACTGGGAGATAGGGTACATGCTTTCTCAATTTGAATCACTAAATCATGGCTTTGGAAAGCAAGCTGAAGCTTTGTTTTACTGTTTTAAAATCTAACCATTTTCTATATTTAGAGGGCTTGTTTTTATTCATGTCATTCATTTTAGTAATAAACTTCAGTTCTGTCAAACAGCCTCTGCATCTCATGTGACTGACCACCATTTTAAACTACAATGTGATCCAACAGGCCAGACTTCATTCAGGGTCCAGAACAGAACAGTCAGTTAGCATCATTGAAAAAAAATAGATTAGCTGGACATTACCATGCTGCTGTTCCTGGGAGCTCACCATGTAAAAAATAGCTGAATACTTCCAACAATATACTTCAAAAAGAGAAAAAAAAAACCTTCTTTGCTTCAAAGTTTCACACAGTCAGTCATCGATGATCGTGAAAGATGTTACATGAAGCACTTTTCATTTTCTTAAAAGCATAGCTTCCATGCTTTTCAACTATATTCACCAAACTTAGAAACTCAAATGTTATAAGCCACTTACTCAACCTGCTTTGATGATTAGTTAACCTACACCCGCTTTAGGATAGCGCCCCGATTTTACATTGCCTCATCATTCTTCCGACCAAATTGGAATGTCACATTTCTCTGCGTTAAAGTTGCATCTGCCACTTGTCTGCCCTTTCCACCAGCATGTCTCCTCTTTGCAATATCAACATTCGCCCTCATTCACAACACATCCAAATCTGCAAATTTTGAAATCACGCCTGGTTAATGACTGAGGTGGGAAAAAAGTAGTAACGAGGAGGAGAAAGTGAGGACTGCAGATGCTGGAGAGTTGGAGTCAAAGAGAATGGGGTTGGAAAAGGCACAGCCAGTCAGGCAGCATCCGAGGAGCAGGAGAGTCGACATTTCAGGCAGAGGCCCTTCATCAGGAATGCGAAGGGGGAAGGGAGCTGGGAGATAAGTGGAGGTGGGAGTGAGATTGGTGCAGGAGATTGTAGGGGTTGGAAGGTAAGTAGGAAGGCAATAGGTCATCCGAGTAACAATCCTACTGGAATCCCCAGTAATACCCTCATTCAGTCCATAGAATCAGAGTCAGATGTATAGCACGGAAACAGACCCTTCGGTCCAACTTGCCCATGCTGACCAGATATCCCAACCCACTCTAGTTCCATCTGCTACCACTTGGCCCACATCCCTCCAAACCCATCCTATTCATATACCTATCCAGATGCCTTTTAAATGTTGCAATTCTACTAGCCTGCATGACTTCCTCTGGCAGTTCATTCCATACACGTACCACCCTCTGAATGAAAAAGTTGCCCCTTAGGTCCCTTTTAAATCTTTCCCCTCTCACCTTAAACCTATGGCCTCTTCTTCTGGACTTCTCCACCCCAGGGAAAAGACTTTGTCTATTTATCCTATCCATGCCCCTCAATTTCATAAACCTCTATAAAGTCACCCTTCGGTCTCCCACAGTCCAGGGAAAACAGCCCCAGCCTACTCAACCTCTCCCTATAACTCAAATCCTCTAATTCTGGCAATATCCTTGTAAATCTTTTCTGAATCCTTTCAAATTTCACAACACTCTTCCCATAGGAAGGAGACCAGAATTGTATGAATATTCCAAAAGTGACCTTACCAATGTCCTCCTGTACTCAATACTCTGACCAATAAAAGAAAGCATACCAAACACCTTCTTCACTATCCTATCTACCTGCGACTCTACTTTCAAGGAGCTATGAACCTGCATTCCAAGGTCTCTTTGTTCAGCAACACTCCCTAGGACCTTACCATTAAGTGTATAAGTCCTGCTAAGATTTGATTTCCCAAAATGCAGCACCTCGCACTTATCAGAATTAAATTCCATCTGCCACTCCTCAGCCCATTGGCCCATCTGATCAAGATCCCATTGTAACCGGAGGTAAAATTCTTTGCTGTCCACTACACCTCCAATTTTGATGTCATCTGCAAACTTACTAACTGTACCTCTTATGCTCGCATCCAAATAATTTATTTAAGTGATGAAAAGTAGTGGACCTAGCACCGATCCTTGTGGCATTCCACTGGTCACAGGCCTCCAGTCTGAAAAACAACCCTCCACCACCACCCTCTTGTCTTCTACCTTTGAGCAAGTTCTGAATCCAATTGGCTAGGTCTCCCTGTATTCCATGAGATTTAACCTTGCTAATCAGTCTCCCATGGGAACTTTGTCCATATAGATCATGCCCAGCGCTCTGCCCACAATCCTCCGAGTTTTTTTTTGAAGTAACAATCAAGTTTGTGAGACATGATTTCCCCCGCACAAAACCATGTTGACTATCCAAAATCAGTCCTTGCCTTTCCAAATACATGTACATCCTGTTCCTCAGGATTCTCTCCAACAACTTGCCCACCACTGAAGTCAGGCTCACCAGTCTATAGTTCCCTGGCTTGTCTTTACCACCCTTCTTAAACAGTGGCACCACGTTTGCCAACCTCCAGTCTTCTGGCACCTCACCTGTGACTATCAATGTTACAAATATCTCAGTAAGGGGCCCAGCAATCACTTTCCCAGTTTCTCAGAGTTCTAGGGTACACCTGATGAGGTCCTGGGAATTTAATCACATTTATGCATTTCAAGACATCCAGCACTTTCTCCTCTGTAATATGTACATTTTTCAAGATGTCACCATCTATTTCCCTACATTCTAGATCGTCCATGTCCTTCTCCACAGTAAACACTGATGCAAAATACCTGTTTAAATCTCACCCATCTTCTGCAGCTCCACACAAAGGCTGTCTTGCTGATCTTTGAGGGGCCATATTCTCTCCCTAGTTACTCTTGTCTTTAATGTATTTGTAAAAACCCTTTGGATTCTCCTTAATTCTATTTGCCAAAGCTAGGTTTCCATTTTGCCCTTCTGATTTCCCTCTTAAGTATACTCCTACTGCCTTTATACCCTTCTAAGGATTAACTTGATTATCCTGTCTATACCTGACATATGCTTCCTTCTTTTTCTTAACCAAACCCTCAATTTCTTTCGTCATCCAGCATTCCCTACACCTACCACCTTTCTTTTCACCCTGACAGGAATATACTTCTTCTGGATTCTCATGTTCTCATTTCTGAAGGCTTCACATTTTCCAGCTGTCCCTTTACCTGCAAACATCTGTGCCCAATCAGCTTTTGAAAGTTCTTACCTAATGCTATCAAAATTGGCCTTCTTCCAATTTAGAACTTCAACTTTTAGATCTGGTCTATCCTTTTCCATCACTATTTTAAAAAGAATTGAATTATAGTCGCTGGCCCCAAAATGCTTCCCCCACTGACACCTTGGTCACCTGCCCTGCCTTATTTCCCAAGAGTAGGTCAAGTTTTGCACCTTCTCTAGTAGGTACATCCACATACTGAATCAGAAAATTGTCTTGTACGCACTTAGCAAGTTCCTCTCCATCTAAACCCTTAACATTATGGCAGTTCCAGTCGATGTTTGGAAAGTTAAAGTCCCCTCCCATAACCACCCTATTATTCTTACAGATAGCTGAGATCTCCTTACAAGTTTGTTTCTCAATTTCCCTCTGACTATTAGGAGGTCTATAATACAATCCCCAATAAGGTGATCAACCCTTTCTTATTTCTCAGTTCCACCCAAATAACTTCTCTGGATGTAGTTCCCGGAATATCCACTCTCAGTACAGCTGTAATGCTATCCTTTATCAAAAAACGCCACTCCCCCTCCTCTTTTGCCTCCCTTTCTATCCTTCCTGTAGCAATTGTATCCTGGAGCATTAAGCTGCCAGTCCTGTCCATCCCTGAGCCATGTTTATGTAATTGCTATGATATCCCAGTCCCATGTTCCTAACCATGCCCTCAGTTCATCTGCCTTCCCTGTTAGGCCCCTTGCATTGAAATAAATGCAGTTTAAATTTATCAGTCCTACCTTGTTCTCTGCTTTGTCCCTGCCTACCCTGAATGTTCGAGTCACTTCTGTTCTCAACTATTGCAGTCTCAGATTGATTTTGTTCCTCACTATCTCCCTGGGAACCCTCCCCCAACTTACTAGTTTAAATCCTCCCGAGTAGCTCTAGCAAATCTCCCTGCCAGTATATTAGTCCCCTTCCAATTCAGGTGCAATCCGTCCTTCTTGTGCAGGTCACTTTTACCCCAAAAGCGCTTCCAATGATCCAAAAATGGGAATCCTTCTCCTATACACCAGCTCCTCATCCATGCAATCATCTACTCTCTCCTCCTATTCCTGCCCTCACTAGGTCATAGTACTGAGAGTAATCCCGATATTACTACTCTTTTTTAAATTTCTGCCTAACTCTCTAATCTCCCTTCAGAATCTCAACCTTTTCCCTTCCAATGTCGTTGGTTCCAATGTGGACAATGGCCTCCTGCTGGGCCCTCTCCCCCTTAAGAACATTGTGCACCCTCTGAGACATCTTTGATCCTGGCACCAGGGAAGTAACACATCATTCTGCTTTTTCACTGCTGGCCACAGAAACGTCTGTCTGTGCCTCAGACTAGAGGATCCTCTAACACAATTGATCTCTTGGAATCCTATGTATCCCTCATTACATTAGAGCCTGTCTCAATACCAGAAACTTAGCTGTTCATGTTACATTCCCCTGAGAATTCATTATCCCTACTTATTCTAAAACAGCAGACTTGTTTGAAGTAGGGATCGCCACAGAAGACTCCTGCACTACCTACCTACTTCTCCTACCTTTCTTGGAGTTAACCCATGTGTTTGTATCTGAGCCTTCTCCCCCTTCCTATAACTGCCATCCATCACATCCCCTTGCACTTGTAAATTCCTCATTGCCTCTAAACTGCCTCTCCAACCGATCTATTCAATCTGATAGGATTCACAACCTACGGCATTTAAACTCTCCCTAAACTCCCACAACCGACAGGAGAATATCACTCCACTAAAGGCCATTTTTGCTTCTTTCAATCTACAGACCCAGAAAATAGCACTGTCTTATTCCTTGACAAAAAACTCTGCTCCAGGCTAAATTAATACTAATGGCTTATATTTTAAATTTAATCAAGAGACATATCTTAATACACAATCAAGAAAGAACCCACTCTACTCATTAAAGCAGACTTACTGTAAGGTCACAGTTCAGAAGAAAAGCAACCAGTCGGCACTATTGTTTCCTTTACATTGCCAACTTGGTATCTATTATTATATGGCATTTTATCAACACCAGCCAGAATTACACATCAGCCATTTCTGTTGTTATCTTACCAAAGAAATTTAAACAACTTTTCCTGGAGCATGTTCGTGTTACCCTTCCCTAATTAATCCATTGTTCAGCAGACAGTACATTCCTGTACAGTGTTGAATGTATCACTCATACATATTCTGCAGCATCAATCACACAGCTTAACCTGGTAGATATTTAGCATTTCTTGCAAAGGGAAAAAAAGGCCCCTCAAACTATTATGTCTATCAAGGAAAGTACAGGTATTCTGACTCATGATCATAAAAAGGATTAATGCAATCTTTAGAAAATTTTATTCTGATTTATATAAATCACAGGATTGCGAAGACAGAGCTAGGGGGATGCAGTCATTTTTTAAAAAACCTGACCTTTCCGGACCTAACTCCGGAACAGGTATCGGTCCCGAATGTTTCCTTAACAAGCCAAGAAATACTTGACGCAAATCGGGCAACTTCAGAGCGGTAAGGCACCTGGCCCAGATGGTTTTCAAGCTGAATTCTATAAAGAATTTACAGGAATATTGGCTGGTCCACTTATGGACATGTATAACTATGCATATAGTCAGGGCTGTCTCCCGCCTTCGCTGAAAGAGGCAAATATCTCTCATTCTCAAGAAAGGAAAGGACCCAGAAGATTGTACATCATACAGATCAATATCCTTGCTAAATGTAGATTTTAAAATCTTTCTAAAACATTAGCATTGAGGCTAGAAAGGGTATTGCCACATATTATAAAGGAGGATCACGAGGGGGTTTATTAAGGACCGTAGATCATCCAATAATATTAGAAGGGTTTTGAATGTGATTCAAGCCTGTCATCAGGGAAAGATACCAGGACTGGTAGTCTCACTAGACGCGGAAAAGGCATTCGATAGGGTTGAATGGTCACATTTGTTTTACACGTTGGAAAGGTGTTTACCAAATGGATCTCAACATTGTATCGCGATCCCAAAGCAGTTGTGGTTACCAATGGATTAGGTTTGGATAGCTTCAGTGTGGGTAGGGGCTGCCGTCAGGGATGTCCTCTCTCGCCATTGTTATTTACGCTAATAATTGAACCACTAGCAGAAGCTATATGGGCTGACCCTAATATAACAGCCCCGAGGATTGGTACAGGTAAACATAAAATTACCCTTTATGCAGATGATGTTCTTCGATTCCTCAGTAATCCTCTGATGTCAGTGCCTCGCTTAATCCAAGTTATTAATACATTTAGTGCATTCTCAGGCTATAAAATTAATTTTTCAAAAATCGGAGGCTATGCCAATGGGTGGCCTGGCTAGTATATCCCACCTATTGGACGGATCCCACTTTCCCTTTCAGTGGTCCCTGGAGGATTTCTTATATTTAGGCATTTTTATTACTCCAGTATTTGGTCAGTTATACAAGGCTAACTTTGTGCATTTACTGGAAAGGATAAGGCAGGACCTACAGTGATGGGGAGACCTTCCAATTTCCTGGCTGGGTAGAATAGCACTAATTAAAATGCTGCTCCATCTCCTATACCCTATGAGAATGCTTCCGGTGATGCTGCCGAGGCTGGCACTATGTAAATTATATGGCTGGTTGGGTTCCTTTATCTGGAATCATAGACGGCCCCTCATTAAGCTGAAGAAACTACAGCTTCCACAGACAAGGGGAGGATTGGACTTCCCAGATTATAGGAAATATCAGTTAAGTTCCCTATTAAGCTACATAGCTGATTGATTGTGGGTCAGACAAGACCCAATCTGGCTGGACATAGAGGCTTTTCAAGTAAAATGCCCACTTATTAACCTCTTGTTTTCAGACAAGAGGAAAATCATCACAGATCACTGTAAAAACCCTACAATACTAAACACAATTAAACCTTGGAATATAATGCGGCAAAATGAGGGCAACTCACATAGAACATCCCCCTATGCTCCAATCGTGGGAGCATGGGGATTCCAACCGGGGTTTACAGGTGCCACTTTCAAACTCTGGAGATCCAGGGGCATCTCCTGTTTAGGGGATCTGTTTAAAGAAGGGGTCCTGATGTCTTTTGAACAGCTGCTTCAGAAATTTGGATTACCCAATGGTGATCTCTTTCAATACTTCCAAATTCGAGATTACATACAGAAGACGACTAAGTTATTAGGTAGTCTTCATAAACCAGACAGAGAACGTAGAGTGTTATGGCCAATGGGGGTACCTTCCGTCAGCACTATTTATCTACTACATGATGAAGTATCGGGAGATATGGGCAATCTGCTTAAAACATGGGATCAGGATTTGGGACTGGAAATCTCTATAGAAATGTGGAATGACATTTGGGAAAATGCCAGAAAAATCTTCATCTGCAACGGAATTCAGGCCATTCAGTTGAAGATACTTCATAGGGCCCATATAGCACCAGACCAATTGGCAAAATTTAAGGCAGGAGCATCTCCAATGTGCCCCAAATGTAAAATAGAGGTGGGCACTCTTGTACATTGCTTGTAGACCTGTCATAAGATCCATAGATACCGGATTAAAGTAGCGAGTGCTCTGACAGAAATCTTAGGAACGGAAATTAAAGTGGGCCCTGTATCTCTCCTTTTGGGCTTTTCGAACTTACCCTCCCTGGATATGCAAGGGAAGAGATTATTTACTATTCTCTCTTTCTGTGCAGGAAAAATATTTTGGTAAACTGGGTGGCTGAGGGCCCCCCTGGACTTTCCAATTGGCACAGATTAATTATGGAATGTATTCGCCTTGACTTCCTTACAAATATGGTGCACCAGAAGACCGAATTATTCCATAAAATATGGCAGTCCTTCTTGAATTACACAAATACAGGTATGTTGGCTATCCTAGCAAGGGTTTTTATTTAATTGAGATGGCGGACCTGGCTGGTCTGGGGCCCCTTGGGAGAGGAATCCTGCATGAATACGGGTTTTGTTATGATTTGATGTTAACACATTCCGAGCATGTATCTCACTACTCAATTTCTGTGTTATCCATCGGTTTTTTTTCCCCTGAATAACGTAAGAGACTTAATTATACACTCTGGTTAGTTGAATTTTGTTTTTTCTCTCAGTATCTCTTTTATCTGTTTGATAGATTTTGGTTATTATTTAAGATTTAATTGTATATTAATGTTTATACTTGGGGGTTTTTTTATTTGTAAACTTGTAAAAATGTTAAATTTTCAATAAAAATATCTATTTTAAAAAAACCACTCTGCTGAAGCAGTGCTGGGCAGCTGTAGCTACATTATCCGTTGATCGGCGATGCGGAGAAAGTAACAGCAAGACAATGTATTTTAATCAATTATGAATCTGAGCTGCAAAAAGCAAAAGTTAGAAAAGCCAGTAAAATGATTCTTGTGCCAAACTTCCATGGCCATAATGGTTAGAAGGAGATCAAAACATTCCGGGATATCTGACCTTTCAGAGACCGGAGAGATGGAAAAGGTGGTAGGGGAGTACTGTTAACAAGAAATGAAACAAAGACACTTGAAAGAGATGATCCAGGCTCAAGTGACATCGAGTTCATTTAGGCAAGAGAAATGCAACATTGGGAGTAGTATACAGATCTCCAAACAGTAACCACGCTATATAAAACCCTATAATCAGAGTACGAGCATGCAAGAATACAGTAGTTATGATGGGTGACTTCAATCTTGATTGGGTTAATCAAATTGGAAAGGGTAGTTACAACAAACTCAGCAAGTTCCTTAGGGCAATAAGTCATGGATCCAACTGGGGAACAGGCTATCTTGAATCAGGTAATGAGGCAAGTTTAATAAGTGACGGGCAAATAAAAAAAGATCCCCAGGAATTGGTGACCATAACGTGATGAATTTAATATTCAGGTTTCAGATAGAGAAACTCTGGTTGGAAGCAACTGTGCTTAACCTAAATGAGGACAATTAATGCGAGGACAGAGTTAGCTAAAGTGAACTGGGTGAGTAGATTAGCAGGAGCAGACATTTAAGGAAGGAATGTGTGACACTCAGCAAAAAGTTGGGGGGAGAAGTGGAGGATTCTCAGAGGGCTAAACCACCCATGGCTAACAAAAGAAATTAGGGAGAGTATTAAGTTTAAAGGAAAAAGCATATAACAAGGCAGCGATAGCCTTGCACACTGGAATAAGTTCAGAATGCAGCAAATGGAGGACTAAAACGGAAAATAAACTACAAGGACAAACTAGCAAGGAATTTCCTCACACAATCCAAAGATGTGCAGGTTAGGTAGATCAGCCGGGAAAATGCAGGGTTACAGCGATAAGGGAAGAGGATGTTCTGTGGAGGGTCAGCGTGGACTCAATAGGCCAAATGGCCTGCTTCCACGAGGGATTCAATGATTCTCCTTGCCTAATCTAATATTAAAGAGATGGGTGCCTGCTACACCTCACTGAACAATCTGGTATCATTTCACAGCTGCAAATATTTAAAAAGAAAGGTAATCCCTCTTTATATTCTGGTAAAAGACCTATGGAGAAGTATTAACGGCTCTGCTCACTCCCTGGATTCTGCCAAATCCACTGCATGCTTTCACTGTTAAGATTTTAGGTTTTAGATTTTTCTTGTAAATTCTCATGAGCATCCAGTTTGCTTTTGATACTTTTTTGCTGCAGTCTGTAGTTGAATGCCCTGAAACTGTCCTGGTGACTGCAGCCTCTCTCTACTAGAGTTCTGTTGGAAAACTTCAAGAAATCAGTGTTGCACTGTCAGTCACTGTTATTATCTTATGATGCGTTTATTTTACAAAAAAAAGACTTATTTTAAAAAAAAGCTTCCACGTAGTGAAATCAATTCAAATTCAGTATCACCATGATCTTTTGCATTCTGTGTGCAACAGCAGCAAGGAAGAGTTTACCCATAGTCTCATGCTGTGCCAGCTGCAGAATAGCTAGGAGTTGGCATCTTACCATCAGATTTCTCCCACTTACACTCTGCGTGGAACCAGAGAAAACTGTATTCAACTATAATTATAGTCAAATGCCCATAGAGTCCAGGGATGTGCAGGTTCAGTGGATTAGCCAAGGGAAATACAGGGTTATGGGACAAGGTTGGAATGCTCTTAGGAGGAGCGATGTGAATTCGATGGGCCGAATGGCCCGCTTTCACACAGTAGGAATTCTACAATTCTATGAAAAAGGGAGAGAGAGCAGAGAGAGGGAGAGAAAGAAAGAAAGAAAGAAAGAAAGAAAGAAAGATGAACATAGGTCCATTAGAAAAGGGAACTTGGGAAGATGGTTATGGGGAAGCAAGGAAATAACAGGATTTAAACCGATAGATATTTTGCATCAGCCTTCACTGTGGGAGATACTTCAGACATCTCGTTCATACTGATGAATACAGGGAAGGAATTAACTACCATCACTAGGTAAGTATCAGACAAACTAATGGAGCTAAAAGGCAGGTAAAACCCCGGGGCCCTGATGACCTGCATTCTAGGATCCAAAGGGAGTAGCTGGAGACAGTGAATGCATTGGATGTAAACTTTCAAAAAAGAAAGTATGGATTCTGGGAAAGTCCCAGAGGATTGGAAAAGTACTCATGTGACACCCCTGTTCAAAAAGAAAGGGGACAACAAGCAGATAACTATAGATTGAATAGCCCAACATCTATTTTTGGAAAAGGATTGGAATTAATTAAGGGACATTATAGCAGAATATTTGGAAAATGATAACCTAGCAGAGTCAGCATGACTTCAAGAAAGGGAAGTCATGTCGGACTAATTCACCAGGGGAAGCATCAACCAGAGTGGATAGAGACCACCAGTCGATGTGTTGCATTTGGACTTCCAGAAGGCATACAAGGTACCTCACAAAGGAATCATCTAATAAGAGCCCACAGCATTGAAGGTAGTGTATTGGCATGGATTGAGAATTGGCTCATGAGCAGGGAACAGCCAATGGGGATATGGGATTTTTTCCAGGTTTGTGACCTGGAACACAGGGCTTTTGTTAGCTCACAGGGTGAACCCAGTTTCACAGAGCTCAGTGCTGGTTCACAACGGTGTACAATCTATATTAGCGACTTGGAGAGAGGAAGTGAACATACTGCAGCCAAATTTGCAGATGACACAAAAATAAATGGAAAAGCAGGTTGTGAGATGGATACAAAGTTCACAGAAAAATATTGATAGGTTAAGTGAGTGGGGAAAAGTTGTCAAATGCAGTATAATGTGGGGAAATGTGAAGTTGTTTATTTTGGAAGAGAACACAAAAGAACAGCATTATTTTAAATGCAGGAAGACTACAAGAAGTCCCACCCACTGTTGTTGACAGGGCCATCAATCTCATTCGACCTTTCACCTCTGTTTCTGCCCTTGCTCCTTCCCATCACTCAGCATTGTGATCGGGTTCCCTTTGCACCCACTTGTCATCCCACCAGCCTCCGCTTTCAAAAGGATCATTCACTATTCAGACAACTCCAGCAGAACGCCAAACATTTTCCCCCTCACTCCCTCATCTGCATTTCACAGGAATTGTTCCCTCTGGGATACGCTAGTCCAGTCCACAACCACCAACATCAAACTCCCCTTCCCACTGCCACCCTCCCATGTAATTGCCAAAGACGTAACACCCGCTCCTTCACCTCCTCTCTGCTCACCATCCAAGGGCCCAAACAGTCTTTCCAGGTGAAGCAACATTTCACCTGCACCTCCTCTAATTCTGTATATTGTATTCTCTGCACCCAATATGGCCCAGTCTACACTGGAGAAACCAAATGCAGGCTGAGTGACTGCTTTGAGGAACACCTCCTGTCTGCGCACAAGCAGGACCCAGACCTTCCTGCAGCTGGTCATTTTAACACAGCATCCTGTTCGCATGATCACACGTCTGTCCCCTTGGCATGCTGAATCACGGCACAAACTGGAGGAACATCTCATCTTCACAATAGGCACTTTACAACCTTCTGGACTTCATATCGAGTTCAACACTTTCAAATTGTGAACCCACTCCCATCTCCTCCCTTTCTGTCAGCTTATTATGTTTTCCCCTCCCCCCATTTCACTTACTGTCCTTTCAAGTCTGGCTGGAGACTACCTTTATTCTGCCATTCTCACATTCTGATCACTTCATTTGAACTATCAACACCTTTTCTCCATCAGCACCCTACACCCGCCACTACCCCTCCTAAACTATAGCATAAATGCTGTCCCCTCCACACTTCACTTCACTTCAGCACTGATAACCAGTCATCTTGACTGAAACGTTAACTTGCTCCATGGATACTGTCTGACCCACTGTGACTCCAGAATTTGTTGTTTTTGGATCTTGAAGGTACTTGTGCATGAAACACAGAAAGCTAGCATGCTTGCAGATAATGAGGGAAGTTAATGGAATGTTGGCCCTTATTTCAAGGGGGTTGGCATATAAGAGTGGGGAGGTCTTACTGCAACTTATAAGGCACTGGTGAGACCACACCTGGAGTACTGAGAGCAGTTTTGGTCCCTTTATTTAAGGAAAGGTGTTGTTTCATTGGAGGCAGTTCTGAGAAGGTTCACTAGGATGATTCCTGGTATGGAGTAATGTTCTAAGGAACAGAAACTAAACTGATTGAGACTCTATTCACTGGAATTTAGAAGAATGAGGTGTTCTCATTGAAACATATAGGATGTTTGAGGGGCTGGACAGGGTAAATGTTAAGAGGATGGTTCCCCTCATGGGAGAGTCTAGGCCAGAGGACAGAGTCTAAAATTGGTGTCCCTTTATATGGAGACTGGGTTGAGGAGGAAATTCTTCAGAGAGTTATAGGGGTTTTCAGAATTCCTTGGCAGAGAGCACTGTGGGGGCAGAGTCCTTGTGTATATTTAAGGCAGAGTCAGTCACAGGATCAAGGGTCGGGCAAAGGTAGGACATTGGATCAGCCATGATTCTATTGAATGGCAGAGGTAGCTCAAAGGGCCAAATGGCCGATGTAGTTTTTTTTAAAAATATAGCCTTGTGGATTCAAAACTGTTCACAGTATTCCAGCTTTGAGATGACAAGTCCCTAGTTAAGTCTTATTGGTTTTGCTCTTTCCATCCATTTGAAATCTGACTAGTTAAACCAGGCTTGACCTGCTGAAATGGGAATCCTGATGAGGAAAACTCAGATGGAAAGAATGTAAAAGATGAGTCTTTAAGATTTCAAGTGATGGAGCTGTGACTGTTTCCTTGTTCTGTTATGGGATTGTCCTTGGGAAGATAAATTAGTGATTCACTTCATTGAAAAAAAAAGGTCTTTAAAATTGACACAGACATGTTCACTCATTACTGGAGAGCATCAGGTACTTGTTTGTCAACTGCGACCAGATTATTCTATTTTATAAAATACAGCCAGTGTATTTTTTCTCCCCCTTTGCTGTTGCGATTCCCATTTCAAATCTTTGATCAAGTACATGACGCTGATGTACACCACGTATGGATTTGCAGCTTGCTTTGTTCACTTCCATCTTCTTTATATCTCTCACTATGGAGAGAAGGATCCAAATGCACAACATACTTGCAACAGGATTTGTTGAACAAATATTTGATGAGATACTACTTTGGTATTTTTATTTACCTTCAATAAATCAGTTACGTGCAAATAACCACACCCAGTCTTTTAAACTTATTGGGAAATAGCTCCAGCTAATTGCAACATATCAGTAATATCATTCCAGAACTAAATAGTCCCCATTTTACCTTCAGAACCCGAATGTATATTCCGAGAGTGTGAAGGATAACAGTACCCAAACTGGTTTAAAAAACACAATCAGTGTAAAACATTCTCATAACTCAGGGAGCTATCCCAAAATGCACCACCAATGAGCTGTTTTGGAATTGGTCATGCATTTTGTAGGACAAAAAGCAGCAGCTAATTTGTATGCAGCAAGTTGCTAAAAATCAACAACAGTCAGATGAAGATCCAGTCGATCTGACTGTGATGTCAGACAGGACATTCTCTAAATTGTCATGGCATCTTTTCCACTCAACAGAAGAGATGTAGGGTGCCTTGACACCTCATCCAAAAGAAACAAAAAGTTTTTGACAGTTACTTTTTCTTCCCTCCCCACCTCCCCCCCCCCCACCCAAAAATGGGGTCCTTATCAGTCTCTTACAAACCAGTCTAATGCAAGTGTAGAGACCACCACTCCTGTATCAGGAGATTGTTCATTTCATTTCTCTTTCTCGAGTAAACTTTACTATTTTATGTCTCTCACTACAGTATATAAAAAAGCATCCAATGCACAACATTCATACGCCAGCAGTTAACATGGTATAATTCTGGTATTTTACATGCAAACAGCAACATTAACTACAATACAAAAATATTGTACTATTTACAGGCTTTTGAACGGTTAAAAGGTAACATTTGTATGGTAGTGTGTGCAAGTTTATTTTTCTTCAGTTCTTAATTGTTTCAGAAGCTGAAGCCCAAGTGAAATGCATGACGTTCAAAATGTATCACATCTGAAAGACATTTTACTGAAAAAATATTCAAAGCCCAAATTCAAAGGCTGCAGCACCTGCACAAGGCAACCATGACTAATGACCTCCGGTGACAACCGCCGGTCCCAAAACTGGATGGCCAGTTTTCCACAGTTCCAATCCCTGCTGTTTATAAACAGCATCTCTCCTGTGGGAGGGTTTAAACACAGTTACTAATCAAGGTCTGGTGATGAGCAGTTTGCCCCCTCGTACAGTACAAGGTGGGCAGAAGACCAAGTAACTGAAGGGCCAGAATGTAATACACTAGAGACCTACACATTCTTGGAGTAAATTTAAATTCCAATTGCGTTCCCCCTCACCCAAAATATGCCAAAGACCTGTATCAGACCCGCTGTTAGGATTTTGTGAACTTTCTCACAGCTATTCAGTCAAAATTATGGATTTTAACATCAACCACTCTCCCACTTGGAGCACAAAATGTGAACAACAGTTTAGGATGCAAACTTTACACTTTAACACTTTTATCACTGGATTTATCAGCTCACTGACATATTAAGTATTTCATGCAATTAATTTTGTCACTGCACGAGTCGAGACAAAAACAGCCCACCTTCTTTACATGTAGTTTCTATATAGATAATCTATATACGGGTTGAGCAATAGAAAAAAAAAACCACAGTATAAGCTAACAATCCAGGAGGAGGAAAATTCCCCTCATGGCAGGTTTCAAAATTGAACTAAATTGTACATTGTCAATTAACACCAGAAAAACAAACAGGAGTGTATTTGTATCGCTGCACCGTTACTACTATCATAGGATTGCAGTGGGGAGAGAAACTAGTTACCACGCTCTTGATTTGCCTGATGATCTTAATCCTATACTCGCGAGATCCTTAATGCCAATGAAATAGAAAATGAGTACTTCCAAGAATAACTGGGAACGGCAATAAAGGTAGTAATACCCACATCCAAAGAGTCAATGAAAACACTTGAGCTGCAATACTCATTAATTTATGTTGTGGTCTTCTAAACTGTCTTCTGTTAAAAGCAGACATGTTGAGCTCGATTATCTACCCAAGTGGGAATTGTAGGCCTATGGTCTTGATTTGAATAGCAGATATTGGAGGTTCCCGTGAATATTTTGATGGGTATTCCATGTATTATGACAATGGATGCATCACAGACAGTAAGTTTAACAGCAAGTTTATTTTTGTGATTGTTTATCTCTTTCCCTGGTCTATCCTCCAACTCCTGACTCTTCCACATTTCTGATGTGCATTGCTCTAATATTGACACCATGCCTTCAGCTGATCAAATTTCCTAAACTGTTTCTTATTTCTTGGAATCCCTACACAGGGAGCAGGCCATTTGGCCCATCAAGTCCACACCAACCCTCTGAAGAACATCCCACCCAGACCCACCACCCCACCCTATCCCTGTAACCTTACATTTCCCATGGCTAACCCACCTAGCCTGCACATCCCTGGACACAATGGGTAATTTAGCATGGCCAATCCACCTAAGCTACACATCTTTGGACTGTGGGAGGAAACCCACAGGGAGCATGTGCAAACTCCATACAGACAGTCACCCAAAGGGTGGAATCAAACCCAGGTCCTTGGCACTGTGAGGCAGCAGTGCTAACCACTGAGCCATCCTCCTTTAAGCATACCTCAAAAATTGAGGTTTAGATTACCATTCCAATTTCTCAACAAGGCTTGGTGCCAAATTTTATTTGAAAACTGCCCTGTGAAGTACCTCAGGATGGTTTCAAATAGATGTTAAGCAGTTGTTCATATCAATGATGTAACAACAGCATCTAAAGACTTGACAAAATGGTGTCAAGAAGTACATTAGTTTATGTCAGGACTATGGCGGCCCCAACAATGGCAGACAGCTACTTTGCTCTGTTGGAATGTGTCCTTGGGTTGCCACCTCATTGTACACCTGTAGGTGTACTCTTTGCAGAATGCACACTCCATTTGTAAGTGTCTGCGATAATGAAGTGCGGCTTAAACAAAGATGTAGTGGTGGTGGTGTTGAACTGAATCAGTTCATACTTTCATAAGTCATTTGCTTTTGTGCCAATGTTTAAAATCAAAGGGGAACTAATGTGATTCCTTTATATCAATAAAGGGAGATCGAACAAGTCTGCGGAACTTACAAATGCTTAGTCTGAATACAGAGATTGTGGTAGATGGTAGAAGCGAACGCAATAGCAACATCAATGAGACATGAACAGGCAGGGAACAGAGGAATATGAACCACATGTAAGCAGATAGTGTTAGTTTAGCTTGGCACAGACATGGTGGGCTGAAGGGCCTCTTCCTGTGCTTACTTTGTGTTCTATGATGACTAATTACAGTGAAGATCAAGTGTCCCCATTACCTCTGACCTTAACAGTTTCTGATGTTCCAGCTATATATTAAGCAGTGAATTATTGTGTGACAAAAAGAGAATGTCATTCAATACTCCTTTACAATGAAGCTGGCTCAGGGCATTGGAGTTAGAGCACTTACTCAGCCACAATTTAGAATAAAACTCATTATGCCACATACACTGATGCCATTTCCCCTGAGCCCACACATCTAATATCCCTTGGAAGAGATGTGCCAAAGCACATTGTTCCCTCAGAGCTTGTTGCAAGCTTCAGCCTGTCCAACAGGTTGCAGATGTCTTTTTAAAATTTTAATCATCTATCAAGGAGGATCAATTTTCACAGATACATGTAGAGGAAAAGGAAAGATAGTGCTGGGAATACAGACCAATGAACACGATATCAGTGACACGGAGAATAATGGACTCCTTCAAAACTGTAATAGGGAAAACAAAACCTAGAAATTGAAAATATAAAATGGACATTATGGATTGTGAAAAGGAAGATCACATTTCACTTGGTTTATTGAAAGCTTTGAAGTTATACCACTCAAAAGGAAATACAGTAGCTGCAATATATTCAAGTGTCCAAAGACATCTACTAAGATACTGTACAGCAGACTCATGACTAATGTAAGGATAAGTGGAGTGAGGGGACATGCAGGATAATTGATCGCCAGCTAGTTATAAAAATAGACAAGAGATGTCCAAAGTAGTTATCTGGATTGAGAATCAGTGGAAAGTGATGTTCCACAAGGACTGGTTGTGAGATGATTTTTCCTCACCATTTACAAATGCAACTGAAACTCAGGAACTGAAAATACAATTCCCAGCTTAGTGACTGACAAAGTGTAGGTGTGGTTAAGATAGGGAAGGATGACTCAAACAACTCCAGGAAAGCATTCATAAATTTGTAGAATGACTGAATTTAAAAGGTAAGGAATTAATAGCAAGAATAAGGACACAACACACTCTTAGGAAAGTACATGTCTAAATGGCAGGAACACTGGGATTGGGAGTGGCAAGATGGCAGAAGAGTGGGCCTTTACTAATACATCACTAAAAGCAGCACAACAGATTAGCAAGGGCAGAAAATGCAAATAACCCAGAGTTATTTCTCGAGGAAAAAGAGACATTATGCTAAAACTTGTACAGATCCTCAGAGGCCACATTTGGGCATTTTGTGAATCATTCTGCTCTCTGGATTATATTAAAAACAGGTCTAAAAGGCATATGTGTATAAGTGAAGGTGCAAAAAAAACTGATGTATGAGCATGATATCAGAATTTGGAAGTTATTAAATAGGGAAGTTTTTTTTAAAAAGAGTCACTGTTCTTTTTGAAATATCAATCAGCTGTACTTGACCAAACAGAGCATTATTTAAATGTATACAGGTGAAATAAAACTAGGAAGGGAGGTAAATAGTGATAAAAATAATAAAAGACTTGGAAAATATAGAATGGTGCAATGACCAGATACATGGCAGATCCAGTTTAACACAGACAGGTAGTGGGTTTTTTAAGGAAAATGAAGACCTTCAATGTATAAACAAAAAGAGTGTAATTTTAAAAGGTCTGCAAGAACCAAGGATCTGGCAGATTGAAATAGCCGTTTCTAAGCTTTCAGAATAAACAAGCCCTAAATTTCGAATTGAAAATATAGGTTACTGAAGCAAGGATGTTACACCAAACTGTAAGCACCTTAACTAGGGGGTATGACAAGGTTTGCACATACAATAGAAAGGTCAAAGCCTTGGAGAGGGTGCAGGGATCATGCACAAGAATGGTACCAGAGATTTGGCATGTCAGTTGAATGACAAGACTACAGAAGGGGAGATTCTCCTTCACACAGACAATTATGTGGAGACTTGATAGAGGCACTAAAAATCAACTGTTTGTAGAGAGTAAACAAGCTATATGCAGTGGTGTCAGGGTCAATAAGTAGAGGATACAGATTGATGTCAATTAGCAAAAGGACCAGAACACTAAAGGCATTTCATTTTTAATCCAGTACATTTGACGATTTGGAACGTTCTACCTGAAGAGGTTAAAAGAAATACATTCAACAAAAAAAAGGAATTCAATAAAGGGGTGGGGGGGGGGGGGGGTAGAGTTTACAGGGATAAGAAAAGGCACATGGGCCTAATTTGATAACCTTTTCGCTCAAAATGAATTTACAGTAGAACCTCAATTATCCAAACATCAATCATCCAGCCAAGATCTCAAGGCCCTGCAAAAACAGCACCAGACAACCCAGCATTCTGTGATCAGTTAAATGGCATTATGTCACAAGTCGCCAGATAACTGGCACTCATGGCATACCGCTTGTTTCCGGCCACCCAAACTCCTCACCCATCTCACTCAAACAATCGAGACTCCACAGTAAATGGATTTAAGCGGTTACAACCAGTTAACACAATTTTCTCCAAAGAAAAAGCTAAGGTGTGGGGTTGGGTTAAAATACCACTACTGCTGGGCTGGGGTGCAGAGCTCAGCAAGGCAGATCTACTCTGATCGCCGCCAACTTGTATCCCCCAATAACTCTTTCAAAGAGCTAACATGATTTCAAATGGGCCAAATAGTCACTTTCCGTCCCCAATTCTATCAACTTGCCCAAAATAAGAATTGGAGTTAACAAGTGATGTGATAGGGTAAATACAAAGTAAAAAGCGACCAATACTAAGAGAGAGAATCTACAAATTCTCACATCAAATGTAAGGCCATTTCAGGGGTACAAACAGTTTGCATCTTTTTCACATTAAGTAGAAATTTGGAATTCCGCACCACCCCACCCCACTTAAAGTGGTTGTGGATCCTTGGTTAACAGAGTTTTAAAACAGAAGTGGCAAGGGATATTATTCAACGGGATATTAACTAAACGGAATCATGGTGCAGACCAACAATCATCGGTCTGAACAGCAAGAGAGGTTTGAGAAACTTGATGGCCTAAACTAACCTAAGGCTTTCACGTAACCCTAGTGAAGAACGTCATTCTGTTTCCAGATTGTTCACTTAGAAGCCAATTTTGGGAGATTCTTTTATTTTCTGATCTGGTATTAAACTTCTTTTATAGTGTTAATTTTTAATCCATTTTTAATCAGCTGACCTGATTTTATTGTTAGTAATACAATGACTAGAACTGCACTTAACCACACGCATCGATACATCAGTAAACATGCACCACATCAAAGCTCAAGAGAACTCAGGACCTGTCTGCATGATGACTAAGAGTAAAATATCCGGAGGAGGCTGGTTCGGAAAAGAAATTTAGTTTTGTCAGAATCAGCCGATGAAAAATAAAAATGTCAATAAGTTATGGATCAGCGTTATCAGTTAACTAAGGTGTGTTATACATTCTCCTGGTCACATTCCATTCTAGCATGGACTTTGAAACACATTTGCTTTACAGGACCAATGGTCTGGAAGGCAACAAACATACTTGTAACACAGTGACAGCATCACAAGGCGAACTAAAGCCCCTGCTAAACAGTACTGTGTATACAAGGACAATTGCTTCATTTGCAAAGAATGTATCTTTTTCTCCCTCTGAGCCAGCATCAATTTTTAACCTTATTTTCCAACCCTATGTGTGTATAGAGGATCTATTAGATTAGATTCGATTCCCTACAGTGTGGAAACAGGCCCTTCGTCCCAACAAGTCCACACTGATCCTCCCCAAGAGTAACCCACCCAGACCCATTCCACTACATTTATCCCTGACTAATGCACCTAACACTATGGGCAATTTAGCATGGCCAATTCACCTGACCTGCACATCTTTGTGATTGTGGGAGGAAACCGGAGCACGCAGAGGAAACCCACGCAGACACGGGGAGAATGTGCAAACTCCACACAGACAGTTGCCCAAGGCCGAAATCGAACCTGGGACCCTGGTGCTGGGAGGCAGCAATGCTAACCACTGCGCCACCATGCTGCCCCAATCTATTTTGTTACTTGAGGAAAATATCACTTATTAACTACCCACTGACACACGAGCAAAGTTTTGAAGCCATAAGTACAACACAGACAGAAACAAGCTCTCAGCTCAGCAGGATGATGAGTGTGTGTGTTCCTGGTGAGCCCCCTATTATGCCATTTCACCAAAACCCATTAAACTATTACTTTCCACTGATATTTAAAACAAATACTATGTGTGATATGGCTGTGATTGGCAGCATTTGCTACCAATCCCTAACTGCTCATTGAACAGTGTCTGCTAGACCACTTCAGAGGACAGTTAAGAGTAAAACTACTTGTACAGCGTATACTTTCCTCCAGTATGGAACAAAAAGAAAACTCCTCCCTATTAGCCAAATTTCATACACACTACCATTACCCCTTTTCTCAATTTTATTATTAAATTGATGATCTGATACCTTATCAAACTTCTTTTGGAAGTTTATACACTTGACATCCACCTTGTGTTAAGGTAAGGAGACCAAACTTGTACATAATACTCCAGGTGTGGTTTCACCAGCATCCTGAATAGTTGTAGGAAGATTTCTCTGCTTTTACAGCTCATTCCTCACACCAAAAGCCAAACTATTTGCCTTTCTAACTACCAGCTCCAGAACACCCAGATTCCCCTGTAATGCAGCATTCTACAGTCTTTCTCCATTTTCTAAACATCCTGCCCCCAAATTGACAACCTTGTCCAGCTGCCACCTGCCAAACATTTGCTCACTTAACCTGTATAATGTGACTTGGTATTCTCCTCAGCTGGCATTTCTACCTTTGTGCTGTCGGCAAATTTAGCTACAATATCTTCAGTCTCTTTGTTCACATACGTAGTTTGACTAGTTTAAATTTGATTCCTAAAGAAGGGCTCATGCCTGAAACGTCGATTCTCCTGCTCCTTGGATGCTGCCTGACCTGCTGCGCTTTTCCAGCAACACATTTTCAGCTCTGATCTCCAGCATCTGCAGTCCTCACTTTCTCCTAGTTTAATTTGATTACCAATTTTATATTAGGATTTCTATTAATGATTTGAGACATCCTTAGGCTCAAAATTTACATCTGCATATCTCAATCTCTCAAAGACAACATCTGTAGCAAGAACGCCTTGCTATAGGAAAGATATCATTAAACTGGAGAGAGTTCAGACAAACTTTACCAGGATATTGCCAGAAATGGAGGGTTTGAGTTAGAAGGCTGGGATATTTTCCATTGAAGTGTAGTTGAGGGGGTGAACTTAGAGTTTATTAAATCATGAAGGGCACAGATAAGATGAAAATTTTCCTTGGGGTGGGGGGCGGGGGGAGTTCAAAACTAGCAGGCATACTTTTAAAGGTGAGAAGGGAAAGATTCAAAAGGAATCCGAGGGGCATATTTTTTTTAAAAAAAACATGGAGCAGTGCGTATATGGAATGAACTGCCAGAGGCAGTGGTAGATGCAGGTACAGTTACAATGTTTAAAAGGCATTTGGACAGGTACAAGAAAATGAAATGTTTGGAAGGGTATGGGCCAAATGCAGGCAAATGGGACTAGTTTAGATTGGCAACACGCACGATGTGGATTGGTTGAACTGAAGGGTCTGTTTCCGTGCTGTATGACTTTAGGCCTCTATCGCTCTGTAGATTTTCAGTGTGATTATCAGCATTTTCACTTTCTTGAAACACCAAATATTTCAAAATTGGACCTTTTTGTTCTTAAGCCAATAGACATTTCTTGATAATCATAATCCCTTGTTCTACTTTCAAGTCTTTAAGAATTGTTTTAATTTTGCTGTTCTCATAAGAACATTCAGTAGGTCAGGTAGTTCACTTAAGCATGACAGTCAGTAGCACACCAAGTGGCTTTTTCTCCCCCACTGCCACACCCACACCATTTACATGCCTCTGATGAACTTCCAAGACCATGTTTTACATCTGACCATAAAACTCAGTCACAGATGAACTCTTCTTCATAGTGTCTTAGTCTTTCTTGCAGTATTGAATCCTATTGCTTTGTCATACTCAGACAAGATTTTACCTGCTTGCTCCACTTCAACTTCCCTTCTAAACACTACTGCCTGTTTGTCATCTTTTTGCATGAGCCTCATCTGCCCTGGCTGTACGTGCTGCCTGTTGCTTTCCTTTACCAAGTAATAACATGTAGTGAAAACAGAAATTGCTGGAGAAACTCAGCAGGTCTGGCAACATCTGTGGAAAGAGAAACAGTTTGGAGTCTGACATGACTCTCCTTTGCAAATGCTGTGAAGTCATATTGGATTTGAAACATTAACTCTGCTTCTCTCCACAGATCCTACCAGATTGGAGTTTTTCCAGCATTTTTGGCTTTTAGTTTTCAATTTGCAGCATCCAGAGTATGCTATGTTTAATAATATGAAGAGGCACAGAACTTAAATTTATTGGAAAACAAAAAAAAAAAGGGAGAATAAAAACAAATTAAACACAGAAGAAAGTCAACCATTTTATTTAAACTGGTCACATTCTTTCTTGGAATACATGTTTAAGGTTGAGTAAGGCATATCTGAATTTTGCTTTCAATAAATGTCAGAACAAGCTGAACCATTGACTCCCTATCTGAGATTTCCCAATCCCACCCATGAAAAAGACAAGATGCCAACTCCCCTACCCTGTGCTAAATTTTAGATTTAGGACTCTATAAAAGAGTCAGAGATGTACAGCAAGGAAACAGACCCTTTGGTCCAACCCCTCCATGCTGACCAGATATCCCAACCCAATCTAGTCCCACCTGCCAGCACCCAGCCCATATCCCTCCAAATTCTTCCTATTTATGTACCCATCCAAATGCCTTTTAAATTTGCAACTGTACCAGCTTCCACCACTTCCTCTGGCAACTCATTCCATGCACGTACCACCCTGTGTCAAAAAGTTGCCCCTTAGGTCTCTTTTATATCTTTCTTTTTTAAATTTCCTTGTTTCTGCTGTGAAAAACAGATACAAAAAAGTTTTCACTTAATTTATATTCCATTATCCCAACTGGCTGCATTTATGTGTATGCAAGATGGAGGCATATCTAAGTTTGTTCTCTCTCTAGAGGCGTCATGTTATTTATCTGCCCGAATCCCAACTTTGTCAGCAAAACTGGCTCAAAGGCTGTAACAGGGTTTGGTGTACGCTGGCAATATGGAAGAAAGTGAGATGCTTCCTGCTCAGTTTTTGTTTGCATTCTTCAATCAACATTTTGTTTTAAAAACTTCAATGGAAGTCAACAGCCCCAGTACCATCAAGTCACAGACCACCCTATCTATGATTAGGTCCTTTTGTCAGCACAACCTGACAGGCAGGAGCAGCTTCCCCAATACTAACGCTGGTTTCTCCTATGTTACTGAAGCACTGCAGAATGCTTTTCTTAGCCATTACATGTTGATGTCATATACATGGACTTTAATAAGGCGTTTGATAAGGTTCCCCATTGTAGACTAATGGAGAAAGTGAAGTCACATGATGAACAGGGTGTTCTAGCTAGGTGGATAAAGAACTGATTGAGCAACAGGAGACAGAGTATAGTAGTTGAAGGGAGTTTCTCGAAATGGAGAAAGGTGACCAGTGGTGTTCCACAGGGGTCAGTGCTGGGGCCACTGTTGTTTGTAATATACATAAAAATGATCTGAAGGGGACATTGTTGATATGATCAGCAAGTTTGCAGATGACACAAAGATTGGTGGAGTAGCAGAAAGCATAAGGGACTGTTGGAGCATATAGATAGACTGGAGAGTTGGGCAGAAAAGTGGCAGATGGCTTTCAATCCAGACAAATGTGAGGTGATGCATTTAGGTAAGTCTAATTCTACAGCAAATTATATAATCAATGGAAGAGTCTTGGCAAAAGTTGATGGGCAGAGAGACCCGGGAGTACTGGTCCATTGTAGCCCGAAGGTTGCTGCACAGGTGGATAGAGTGGTCAAGAAGGCCTTTAGTATGATTGCCTTCAGTGGATGGGGTATTGAGTATAAGAGCTGGCAAGTTATATTAAAATTGTTCAAGACATTGGTTTGGCCGCATTTAGAATACTGTGTACAGTTCTGGTCGCCACATTACCAAAAGGATGTGGACGCATGGAGAGGGTGCAGAGAAGGTTTACGAGGATGCTGCCTGGTATAGAAGGTACTAGCTATGAAGAGAGGTTGTAGGTTAGGTTTATTTTCATTAGAAAAAAGGCGATTGAGGGGGACCTGATTGAGGTTTACAAAGTCATGAAGGGTATAGACAGAGTAGATAGAGACAAGCTTTTTCCCAGGGTGAAGGATTCAATAACGAGAGGTCATGCTTTCAAGGTGAGAGGTGGAAAGTTTAAGAGGGATACACGCGGTAAGTACTTCACACAGAGGGTGGTGGGCATTTGGAACGTGTTGTCAGTAGAGGTGGTAGAGGCAGGCACGGTAGATTCATCTAAAATGCGCCTGGACAGATGCATGAGGAGGTGGGGAGCAGAGGGATACAGGTGTTTAGGAATTGACCAACAGGTTTAGACAGTGGATTTGGAATCGCTTAGGTTTGGAGGGCCGAAGGGCCTGTTCCTGGGCTGTAAATTTCCTTTGTTCTATTTCTGGCAACCCCTCACAAATCCCCTATCTCTTACCACTAGTCTTTAAAGCTCCCCACAACGAGTCTGAGATAGCTACTGGAATCTGACAATGGAAACATACATGATCATCACTGGCTGTTGGTAGGTAGTTTCTCGACAGCAGCTCTCAAAAGCCTCCCACAATACCAATACTGGAGTATCTCCTCCAGCTCGGTATTGGAAAGACTTGTCCGTGCTCAGAAATGGACGTGGGTGGCTAGTTTCCAACAATAGTGTTAATTATTGAGGCGTTTTCCTTAAACGGTGCAGTTCATATCGATTTACTTCTGCAATTGCATAGTTAGCTGTTAATGTAGTATTTCACATTGTTCCAACAGGTGAGAATCGAGTTTAACCCTTTATTCCAATTGGCAGCACTTTCTGATTTTAATTATGAATTAACCCTTAAATATTCAAGTCAGCAGGAGCATGTTTCCTATTGTTTAAAACAAAAATACCTTGTTTTGAAGTTAGTGTCTGAGGCAGCCCAGGTGCACCGACACTGAAGTTGCATTATTACACGAAACTCACTGAAGCTTTTCAATATGCAAATTATCCCGCAGCAACAAACACAGAATCAAAACTTGTCAATAGCTGAAGTTAAAGTTTTAGTTTAACATGTTAACCGAGCGTTTCGAACGAGCCATGAAATGAATCAACTTACTAATTCCACTAGCATCAATATTCCAATGGAGGATTTGAGGAAATGAATGTCCACAGTGACTGGGGCGAATCTGGAACTCACCCCACTGCTGCTTGTCTGAGTGTTAATTTTATCTGGAAAATCAGCCATAATGAGACAGGAACAGTCAAAATAAGGGGCACTTCAAAACAAAGTCAGCTAAACTTCATCCTCTCACACCGAAACCAGACTGAATGCTGAGCCGACCAGGAACCTGCCTGCTGGGTGCACTCTGTAGAGGGCGTTAACTTCAGCCAAACATTACCCTATCTAACACCCTTTGATTGCTGAACAAAATACATCCAATTCCCCTCAAACTATTTCCTGCTCCATATCGGCCAATCATTGCTTTGTTCCTGCTACTTTCTAGAAACGTTCTGTTTAAATAGCTTGGGTGATATTTGATTTGAGATTGTGTCTTAAACCAGTCCCTATCCAACATCCCAGGTCCATACTCCTTGTTAAAGTAATGAAATCCAGCATTATCGCTGATAAAACTAGTGGTCTCAGCTTACTTAGTGATGTGAAAAACTGCTCATGCAGAAATAAATACATCTGTTTCCTGAGTAGTCAATGATATCAGGAGCCATTGAACTCGTGTGGAAAAGTCCAGAGAAGCAAAGAACTGGAAAAAAATAACAAGTGGCAAAGTTGATGGGTGTCAGAAGAAAGTTTTGCAGTGCTTTCCTTAATTGTATGATACAGATGAATGCACAATTATATCTAAAATATATCGTTTAATTAATTACATCCAATCTGTGTGGAAAAGGGGAATGAAATAAAACTTCTGTGTTCTGTGAAGAACTCAAGCCCAAAATTGAACTTTTGAATAGTTGGATGGTCTGTGAACTCCAACTGGGGACAGGGTTACACTGGATTCTGTGCTGGGGGCTGCAGCATCGATTGAGGAATATTCCAAAGTTGTGCAGAAAATTCAAAGCTGCTTTTCTCAACAGGAGGTTTCGGACCAGGATTTCAGGATGCTTTCAATACAGTGTAAAACTGCTGGGATCTGAGAGAAGGGGCTGGGGTTATTTTGTGAAAATGGGTTGGATAGATTTACTGGAATGAAGAAGAATGAGAACCTATACGTTCCTGAAGGTACTTGACAGCATGGATGCTTAAAGGATGAGTAGAATTAAGGAATACAGTTTCTAAAAAAGGGATTTCTCATTTAAGAGAGATGAACAGAATTATCTTCTTTCATTGTGAGTCTGTGGAATTACTGTTTTATTCCCCAGGTAAGTTAGAGACATTCATTGAATTATTTTTGAAAGCAAATTAGCTAATTATTGATGAACAAGGGAGTGAAAGTATTGCACTGGAAAGTGGACTTGAGGCCACAATCAGATTGAGGGTGACCTTATTGAAAGATGGAACAGGCTCAAGGGGTTGAATTTCATCAGACAGCTTCCTCGGAAACAGTTGAGAGATGTTTAAGACTTGTTATGTATGTTAGTCATTGCGCTGTTGCATTGAGCTCTGCCCCTTCTGCAGCTGTGTAAATGTCAGTGCCATTTGACTCTTGACTCCCCCACCCCAGGGAAAAGAGCTTGTCTACTTACCCTATCCATGCCCCTCATGATTTTATAAACTTCTATAAGGTCACCCCTCAGCCGCCGATGCTCCAGGGAAAACAGCCCCAGCCTATTCAATCTCTTCCCTGTAGCTCAAATCCTCCACCCCTGGCAACATCCTTGTAAATCTTTTCTCAACCCTTTCAGGTTTCACAATATCCTTCCGATAGGAGGGAGACAATTGAACTACTTTGATATTTGTCTTATGACAGGGTACTGTAGAATGTTTATAATGTGGAAGGCAAACCTCCGAAGCAATAAAGTTGAGAACCCCTGCATTAAATCAATAGAAAAAAAAGTGATTTAATTTCAGGCATTGGCTCTGGCCCAGTGGATTTCTTTCTTGCTTTTAACTCAAAAATCTTGAGTTTCAGTCCCTCTTGACACATAATCCAGGATGACTGTTCACTGCAACACTGAGGAACGGTGCAATATTTACCCATGGATTCACCTTTCCACTCAGGCATATGTTAATCGTCCCATAACACCATTTGAGAAAATAGGAGTTTTCTTTATGGGCTTGAGAGTGTTTATCCTTCAATAAACATCTTAATGGCTGCAGAGTTTCCTTATGTTGCACACATGACTACAAGGTAAAAGTGTTTAATTGGCTGCAAAGAAGGTCATGTGACACAGTGGTTGTGTCCTCACCTTTGAACCAGGAGACTCAGGTTCAAGTCCCACCTACTTCAGACATGTGTAATAACATCTCTGAGTATAAAGTACATCTGTCCATCCTGATGTCATCAGATTGCAGGGTCAAATTCCACTCCAGGGCCCTGAGTATGTAAGGTAAAGGTCAATAACTGAGGGAGTGTCATAGGCACAGTACTGTTGGATGAACCGTTAAACTATGACCTCATCTGTCTGCCCTAGTTTGAAGAGTAGGAGAGTTATCTCAGTATATTCACCAATATGTAAACTTTAATCAACATCACATTTCAATTATTCTGGTATAATTGCATTGCTGTTTGTGAGAACCTCCTGTGCGCAAATGGTCTACTGTTGTTCCCCACATTACACTTCAAAAGTACCTCATTGATTGTAATACATTTTGAGATTTGTAAAATTTACAAAAAAAAGTCGCTATAAAAATGCAAGTGCCTCTCTTTCTCGTGGCAGGTGCTGCTGAAATATTTCTAATGTGGTTAAATCTAGGTGTTTCATTTTCCTGCTGAAATCCTATCAGTGTACTAACTACACTGTATTTATTACACTGTTTACTGAAACTTCATGATGAAGGAGCAGGATTTGTAATAGCTTAATGTTTTAATTTGCATGATCTACTGTTCTATTTAGGAGCTGGGAAAAATGTTTTTCAAAATAAGAAAAAAAAAGGACAGTTTAACTTTGCAGCAACTTACTGAAAACAAGTTTTCATGTCGGTAAGTTTAGTACTCAGTGAACAGTATAATTCTTCCTGACATTTAATCAGATGCAAATGGCCATAAATGACAACATTCAATCTCAAGAAGTGAAAGTTTGGCAAACACGAATTAATAAGTGACTCTTTACTCACTCAGGACTGTACACTGTACTATTGTAACCAGAAGCAATTACCATCTCTTAACTGTGGGATTAAAGATGAGAGGGGGAATATTTCCACACATGTATTTATTGTCGCCATTACTATTGGACTTTCTTTTGAGTCAAACAATTTAAATTTGGCTACTTTGACACAGCTAGGGGAGCACGTCCATCAACTTCAGCACTTCCTCCATTGGTACTGTGACATGTTGGATGCCATACTGACTAGATTTCAGGTATTATCCTTATTTTATTCTTAGTCACTCACTCTTGGCAAGGTGAACATTGTAGTGCTCCAAAATTAACCAATGGGCTCAGGAGAGAAATGCCCCAACACCAAAATGGACCCCTTGGTTCTTGCAGCAGACACTGAGGAGTTCATTATTCGAATGAGACTCTGGGAATTCTTTCAAGGTGCCAGCAGTGATCCCAACGAGCCCACTGACGAACCGGAACCGTCATCACAGGGATCCGTAGAGGAGCGACCAAAGAAGGTGTCAACTTGGACCCCACTGGAGGGCCGCTGCCCTGGGCTCAAACCATCAGGAAATATATAAATGCCAGATTCATCAGCCGTACCCACAAGGTAGAGCAAAACATCACCCGTTCACAACGCAATGCCATCCATGCTCTCAAAACCAAATCACAACATTGTCATCAAACCAGCAGTAAAGGGAGGAGCCATTGTCATTCAGAATAGAACAGATTACTGCAAGGAAGTGTACCAACAACTGAACAACCAGGAACACTACAGGCAACTACCAGCTGATCCGATCAAAGAACACACCGTGAACTAAACACGTTGATCGGGACTTTGGATCCAGTCCTTCAGAGTTCCCTACGCGCCCTCATCCCATGTACTTCTCGTGTAGGCGACTTCTACTGTCTTCCAAAGGTACACAAAGCCAATACACCAGGACGTCCTGGGGCCTGGGAAATGAATATTCAAGGCTACACGTGCTATCGTAAGGACAGACTGACGGGCAGAGGGGGTGGGGTGGCCTTGTTGGTAAGGGAGGATATTCAGTCCCTTGTGCGGGGGGACCTAGAGTCAGGGGATGTAGAGTCAGTGTGGATAGAGCTTCGAAACACTAAAGGTACAAAGACCCTCATGGCAGTCATCTACAGGCCCCCAAACAGTAGTCTGGATGTCGGATGTAAGTTGAATCAGGAGCTGAAATTGGCTTGTCGCAAAGATGTTACTACAGTTGTTATGGGGGATTTTAACATGCAGGTAGACTGGGAGAATCAGGATGGTATCGGGCCTCAAGAAAGAGACTTTGTGGAATGCCTCAGAGATGGATTTTTAGAGCAGCTGGTGCTGGAGCTGACCAGGGATAAGGCGATTCTGGATCTGGTATTGTGTAACGAACCTGAATTGGTCAGTGACCTCGAAGTGAAGGAGCCATTGGGAAGTAGTGACCATAATACAATAAGCTTCAATCTGCAATTTGAGAGGGAGTGGGTACAATCGGAAGTGACAATATTTCAGTTGAATAAAGGGAAATATGGAGCTATGAGGGAGCAACTGGCCAAAGTTCAATGGTGCAATACCTTAACACGGAAGACCGTGGAGGAACAATGGCGGATATTTCTGTGTATAATGCAGAAGTTGCAGGATCAGTTCATTCCTAAAAGGAAGAAAGATCCCAGGAGGAGACATGGGCGGGCGTGGCTGACGAGGGAAGTAAAGAAACATATAAAGTTAAAAGAGAAAAAGTATAACTTAGCGAAGATAAGTGGGAAAACTGAGGACTGGGAAGCTTTTAAAGAACAACAGAGGATTAGTAAGAAGGAAATACGCAGAGAAAAAATGAGGTACGAAGGTAAACTGGCCAAGAATATAAAGGAGGATAGTAAAAGCTTTTTTAGGTATGTCCAAGGCAAAAAAATGGTTAGGACAAAAATTGGGCCCTTGAAGACAGAAATAGGGGAATATATTACTGGGAACAAAGAAATGGCAGAGGAATTAAATGGGTACTTCAGACCTGTGTTCACTGGGGAAGACACAAGCAATCTCCCTGAGGTAACAGTGGCTGAAGGACCTGAACTTAAGGGAATTTATATTTGCCAGGATTTGGTGTTGGAGAGACTGTTAGGTCTGAAGGTTGATAAGTCTCCGGGACCTGATGGCCTGCATCCCAGGGTACTGAAGGAGGTGGCTCGGGAAATCGTGGATGCGCTGGTGATTATTTTCCAGAGTTCAATAGAATCGGGGTCGGTTCCTGAGGATTGGAGGGCGGTTAATGTTGTGCCACTTTTTAAGAAGGGTGGGCGGGAGAAAGCAGGAAATTATAGACCAGTTAGTCTGACCTCAGTGGTGGGAAAGATGCTGGAGTCTATTATAAAGGATGAAATTACGGCACATCTGGATAATAGTAACAGGATAGGACAGAGTCAGCATGGATTTATGAAGGGGAAATCATGCTGACTAATCTTCTTGAATTTTTTGAGGATGTAACTCGGAAGATGGACGAGGGAGATCCAGTGGATGTAGTGTACCTGGACTTTCAGAAAGCTTTTGATAAAGTCCCACACAAGAGGTTAGTGAGTAAAATTAGGGCGCACGGTATTGGGGGCAAAGTACTAGATTGGATAGAGAATTGGTTGGCTAATAGGAAACAAAGGGTAGTGATTAACGGCTCCATTTCCGAATGGCAGGCAGTGACCAGTGGGGTACCGCAGGGATCCGTGCTGGGACCGCAGCTTTTTACAATATATGTAAATGATATAGAAGATGGTATCAGCAATAACATTAGCAAATTTGCTGATGATACAAAGCTGGGTGGTAGGGTGAAATGTGACGAGGATGTTAGGAGATTACAGGGTGACCTGGACAAGTTGGGTGAGTGGGCAGATGCATGGCAGATGCAGTTTAATGTGGATAAATGTCTGGTTATCCACTTTGGTGGCAAGAACAGGAAGGCAGATTACTACCTCAATGGTATCAAATTAGGTAAAGGGGCTGTTCAGAGAGATCTGGCTGTTCTTGTCCACCAGTCAATGAAGGCAAGCATGCAGGTACAGCAGGTCGTGAAGAAGGCTAATAGCATGCTGGCCTTCATAACAAGAGGGATTGAGCATAGAAGCAAAGAGGTGCTTCTGCAGCTGTACAGGGCCCTGGTGAGACCACACCTGGAGCACTGTGTACAGTTCTGGTCTCCAAATTTGAGGAAAGACATTCTGGCTATTGAGGGAGTGCAGCGTAGGTTCACGAGGTCAATTCCTGGAATGGCAGGATTGCCTTACACGGAAAGACTGAAGCGACTGGGCTTGTATACCCTTGAGTTTAGAAGACTGAGAGGGGATCTGATTGAAACGTATAGGATTATGAAAGGATTGGACACTCTGGCAGGAGGAAACATATTTCCGCTGATGGGGGAGTGCCGAACCAGAGGACACAACTTAAAAATACGGGGTAGACCATTTAGGACAGAGATGAGGAGAAACTACTTCACCCAGAGAGTGGTGGCTGTGTGGAATGCTCTGCCCCAGAGGGCAGTGGAGGCCCAGTCTCTGGATTCATTTAAGAAAGAATTGGATAGAGCTCTTAAAGATAGTGGAGTCAAGGGTTATGGAGATAAGGCTGGAACAGGATACTGATTGGGAATGATCAGCCATGATCATATTGAATGGCGGTGCAGGCTCGAAGGGCTGAATGGCCTACTCCTGCATCTATTGTCTATTGTCTATTGTCCCATCGTATCGGGCAATGGGACCCTGTGTGAGAATCTCTCTGGCTATGTTGAAGGCATCTTGAAACCCATTGTACAGGGGATCCCCAGCTTCTGTTGTGACACTACGGATTTCTTATAGAAACTCAGCACCCACAGACCAGTCAAACCGGGAACATTCCTCGTCACAATGGACGTTTCGGCACTTTACACCAGCATCCCCAAAATGACGGCATCGCGGCAACAGACTCAGTACTCAATACCAACAACTGCCAATCTCCAAACACCATCCTACAACTCATCTGCTCTGTCCTTGATCACAACGTCTTCAACCTTTGACAACCAGATCTTCATCCAGACACATGGAACAGCCATGGAGACCAGATTTGCACCCCAATATACCAACATCTTCATGCACAGGTTCGAACAAGATTTCTTCTCTATGCAGGACCTCCAACCAACATTATACACCAGGTACATTGATGACATTTTCTTCCTCTGGACCCATGGTGAGGAGTCCCTGATAAAACTAAACAGTGATATCAACAAGTTGCATCCCACCATCAAACTCACCATGGACTACTCTCTACTATCCGTCTCATTCTTGGACACATGCAACTCCATCAAGGATTGTCACCTCAGAACCACACTCTACCACAAACCCACAGACAACCTCACAATGCTACACTTCTCCAGCTTCCACCCAAAACACATTAAAACAGCCATCCCCTATGGACAAGCCTTACGCATACACCGGATCTGTTCAGATGAGGAGGAATATGACGATCACCTGGAAATACTCAGGGATTCCCTCATAAGAATGGGGTACGATGCTCAACTCATCGACCGCCAGTTCCGACGTGCCACAGCAAGGAACCGTAATGACCTCCTCAGGAGACAGACACGTGCTGCAACTGACGGGGTACCCTTCGTTGTTCAGTACTTCCCAGGAGCTGAAAAACTACGCCACGTTCTTCGTGACCTGCAACACATTATCAATGAGGATGAGCACCTCGCCAAGACCTTCTCCACACCTCCACTGCTTGCCTTTAAACAACCACCAAACCTCAAACAAATCATTGTTCATAGCAAACTGCCTGGCTTTCAGGACAACTCCATACAACCCTGTCACAGTAGGCACTTCAAGATGTGTTAGAGTTGGATATAGATACCACCATTACATGTGGGGACACCTCCCACCATGTACGTGGCAGGTACTCATACAACTCAACCAACGTTGTCTATCTCATATGCTGCAGGCAAGGTTGCCCTGAGGCATGGTACACTGGTGAAACTGAGCAATGGCTATGGCAATGGATGAATGGGCACCACGCACCAATCAACAGACAGGAGTGTTCCCTCCCAGTTGGAGAGCACTTCAGCAGTCCAAGACATTCGATCTTCGGGTGACTATCCTCCAAGGCGGACTTCAGGACAGGCAGCTGCGAAAAGTGGCCGAGCAGAGGCTGATAGCCAAGTTCGGTAGGGAGGGCCTCAGCCGGGACCTTGGGTTCATGTCAGATGTCATTACAGATGACCACCATTGCACAATACACACACACAGACACTCCTACGTGCGTGCGCGCTCGCGCACACACACACACACACACACACACACACACACACACACACACACACACACTCCCACATGCACCCTCTCTCAGACTTAGACACTTTACATTCACACACACATATACACACTCTCTCACAGACACTCACAATTCCCACCCCAGACACGCACGCACCCTCTCACAGACTTCGACCACTTTACACTCATACACACACACAAATGCAATCTCTCACAGACACTCACAAACCCCCACCCCAGACACACACACACACATATAAAAACCCACATGCACACATACACATATATGTTTGTGGGGTGAATTTGTACTTGCAGAGTTACAATGTACTTTGCTCAAAAACTGCATGAATCCATGTAAGACTCTATTAAGTCACTTTTTAGATTAGAATCAATCTAAATATTATGGCACAGACAGGGAACACATGGGGCTAACACCTTCAACATCTCAACATCTTATCTGTGCTGACACCAATTGTTCAAGTTAACCTGAGAAGGTAACTTTTAAAAAAGGTTTTGTGATTTACATATGAAAGAAATGAAACTATCATTTTCATTCTAACAGATGAGAGACTTAACAAATAATCAAAAGTATTTTTCAACGTATAATTTCAGTTACATCACACTGTAAACTTTTGCTATAAATTCTGTGTCTTACAATTCTGCACTCCACAACCACCTGATGAAAGAGCAGCGCTCTGAAAGCTAGTGCTTCCAATTAAGCCTGTCGGTTGTGTGATTGGTAACTTTGTACACCCCAGTCCAACGCCGTCATCTCCAAAACATCCAGACTTCCTACTTCAGCCTCCTATCTAAACTGCTGCAGTAGTGTGTCAAGGCTAACTAAAAACAATATCCAACCTGGCTATTGCACCCTAGTACATTCACAGATTAAGATCTGCAGATGAGTTATTGCCAGGTTAATCATATAATAGTCATTTAGCATATAGCAGCTGTTTCCAGTTAGTGGCCAGAGCCAAATACACTTCATCAATTCATCTTTGATGAGCCTCTTTGGTTTAAAAAAAACATTAGATTCACATTACCAAAAGTAATACTTGTACAGTTTTCATTTGTAGGTACAGTGAAAAGTTTGTTTTGCATGTAGTGCAGGAAGATCCTATCATACAAAGGGAATTAGGATAATAGAACAGACTGAAAATATAATGTCACAGCTGCAGAGAAGGTGCACAGAGAGCAAGATCAATCTTAATATTCAGGTCCATTCAGCAAGGAAGAAGCTGTTCTTGAATCTGTTCGTACACGTAGACAAACATTTATATCTTCTGTCTGACCGTGTTTTGACAATTGAAGGCTCCAATGAACTGGCATTAAAAAAGGCTGAGACCTGGGGGCAGATCACTCATGATCTTGTTGAGTGGTGGGGCAAGCTTAAGGGCCTAATGGCTCTAATTCTTTTATTCTCATGATTTAATACCATAAAAATACAGGAATTAACAAAAAACAAGTATGTTTTCAATCAAATAATAAAAATTTACTGTGCATACTTCATTTGCGTATAATCTAAGGAATTGAGGCAAAAAATTACTTCTCTCAATAAATGTAGTCACCTTAACCACTGATACAGCTAAATAGGTAAAATTAAATGCTGTTTTGATAACAAAACTCAATGTTTAGGGTATCAGGAATTCAGAGTGGTCTGGACCTGAAAATGGAGTCAAAGCGAGGGCTGGAGATCAGAGTCAAGATTAGAGTGGAGCTGGAAATGCACAGCAGGTCAGACAGCATCCCAGGAGCAGGGATAAAAAAAAAATCGACATTTCAGGCAGGAGCCCTTCATCGATGAAGTGTCAATTTTCCTGCTCCTTGGATGCTGCCTGACCTGCTGTGCTTTTCCAGCACCACTCTAATCTTGACTCTAGTTAGAGAAGGCAGCAGCTTGTGATTCTAAGCTGAGGAATTATTTATCATAAGGATAGCACCATTTTTGGAAATAAAACTAAAGTTGTGGCCTTTCTCTTGCTGGTAATGTCTTTAGATAAGAGGTGGTACATTGGAAGTTCTTTGTAGAACTCATGAATGAAGATTGGTCAGTGCCTTAAATTCAACTGTATTTCCTCCTGTCCTACTTTGTGCTGTTTGAAGTGTCTTAGAAGAATCCTCGTCTTTAATCGGGGTAGAGAGTACAAGAACGAGGAAGTGGAGTATTACTTCCAGTTCTAAGTGCTGTGCTTTAGGCAAAGTGCGAAGGCATTGTAAAGACTGCAGGAAAGATTTACAAGAACAATGAAGAACTTCAATCATGAAGGGAGTAGGACTATTTCACTTGAAGAGAAGGCTGAGAGGCAATCTAATATAGTTGGTGAAAATCACGATGGGGGTGGGGTTCTGAAAAGAGCAGATAGGGAGAAACTGTTTCCACTCATGAAAAAATTGAGAATAAGCACACAAGTAAGAACATCCTCATACAAGTGGTTAAGGTCTGAAATGCAGTGCCTGAGTGTTTGGTGGAGGCAGGTTCAATCGAAGCATTCCAAAATGAGCTATTAAAAACCAAGCATGGTTATGCAGAGCACATCAGGGGGCCCCACAAAGTGAATTGCTCATTTGGAGAGTTACTGCAGGTATGGTGTCATGAGATACTTTTTTGTGTGCTGTAACATTTCTGTGATTTACTAAATTAATGGTGGCATAAACGAAGTGCAAAATCTTTAGATTTCCGCTTGAGTTTTAAATTTGTCAAACATAGTGTCTGGAAACAGAATGAAATTGCACACTAGCTTAGTATAGGTTTTAACACAGTCTCAAACATCAATAAAGTATAAAAACCCTTTACCATAGAAAAAAAAACCTTTATTCCCATATGAAAATCAGACAAATGGGTTACATCAAGTAACTTGAGAAATTTTTATAGAAGTGTCCACAGGACAGTAACTTACAAAACCTAGCCAAGTTAGTTACATATCTTTCTAACAGAAACATATGGTCTTTAAACCATATATTAAACACATTATACATTACAAATGTATACTGCAGTTACAGAAGTGTCATTACTGTAAACAAGCAAAGCCAAGGAATTTAGACACAAAAATGTCATGAGGTTAACAGCAGCTGCAAGTAATATGCTCAGCTTTGCACTTGAAAAGGATGGAGTTTAGAGAGAAATGTCAGAGAAAAGCTCACCTGCTTTAGAGTGGACTATGAATATAATTGGTCATGAACGGGTGAATCAAATGCAGGATTTTGGTTGAAATCAGACAAATATGAAGTGACATGTGGGTGGTCAACTTCACTCAGGCTGAATTAAACATTTACACCTTTTCTTTCTTTTTATGAAGGCAGTTCCAGTCGCACAGATGCAAGTAGCTCTCGATTACCTCCTATATAAGCCTAGTCCCAACATACACTGCATACAAATATGAGCTATTTATTCCAATAGAACCCGATCCCCTGTCCACTTACACACATCCAACATAGAGACTGTTTTCATATCTTCACACTGTTCCTTTGGAGAAAAGAGTGCAGCATTAGAAGGACTGGCAGGCTGACTAACAGCCTGCAAAGTGAACACTCCTTCCAGCTTTATACCAGCTGATAGAATAATTAATCTTTTACACTAGGAGGGTTTACCAATACAAACCAAATCATGTAGTAGGGGAGACACTTAGCCAAGTATCCCACTGGATTTCAGAGCCTGAGCTCCAGTCTTCACTTACCAGGACTGGGCTGGAGTTTACCAGTAAGCCACATTCCAGTCCAAACCAGGAGAATCACTGATTAGCAGTCTGGACCAGGAACCACCACAAAGTTTCAATTCCCTCCCACAACCCAAACCTCCAACCATCCTGAATTCCCCCTCAAAGGCTGGATGTACATGGGTCATACACATGACTTTCCAACTCTTCATATTTTTTTTTGCTCAAAAGTGGTCCTTCCTAGCCTGATTGGCTCTGCATCACAACATACAGCTGATCCTCTGCATCACGATGTAGGGCTCCTTACTGCAAGTTTGGACAAATTAAATTCATTGTGTATGATAAGGATTTTAATTTTTAAATGCTTTGCTGATAATTCACCTGTACTTACAGTAAATCATTTGATTATTTCTTTTAAATTGTAAATATTTCTGACATCAAGTTAGAATTAAATGGAAGGGCTAGTGTTGTTGCAATGAAATAGCCACGCCATTCACAGCTACCACTCTGTAGTTACAATATGAAAGCTGGAAAATCCAATTGCAATCTCTAGTTGGATTTATTCAGATCTACTGTTTTGAACAAGTTTTTAAAAGAAAAGGAATAAAACCAGGTAACTGCAAACTCATCTCATTGGAAGCCAATAATGTTGTGGAATATTCAGCATGTGCACTGCTTTAAAAGCTGGAAGTGAGAGATCAATTAGTAATAAAAACTGACAATGCTGAAAATCCTGAGCAAGTCTGACAGCATCTGTGTTGAGGAAACAGTTAATGAGTTGAATTGCATACAACAAGATTAACAGACCAGATCAGTGAAACTCTCTAAGTTCACAAAGAGTCAAACAATGAAATCAATGACCTGTGAACCAATTTTAAAGTACTGAGATGAGATTTCAGAGTTCTATATATTTTATAAATGGCCCATCAGCTAACAAATGAAACCTCACTGTAAATAAAATACACACTAGTGCTGAACAGGATGAAAGTGAATGGAAGAACCTTGCAGGAAATCTGCAGCAATTGTGACAGTTTGAAATTTGGGAGAGGGAATAAAGAACATTTTTGAAACTTCTGTTGTATTTGGTCACAAGACGTTGTGACTGTAAATTTCAACGTGTGTGTAGAGGTCACTAAAGAATGTTAACACACTGCTCGGATCCAAACTCTTCAGTCTCATTTTCTGAAAGTCAGTTATCCAAAGGTAAAGGGTCAGAATTTCAGAATTTTTTTTTAAAAACAGCAACAGAAACAGAAACAGTAGTATTAATGAATCTATTTATCTTCTTCTGCCCTGTTCCGACATTCTGAAAAATTAAGCTTTCAAGGATTAAGAGAGACGTAAATCTTACAGTCTTTCAGTTGACCATCGTCAGATGTTGTGTACAATGGTCCACCCATGCATAAAGCTGGGCTTACATCCAAACTGAAACAGTCATTAGCCAATCCTATAGCCTTCTCCCAATTCTTCTTCTGAAGCCATAACAATGTGGCATTGTGTTTCTTTTCCCGAGATTAAGACCTGCTCAAAGTCAGTCATATTCCGAACCAATAGTAATACTGAGTTCTTCACCCAAAATGTGTGTTTCGTGAAACCATTTATTTGTGTCCAGCACAACTAAAAAGAAGAGGAAAACCAAGTTACAACAGCAATGGTATTATCATGTCAGTTCCTGCTTACTTATTTAGCACGGTAAATGTCAGATCAACACAAAATTAAATTCCAGTCCACACTGTAATTTCAATTTAACATTTTGCCCTTGGGCTGTATGCCTGACATTGAACTCAGTGTAAATATTGAGCATTAAAACTACGCTATGACATCCAAGAGTAGAACATGTTATGTGCAGACAAGTTGAATTTTGTTGCAATCTAAGTTAATAGGTTTTGTAATGTACTTTTATAAATTTGATGAATACATATTATTTTCCAAAACAGGTGTTAGATCAACATCACAGTAATGTAAATCTGTTATGAGGGGCTGTGCAGGTTGCAGGTTCTGTAGAAAATTATATAAGGGCACAGGGGCTATCGCCAAAATAGTAACTTCTCACCTACAACACAAGCTGCCCAAATACAGCAAGTGAGACTATATATCAGCTGAAACCATAAAACACTGATCAAGTAATAGTGAGTAAACATTTAAACATATCTAATAAGTGCTCACAGGCTGTTTGACCAAATGTACAACGCAGGTAAGGGTGGGTGTTTGGACAGTTGCCTTTGCCCTAGCCCCAATTTTGACTCAAAGTAAACAAAAAACTAACGAAATATGTTAACATTAAATCACTACACCTGAGAAAGAAAGAACTTCCACAGATTTTCAAGACCTCATGATAGCGGAATGAAATACATTTGAAATGGATTTGCTGTTGTATTAAAAGGCTTACTGATTGAGGAATAAATATTAGCCTGGAAATCAGGAGAACTCTCTTGCTCTTCTTTGAACCCTGTCACAGATCTTTTAGATCTACTTGATGGGGCAGATGAACCCTCAATTTAATGTCCCACTTGTGGTAAATGGGAATCAAGTAACCAAAATTTGCACTTCATAGCACCTTTAACACAGTAAAATGGTGCAAAACGTTTCACAGGAGTGTTATCGAAAATAATCTTGACACTGGACCTTGTGATGATGCTTCTCCCTTTCGCAAGGTTATGTTGTCCTTGTTTTTTTCAAGAGGGGTCGTAAAGACAGAGGAACTGACTTGTCTGGAAATAGTTATTTTGAACAAAGGCGGGGAGTGGCCGGTTCTCCCAGTTCAGGTTTTTTTTTCTAGTTTGGTTTGTTTTAGCAAGCTTTTGGAAAACTGCTGGGAACCTAGAGAAGCAGCTACAGTGAAAAGAGCTTCCATGCTTCAATAGAGGTCTTGCTTGAACTTTCTCTCTGGAAATTCTTCTGCCTGTAAGAATCGGTGTTTGAATTTACTTTTGCCAAAGGGTGTGTTTATGAGATGTTGCAGTGATTGGAATAGCTTCATTAAGTTGTGATAGAGTCAGTTGGCTTAACAAATCTGATACGTTATTCTAAATTCTGTTTTCTTTTGTTTTTGTTTCAACCATAGTGTGTAAATAAGTTGTTTAAAGCTGAGTGGTTTGACCAGCTGCAGCACTCCTTGAATACTTACTTTATATCTGTCTAATACAAAATAAAGGTTAGGGCCTGGGCTACCTTCTTAAAATGTTTTGAGTGAGTTGGGCTGGTGCATTGAGATCTTAGTGGGTGACCAAAAGCTTAGTTGGAATTGTCGTTTTTAAGGAGCAACTTACATACAAAAAGAGAGACAGGGAGCTTTACTAAGGTAATTCCAGGGTTGAGGTAGAAGACAATGGTATTATGAAGGAAACAGTGGATGAGGAAATGGCCAGTAAGGTCCTGAAGGATTGCAGGGTGAGAAATATGGAGGGACAGGCCATAGAGGAATTTCAACATGGGTAAGAATTTTAAAACGAAAGCATACCCAGCCCAGCGATCCATAGAGATCAGGAAACACAAGGGAAAGGTGAATGGAAGTTGATATGACTTGGAATCTAGACAGCAGCTCTGTTCAAGCCAAAGTGGGAGGCCAGTTGGGAGAGGATTGTTTCATCTGGGATCAAGTAGTCCAAAAGGATGGATGAAAGTTTCAGCAGTAGTTGGCCTCAGGCACAGCTAGAAACTAACAATGAGGTAAAAACAATGACTGCAGATGCTGGAAAGCAAATACTGGATTAGTGGTGCTGGAAGAGCACAGCAGTTCAGGCAGCATCCAATGAGCAGCGAAATCGACGTTTCGGGCAAAAGCCCTTCATCAGGAACTAACAATACCAGGCATGAAAATGGCAATCTTGGAAATTGAGTGGTTGAACGTTCAGCTTCAGATCAAATAGGTCATTAAGGTCGTAAATCCTTTAATTCATCCTCAGATGGTGGACAGGAAAGAAAACAGAAACTGTGATCAGGAAAACAAAGGTTTGTGGAAGGACTGAAGCCAATAACTTCAGCCTTCCTATTGGAGGGTTTCACTCATGCAACAATGGATATCAGAGAGATAGGATGACAAGTCACAGGGAACGAGAGAACAGTGGAGGCTGAGCGAAGCTTTTCAATGTTCATTTAGAATCAGACTCTGCTGCAATACAATCTGAAACAAAATCCAGAGTAAGATTATGTCTGTTCATGTCTGATTCCACTTTTAGGCAGAAAATTTAGTTTAATCTAATTTGTATATAATTTGACTCAAGTGTCCAGGCATCAGAACAATTTTGTTTGCTTTTTTTTGTATCTCTTAGGCTATCATAGTCGTCTTGCTGAATACCAATAATTTCCTCCACAGAAAGCCAAGAGGATTATTCTAATGAATGGCAAATTTTTGCTTTTCCCTATTTTTGGCCCAAGGTGTGGCCAAATGAAACCAAGACAAAAGTCAATCAAGTGCCAATGTTGCCATCAACATATGTGACCACTGTGAAGTGAGCCTCATTCCTTTCTAGTTCCTAAATTACATTAATGCTGTAAGTATAATTCATATCAAAGTTTAAATAGTGAGAAAGGACAATAAAATGAGTTACAAACGGTAACTAAGGGGGTCTACAGCATCATCTCTTTGGTGTCTTATTCATATATGTTCATTTCAAACTGGAAATGATACAGCAAAAACTAAAAGCTTTACCACAAAGATAGAAATGCATGAATGATTTTGATAAAGTCGTTAAGGAACAGAAAATGACAGACTGAAGGACCCATCCTTTCAGCTAATATTAATACACGTTCGGCAAACACAGAATTAGGCAAAGTGCCATGAGTAATACTAGCCACGTAGCGATCTTTGGATGTGTGATGAGTGAGAATTCACTGAAAGACTTTAAAAGAATTTGAGGTAAAAGGCGTGATTTATATTGACAGCATCTTCAGTAGGAGAGAAATTTCCCAACGTCATTTTCCAAAGTCGAAGTGAATTTTCATTCTGGTTTTGTACCTCTCCTTAGGGATTACGCATCTCTGGAGGGGGGGGGGGTTGTTGATTGATGTGTGGGTTGTACTATGCTGATTGGCACAGACCTACTTGGTGGATTAGCAGGTCTTTACAGTCTTTTTTTGGAAGATTAAATGCACTCCATTGCAGTTGAACAGAGAGGATACTGCCTGCAGGTTGCACTGAAATAACTCCCTTGCAGGTGCAGAACAATACCTATCACAGGCTCTTAAAAAATCCCTGCAATTACAGTTGGCCCCTTTTGTATGGACCATAAGCCGAGAGGATCAGCAGCAAGGGATGGTGAAAGAGCTGCAAGCTCAGCAGAGGGAAAGAGGAACAAAGAGCAGCAAAGGCCAGGAGTCTGGAGGGTTGACAATAAGCCGGTGGGCTACGGACTGGAAGAGACCATGGCCCAGCTTTTGGTGTTGTTCTATTGGATTTTTCTTTTATAAACAATTCATATTGTTCAACTTTATTGAAAATAGTAGACGACACAGGTGTTTCCAATAATGCAATTCGTTCTTTTTCAAATGAGTTGCTGTTTGTAGCAGCTGTAGATCAATGTTTAATTTGGAAATGGTGACAAAGTCTTATGGGCTGTGGGCCAAGATGTGGCTTTTTGTGTTGTATTACAAAGAAACAATTAATATTTAGAATGTTTATGCCTTTTTTATGTGCTTTCTATAAATACTATCGTGGGACCTAATGCTTCAGCACCTGTCATGTTATTGGTGCGTTTACTTTGCATGATATGCATGGAAGGACTTCACATAGTGGCTAGTTAGTAATGCGGTATTCTATAACAGTACTAAGTGTAGCACTTAGCAGGTGTTTATCACATTGAAAACTGTAGCATCTTTAATAAACTGAAATACCAACCATTTAACACGAAAAATATTAATACCATTACTATAAATCATGCACCATTGAACTCTTGGCTGCAGTTCAATAAATGAGCCAAATCTCTGACCAATGAGAACTCTTTGTTGGCCTCTCAGTTGTGATAATGAATTTCTCTTTTTGTTTAATCATTTATAGATTCCAACTGAATGACTATAAACTACATAAATACGTTTTTTACTTCTGCTTCTCGATTTTTGCCCTTCCTCTACTAAAGCAGTATCTTGTGCTTTGTTAGTTTTGCAAGTGTCCACAGCTCTGAACCCACTGCTGATGGGTGCTCTTAGACAGGGAGAGGTAACAGGCTATTCCACCACATGAAATATCACAGCAGAAACATCCCATTCCTACTCATCAGCTGTCCCTATACATATACTTTTTGGAAGCAGGGGTGAAACACAAGCACATCCCCAACTATTTCCTTGTCTCACTCATCAATCACATTCCCTGACCTCATTTTAAGTCCCTATCTTGGGGGGAAAATGTCCCCAAAATTACCTTATATTTTCAAACTCAGTGTCTGACCTACTGCTGGCCACACGGTCACTACAAATGAAACCTTAGTTCCTTTGCCTCCTTTGTCGCAACAGATCAATGGTTCAATTATAGAGTTAAGATCAATTAATTTAGCAAAGGAAATAATCTGGGACATTGTCATGGTGCAATAGCCATCAGAGCTCTTCAGTTCAGATTTAGTGAGGCACTTGTACATCCAATAAGTGCTGAAGGACATGTTAAACAAAGTTTTATCTAAAATACAATTTGTTCCACTTTTCATGTCACAAAGATGCTATGTCCTCTTTCTACAATCACTCTGCTCAAGACTCTGGTAAACACTGCTTGTTTAGCTGGGTAGTCACCCCAAAGATTTAGTTCAAAATACTATACTTTTTCAGAAAAATTGAAGCCATTGTTTGAAAACTATCTGGAACAGCTCTGTGCATACACAATTGAACCTCCTGTCATTTGATCTCCAACCCAACAACAAATGTGTGATTCAAATATAATGCTGCATTCAGGGAGCAGCTAAAACCCACTGACAGACTGCCTTTATCTTTGATGTACAATGTGAATTATCCAATATTACGCTTCAATAGCTCACTGGGCTGGTACTCAAGAGTGGGTCAAATACTGTAGAATGAGGCTTGGGACAGAGCCAACTGAGAGTCAGCATGGAAACTAATCACCAGCTGATGACAGATTGCATAATAATAAATTGTAATGTTCCATTTCCAGGCACAACTGGGGAGACGGTGACAAGCCTGAACTTCTTAAAGTAATCAAGTTGAGCTGAGTGCCTGTGGCTACCCCGGACCTAAGGTATAATTTTGGTCCCTGTGAATAAGACTACAAATTGTAGCTGTAAATGTGAAGTTCAGGATTCAACGTTCTTTCCAATGTTAAAAACATTAGGTGGAAGGAGTTGTAAAGGTGCTGACAAGAACTGTGCACAACACCATAGTACTTACTGATCTGTCCAGGGTACACAATGGCTTCCAGAGAAGAACATTCGTAATAGCATTCAGCTGGAGGTTCCAGTTTCCAGTGTTTGATGCCTTTGATTTGGGCCTGCCATGAGGGATTATCTACATCATCAATCTAATGGGAAAATTCAAATTAGCAAGTCATTTTAACATTCAAATTAAGGAATTTACATGTTTAAATCTGAATTTTTGTTATCTCTACACAGCGACAGGTCAGATAGGTCAAGGTCATAGACCTTCAGCTCAGTGGGCAAGGAAAAGCATAATTCCTGTGGCGCACTCATAAGGTTCATAGAGTCATAGTTATAGAGATGTACAGCATGGAAACAGACCCTTTAGTCCAACCCATCTATGACGACCAGATATCCCAACCCAATCTAGTCCCACCTGCCAGCACCAGGCCCATATCCCTCAAAACCCTTCCTATTCATAAATGTTGCAATTATACTAGCCTCCACCACTTCCTCTGGCAGTTCATTCCATACACATACCATCTGCGTGAAAAAGTTGCCTCTTCGGTCTGTTTTATATCTTTCCCCTCTCACCCTAAACCTATGCCCTCTAGTTCTGAACTTCCCCACCCCAGGGAAAAGACTTTGTCTATCTATCCTATTTATGCCCCTCATAATTTTATACACCTCAGTCTGTTCAGCCTCTCCCTATAGCTCAAATCCGCCAACCCTGGCAACATCCTTGTAAATCTTTTCTGAACCCTTTCAAGTTTCACAACATTTTTCCGACAGGAAGGAGACCAATTTTGCACACAATATTCCAACAGTGGCCCAACCAATGCCCTGTATAGCTGCAACATGATCTCCCAACTTATGTACTTAATACTCTAACCAATAAAGGAACGCATACCAAATGCCTTCTTCACGATCCTACCTGCCTGCGACTCCCCTTTCAAGGAGCTATGAATCTGCACTCTTTGTTCAGCAACACTCCCTAGGACCTTACCATTATGTGTATAAGTCCTGCCAAGGTTTGCTTTCCCAAAATGCAGTACCTCACATTTATCTAAATTAAACTCCATCTGTTACTTCTCAGCCCATTGGCCCATCTGATCAAGATTCTGTTGTAATCTGAGATAACCTTCTTCGCTGTCCACTACACCTCCAATTTTGGTGTCATAGCAAACTTACTAACTATACCTCTTATGCTCACATCTAAATCATTTATATAAATGATGAAAAGTAGTGGATCCAGCACCGATCCTTGTGCTACTCCACTGGTCACAGGCCTCCAGTCTGAAAAACAACCCTCCACTACCACCCTCTGTCTTCTACCTTTGAGCCAAATAGCGAGTTCTCCTTGTATTCCATGAGATCTAACCTTGCTAACCAGTTTCTCATGGGGAACCTTGTCAAATGCCTTACTGAAGTCCATAAAGATCACATCGAATGCTCTGCCTTCATCAATCCCTTTGGTTACTTCTTTAAAAAAAAACTCAATCAAGCTTGTGAGACATGATTTCCCATGCATAAAGCCATTTTGACTATTCCTAATCAGTCCTTGCCTTTCCAGATACATGTACATCCTGTCCCTCAGGATTCCCTCCAACAACTTGCCCACCACTGACGTCAGGCTCACTGGTCTATAGTTCCCTGGCTTGCCCTTACCATCTTTCTTAAACAGTGGCATCATGTTAGCCAGCCTCCAGTTTTCCAGCACCTCACCTGTGACTATCGATGAGACTAATATCTCAGTAAGAGGCCCAGCAATCACTTCCCTAGCTTCCCACTGAGTTCTAGGGTACACCTGATCAGGTCCTGGGGATTTATCCACTTTTATGTGTTTCAAGACATCCAGCACTTCCTCCTCTGTAGTGTGGACATTTTTCAAGATATCACCATCTACTTCCCTACATTCTATATCTTCCATGTCTTTTTCCACAGTAAATACTGATGCAAAATACTGGTTCAGTATCTGCCCCATCTCCTGCGGCTCCACACAAAGGCTGCCTTGCTGATCTTTGAGGGGCCCTATTTGTTCCCTCGTTACCCTTTTGTCCTTCATATATTTGTAAAAACCCTTTGGATTCTCCTTAACTCTATTTGCCAATGCTATCTCACGTCCCCTTTTTGCCCTGATTTCCCTCTTAAGTATATTGTAAACTTAAACAGCATCACGAAGCTGGAGCGTTATTTTGAGTGTGAAGCCTCAAACTGACTCAAACACAGCCAAGTGAGACCCCCTCCTCAAAGAGGTACCACTCTCCTTCATTCTGGCATCAGGTCAGGTTCCCTTTCCATATATGGCTACACTGATTAATAACTGCTTTGAATCAATAATCAAGGTGTAAATGCATCCATTCACAAAACAGATTTTACAGATGAACTGAGAGATTAAAATAAAAATCAAATCACATTCATCTTCAAAATGAAACCCTTCACATTTAACCTTGCTGGAAATCAAACTTTAATATATTTTCTACCTAATCTGAAAAAAATTGCAGTTTTAAGTCTGAAAATAAACAATAAGTGTAAGGCCTTCTGCAAGACACTGACTAGGATGTTTTAAAACTATTTATAAATGTTAATCCCTATTTCTATCTTTCAGCATTTTTACTCAAAGTAAATGAGAAAGGAAAATCTGAATCCTGTCTCTATAATAGGAACAGCAGACACACAAAAGCAGCAAATAGAAACATTTACATCTTGAAGACATTTTAACATTTGGCCCAAATAATTACCATTTTATAATCAAAATGGCTCAGATCTTCTGAAAGGAAGATAGTTGTTGCATCAGCAAACGTAGGAGGTGCACGTCAGGACAATGTGAAGTTCTGACACAGTTGGCTCCACGGGAACTGTCCTGGAAGTTGAAACTTCCAATGGGCAATAACCTGGCGTCTGGAAACCTCTGCAAAAGTCCCCAAATCTGAGTTAGAGTCAGAGACTTTGGATGGGTCCGACGCACCTACCTTAAAAGCTAGCCATGAAAAGCTAGTGGAATTGTAAACTGCTCTAATTCTCAGCTAATTATTAAACTGACCTCAGCATCCCCCCAGCCCCAGACTCATCACTAAGACCCCATAGATCACAGCCCCCTACTCAATTCATCATGGAACCCAGCTTCCTCAACGTCCCTGAACCCAACCTGATGTGACCCCTGCCCCGCTCTTTATCAGACTCACCTTAATAGCCTCAAACTCCTCCTAACCCAAGCCCCAGATCTACCCTTTGCATCACCCACTTGCCACCACAACATCCCCGCAATCTACCAGGCATCCTATGCCCGTCCAACTGTCTCTTATAATTTTAACCAATCTGCTACACTATCACTTCACCAACCTGGAATCCTACTTCTTCACCTGCCAGGAGAAAGTGAGGACGAGAGATGCTGGAGATCAGAGTCGCGAGTGTGATGCTGGAAAATCACAGCAGGCCAGGCAGCATCTGAGCAGCAAAAGAATCAAAGTTTTGGGCACAAATCCTTCATCAGGAAAGGCCTTACGCCTGAAATGTCGAGTCTCCTGCTCCTTGGATGCTGCCTGGCCTGCTGTGGTTTTCCAGTGTCACATTCTCGACTTCTTCATCTGCCACCTAACCCACTATCTTACCTTACACACTTACTTTCTCTCCGTAGCTGTCAAAGTGGTTTAAGGACATTCAAATCACAGAATGTGTCACAACAAAGTAAAGAGGGTGTGATTTCAGCATTCATCCACTCCACTGTCGGCCACAACCTTTCCTAATCTCGTCCAGCTTCGGCTAGGAGGCTCCAGTCCCGAAGCTTACCCAAGAAAGATAAATGGGCACCTTTTAGTCTGATTTCGGTGAGAATTAGTGATTCTCATTCAGATCAGAAGATTTGAACCAATGTGTAGCACAAAGACAAAGCATTAGAAGCCAGGTAAATGCATAACAATGCAGCCACAGATAAATCTGTAACCAATGGATTTGTAGCTCTGTGTTGTGTAAGCACATGCCGAGACTCTTATAATACAAAACAGAACTAATGTTTTGTTTATGGCAAAGCATTCTAAAGATCTAAAGCCACACAGCTGCAAAAAGGTCTGGAAAATGGGAACAGGTCACTCCAGGACTTGTGTTGTTCTCTTGAATTGGAATGTGGAAGAGGTGGCAGGAGCCTGGTAACAAGGTTGTATAATTTGCTTGTCATTATATGCAAAAGGAAAACCTATATCATGATTTTAATAAAGCTTTCTATTATAAAAATGCACAGGTTACTGTTAACAAATTACCAAGCATTTATAGCAATGGTAACCAATGAGTAAATAGGTACTGAATAAAAAGAAGAGGGAAGTGATATTGAAATTGTGCAAGGTCATTAGAACACAATGGAGTATTGTATGATATATTAATCCTGGAAAAAATTCAGTACTGAATCAAAAGCTTCACTAAGGATTGGATGTTTCATGATAGAGGAAGGTACAAAAAAACCTGGAGCTTTTTATTTAAGGACAAAGGAGGTTGGAAGGGATCTAACAATGATTTTTAAAATCAAAAATCTTTTGAGTAGGTTGTAACGAAGAGGATTTAGACTCAGATTATCACTGGAACATAAAGTTAAGTACAGAGCCAAAAAAACTAAAGATGCTGGAATCCAAATTAGACAGGCAGGAGGCCTGAAGCGTTGACTTCTCTACCACCTGATGCTGCCTGGCTTGCTGTGCTCTTCCAACCTCTTGCCTGTCTATTAACAAAGTTAAGTAGGCAAGTAAGTTGTGATAAAGATATGAGGAGGCTACAAAAAGATGTGACAAATGAGCATAATGTGGTAAGTGGAGAAATTGTCTATTTTGGCAAAAAGACTTAGAAAAAAGGCGAAATATTATCTAATTAGGAAAAGATTGCAGAGCTAAGATGCAGAGGAATCGGAGTGCCCTAGTGCATGAATAACAAAACGTTAATACACAGGTCTAGCAAGTAATTAGGAACACTAATAGAATGGTTTCATTTACTGTGAGGTGAACAGAATACAAAAGTAGGGAGGTTATACCTCACCTATGCAGGACATTGGCAAGCCTGAATCGAGAATACTGTCCACAGTATTGGTCATCTTATCTCAGGAAAGATGTAAACATGTTGGAAGAGATGAGCTTTACCAGAATAATATTTGGAATGATTTGGAGGTGACGTTGTTGGACTGGGGTGGACAAATTTAAAAATCACACAATACCAGGTTTAATTGGAAGCACTAGTGTTTGAGGCGCTGCTCCGTTACCTGGTGAAGGAGCAGTGCTCAGAAAGCTAGTGCTTCCAAATAAACCCGTTGAATATAACCTGGTGTTGAATGAATTTTAATATTTCGAATGAATGAGTGAATCATTTTATAAGAAAATGTTGGGTAGGCTAGTCTTGTTTTTGCTACAGTTTAAACAAGGAAGAGACAACATTATTGAAACACGAGGTCCTAAGGGGTCTTGACAGGTTAGATACGGAGTGAATATTTCTGCCTATGACAGAACCTACAACTAGGGGTCACGTTTTAAAAAAATCAGGCCGTGCCCATTTAAAACAAAGATTACAGAAAAGCTTTTTTCTCTCAGAAGATGGAATCTTTGGAACTCTCTTCCTGAAGAGTTAGTGAAAGCAGTCCTTGAATATTTTTAAGGCAGAGATTCTTGTTAAGCAAGGTGATAAAAGGATCGTAGGAGTAGACAGAAATACCAAATTTGATGGTACAATTTAATCAGCGATGATCTTTGAAATGGTGGAGCAGGCTCAAGGGGGCTGAATGACTAAGTCATGCTGCATGTTTTTAGTATTTTCATGAGAAAAGGTATAGAGAGTAGGAGGTTAGTCTTGGGGACAGGGAAACTGAAAATAATGTGTTCCTCATACAGAGGGTCTAAAAAAAATACAACAGTGAGACAAGGAATACAATAACAGTTGAAAGAAGTGACATTGTATTTGAAATGAGTTACTAGGAATACAGCACGTTTTGACAAACACAAATTCCATGTTTTAAGGCTGGGTTGGTGGTATGATAGGATATATTACAATAGATTTACCTTCCTAAACATGTGACAACATGACTGATGTTCGTGCCCTACAGCATGCAGTCCAATACAAATGAAATGTTCTAAGATGCCTCTAAACTGAAATTCTAAAGCCTAATTTGCAGCAACAAGACAAAAGAGAGAGGCCCCAATTTGTGTAGACATTTTACTGCATAGGTCAAAAATTATCTGGCCAAAGGGCAAATGTGCAGTCAGTCACAGTTTCTCACTCTTACATGCATGTGGGCTCCATGCCCTGGTACTCCCATGAATATCCAATCCATTTTACTGGATTCAGAAATGGCTGGAATAAAATATGGTCGCTTATAGTGCTGTCTCAGGATACTTGCTGCACTGGAATCACAGTTACTCCTGTGAAACAAAAGCAGAATAAACAATCAGCAAATGGAACTCCCATCCCTCTTCCTCCTGCAGCCCCACATGTCCCATCCCACAAGCCTGTACAGGTAGATTACGCATAGCAACATATCACTGTACCCAAGGAAGCAGGAAAGCCTCAACAATAAAGTACTCCACATTCATCACCAATAACCTGCCCAGCTGGGCAGTGAGATAAGTAATTTGGGGTGGACTGGAAACTTTCTCCCTGATACCAGCTTTTACTATATTTGGACTTACTGCAAGTTCTATGGTGCATCCTGCTCTGTAGTGTGATGAATGCTACATCTGAATACTCAGTTATGATCACTTTGGATATGATGTTGCTTATGTGAACTGTCAAGTGAAAGGAACTGACTAACTCAGGAGTCGCAATGCTGGAACAGCATAACCGTCAGCCCTGCAAACAAAGGCACTTCCATTTGCCTGCTATCCTAATTCTATAATGAAGGGAGAAATCAATTTCACTTGTCATATAAAAGAATTAATCACATGATGAACAGTTAATGGATCAATTAGTAATAAATTTACAACTGACAGTGCTTTTCGAATGAGACAGCTAGAACTATGGTGGCTTTACCTTTATGCAAGATGGCCACAATGCAAGGTTGAATAAGAGCCTACCCTTTACACGTAAGATTTATTTACTGAGACACATTCCAAAAATGCATCTTCAATTCTCTGTCAACATATTTACAGTTTGCTGCCATAAAAAGGGGCACAAGTGAATTCCCAGGTAATGCCAGCACCTTCACATAATTAAACATCCAATTAATGTCTCATTAACAATTTATCTGCAAACTTGCTGTGAGCTCATGTGGTAACCTGCCAGAAGTTACATTGCAAGCTTTCTTTAGTTCAAACAGAACAGTATTCTGTGCAAATTATACCTTAATACAGGTTATAATCACACACGTGACTGCAGGTGACATAGCTTCAAGACCAGCAGTCAGATTCCTGGGCTAAGATGTTGTTTTGGACATTGAACTGCTGCAATTTCTTAACTTAGCCAACTTTATCATTGATCCCGTGTTTCGATTTGGAAGGGACAGATGTGGTAAAGGAATTAACAGGGCAGATTTCCTTCTTCATCTAATAGACAATATTGATTTTAAAATGATGTGTTGTAGCAGTGAATTAGCCATGAATAATCAGCTCAAACAACAAAGTTCTCCCCTAATCTATAATTACCTGATACATCTTAGTATTTACTGTATCACTGTGGCTTGAACTGTTAACTCTGTTTCTCTTCCTCACACTCCCATGCCCCCAATCTGAAAGCTTCCAACATTTCCTTCCACTTGCCTACATATTACACTGACCCTTTTTCACTGCTGAAGCTGGAGGAAAAGTATACTACAGCTAGAGCAAAACAGAGCATATACCACTCTGACCTTTTACCATGTGTATATGTGACAGCAGTATAAAATCGGAAATCCTGATCACCACACAAGCAATTCTACTGAAACTAAATCAGATCTGGACTCCCAACATTAAAGTAGGGCTTCATGTAAAATTAATGTATGTGTCCTAATTTCCTCTCTAGGTAAGTTGGACACAAGATTATTATGGGTATTCCAAAGAGTCCACAATACCAAAAGCAAGAACAGAAACTGCTGGAGAAATTCGGCATGTCTGGCAGAGAAAAAGCAGAGTTAACATTTCGGGTCCAGTGACCCAGGGTCCAGTTCTTTGTTTTACTAAACTAATTTCACTTTCAATCCATTGTTCTTTTGTGGACTTAAAATTTATCCAATCCCCAAGACAATCACCAACCTGCCCTTGCTTATCAGTCAGGTTGCCTGTGTGTTTTGTACGTGCCTGCATGTTTGTTTGTATGTACGTGCACGCGCTGTGTGTATCCATGTGTGCGCTTTGTATGTGTGAGCGCGCATTCTTTGTGTCAGTGTACATGCGCTTTGTATGTGTCTGTGTGCGCACGTGCACTTTGTGTGTGTTTTGCATGTGTCTGTGTGTGCATGTTTGTAAGTGTCAATGTGCACGTGTTTTGTGTGCGTCTGTGTATGCACGCTTTGTATTTGTGTGCGCGCTTTACATGTGTGTTTTGATTGTGTCTGTGCGCATGCACATTTTGTATGTGTCTGTGCATGTGTGCCTTGTACATGTGTGTGCGCGTGCCCACGTTGTGTATGTGTCTGTGTGCATGTGTTTTGTATGTGTCTGTATGCGTGCATTTTATATGTGTCTGTGTGCGTGCTTTGCATGTGTAGGTGCGCGCGCCTTGTGTGTGTGCACGCGTTTTGCATGTGTCTGTGTGCACACGCTTTGCATGCATCAGTGTGTGCGCCTTGTTCGTGTCTGTGCACTTGCGCTTTGTATGTGTAGGTGTGTGCGTTTTGCATGTGCCTGTGTGTGCGCACGTTTTGCATGTGTGTGCGTGCATTTTCTATGTGTCTGTGTGGGCATGTTTTGAATGTACGTGTCTGTATGCATGCTGTGTGTGTGCTTGCTTTGTCTGTGTGTGCATTTTGTATGTCTGTGTGCATTTTGCATATGTCTGCTTGCTTTGTATGCCTGTGTGTGCCTTGTACACGTCTGTGTGCATTTTGTCTGTATGTACACTTTGTGTGCGTTTTGTATGTGTGCGCTCTTTGTGCGCATTTTGCATGTGTCCTAGTGTTTGTGTGTGTGTTTTGTTTGTGTCTGTGTCTGCCTCTGAACTGTGCAAGAACACTGAAAGTGTCCCACGCACCATCCAATGTACCACGGCTTGGCCTTGCTGTCCATGCCGGCGGCACGGCCGGCCTCCATACTGAAGACATCGCCGAGGTTCACGAACTCGGTGTCGTAGGGGAAGAACTGGCACTCGCTGGCGCTGCTGTCCAGGGCCCGGCTCTCGTTGTCGTAGATCCGTGTGAAGAACTCGAAGCTGAAGACCTCCCTGGCGGACCAGTTCCTCTGGCCGTCCTCCACCACCACCGGCTGCATGGAGTAGGCGTACGCCCGCAGGAACTCCTCGTGGCTCAGGTTACTCCGCCGGTCGACGCCGGTGATGTTGCGGCAGACGCGGCAGTCCAGGGGCCGGCGGAACGGGTTGTGCAGCCCGCCCAGGCCCAGAGCGCACATCTGGGTGTGGGGCGGCAGGCCGCGGAGCCAGAACCACAGGCGGAGGCCGGGCTGGAGGAGCGGGCCACCCAGGAGGAGGACCAGGAGCAGGAGGGCGGCCGAGGCGTGCAGGCCGCGCCAGGCGCCGGAGCCGGAGCGGGAGCGGCCCAGCAGCTTCTGCACCGACGGCAGCCCCGCGATGTCCCTCTGGCTGAGGCCGCAGCGCAAGGCCAGAGAGACCAGCTCGGCGAGCTCCTCCCGGCTCAGCTTGCGGCCCACCGCCGCCATGTTCACCCGCAGCCGCTTCCCGAATAACAGCAAAAACACCGCGGGGCCGACATAAACACCGACTTCACCGTCCGCCCTCACACATCAACCATCGCCGTTCACTGGTCACCTGCTGCACCAATCCGTCTAACTGCTGTTCACCTTCACAGTCAGGATGGCCGAGCGGTCTAAGGCGCTGCGTTCAGGTCGCAGTCTCCTCTGGAGGCGTGGGTTCGAATCCCACTCCTGACACTGCTTCTCCTTTTCCTGCCGAATACCACTACACAATTTCCCCTCTAGTTTCTCATTTTTATGTAATTGTCATGAGATAAGGATACTTTAACTCTAAGGGTAGTGGACCTGTGGAATTCTTCACCACAAAACGCTGTGGAGCCCAAGACCTTGTACGTATTCAGTTAAAAATCACACAACACCAAGTTATAGTCCAACAGGTTTAATTGGAAGCACTAGCTTCTGGGGCGCTGCTCATTCGCTGGGAAGTGAGTGGGACTGGATACATAGGACACAGAATTTATAAGTAAAAGATTAAAGTGTCATACAACTGATGCGGTGTACATTGTATTAGACAAACCTAGGTGGCTTTGAAGTCTTTAATAATTTAGGATGGTGATGCAGGCTTCCATTGATACCACATTCAAAGTGCTTAAAGACTTAGCCATCTAGGTTTGTCTCATACATCGCATCAGTTGTATGGCACTTTGATCTTTTACTTATAAATTCTATGTCCTATGTATCCTGACGAGAATCATGTGATTTTCACCTTTGTCCACCCGATTCCAACAGAGGCGCCTTCACGTCATGAGTATAGTCAAGAAAGAGATAGATTTACCGAGGTCAATGTATCAAGAGGCATGGGCAGATAGAAGATCAGCCACAATCCTACTGGATAGTGGAGCAGACTCGAAGGGCTAAATGGCCTACTCCTGCTTCTACTTTTTATGTAATTATTAACACATCATTTTCAGAGATGGCAATTAAAGCACTTCCAACATGTCACTTTTGAACATCTTTGCAGATGTGCACAGCACCTGTGCAATTTCTGGCGGCAATTGGCCAGACCAAAAAAAACTTTTCATTCTCATGGATCAAAAAAGGTAGATCAGAAATGGTAAAATGCCAAGGACAGTACAAAGAGATATTAGATTTCAGATAGACATAGGACTAACATTGAATCATGAATGAAAGGGAAAATTCAACCTCTAGTGTCAATGGAGGATTCTTGCAAGAGCAATTTACTACGTTCCTCTCCCCCACGAGTATAAGGTAAGGTAGCCATAGCCAGCATGTGAGACAGAACATACAAAAGTAAAAGTACATCAGCAAATATGGTCAGAAATGGAGGAGGGTTCACAAGAAAGAAGATTTAAAAATCCAAAGATAGAAGTTGAGATAATGGACAAGTACATGAATGCAATTTAAAGTCAAACTGATTTGGACAGAGAGTTTAGCTGAATGTGAAGAGCATCTGTAATACAGCTGATGAATTAGTGGCTTGATAAGGTTGCCATTGTTCTCCCCCCTGAAGACTGTTTGTTTAAGGCTGAGAGTTTTTTTGTCTGTCAGGAAATCAAGCAATATGGAGAATGGGCAAAAAAATGGAACTGAAGCCTAAATTCACTCATTATCATAGTACATGGTGCACCAGGTTCAGTAAACCATGGTCTACTCCTGCTCCTACTTCCTATGTTCTTGTAGAGTCATATACAGAATCATGACTCTATAAATGAAAGAATCCCATATGCCTTGTTAATCACCTTGTTCTGCTACCTTCAGGGAACTGTGGACATGTAATGAAAACCCCCCCAGTTCTTCCACAATTCTTAGAATCCTACTAATTTACTATAAATATTTGCCTTGTTTGTCCTTCTAGAATTCATTTTCACTAACTCTCACTTTTCTAGATTGAATACCAACTTGCACTTTTAGGCCAATCTGAACAGTCCATAGATATCTTTCTAGTATCTACATCTTTCTTTGCCAATTTTTGTACAAAGAACAAAGAAAATTTACAGCCCAGGAACAGGCCCTTCGGCCCTCCAAGCCTAAGCCAATCCAAATCCACTGTCTAAACCTGTTGGTCAATTCCTAAACATCTGTATCCCTCTGCTCCCCACCTACTCATGCATCTGTCCAGACGCATCTTAAATGAATCTACCGTGCCCACCTCTACCACCTCTGCTGGCAACGCGTTCCAAATGCCCACCACCCTCTGTGTGAAGTACTTGCCACGTGTATCCCTCTTAAACTTTCCACCTCTCACCTTGAAAGCATGACCTCTCGTTATTGAATCCTTCACCCTGGGAAAAAGCTTGTCTCTATCTACTCTGTCTATACCCTTCATGACTTTGTAAACCTCAATCAGGTTCCCCCCTCAATCTCCTTTTTTCTAGTGAAATAAACCTAACCTACTCAACCTCTCTTCATAGCTAGTACCTTCTATACCAGGCAACATCCTCGTAAACCTTCTCTGCACCCTCTCCAAAGCGTCCACATCCTTTTGGTAATGTGGCGACCAGAACTGTACACAGTATTCTAAATGCGGCCGAACCAATGTCTTGTACAATTTTAATATAAATTGCCAGCTCTTATACTCAATACCCCATCCAATGAAGGCAATCATATTAAATGCCTTCTTGACCCTCTATCCACCTGTGCAGCAACCTTCAGGATACAATGGACCTGCACTCCCAGATCTCTCTGCCCATCAACTTTTCCCAAGGCTCTTCCATTCATTGTATAATTCGCTGTAGAATTAGACTTGCCTAAATGCATCACCTCACATTTGTCTGGACTGAAAGCCATCTGCCACTTTTCCACCCAACTCTCCAGTCTATCTATATCCTCCTGTATTCTCTGACAGTCCCTTATGCTTTCTGCCACTCCACCAATCTTTGTGTTATCTGCAAACTTGCTGATCATACCAACAGTGCCCTCTTCCAGGTCATTTATGTATATCACAAACAACAGTGGCCCCAGCACTGACTCCTGTGGAACACCACTGGTCACCTTTCTCTATTTTGAGAAACTCCCTTCAACTACTACTCTCTGTCTCCTGTTGCTTAATCAGTTCTTTATCCACCTAGCTAGAACACCCTGCTCACCATGTGACTTCACTTTCTCCATTAGTCTACAATGGGGAACCTTACTAAATGCCTTACTAAAGTCCATGTATATAACATCAACAGCCCTTCCATCATCTAACAACTTGGTCACTTCCTCGAAGAACTCTATTAAGTTGGTAAGGCACGATCTCCCCTGCACAAAACCATGTTGCCTATCATTGATAAGCTCATTCTTTTCTAAATATAAATAGATCTATCTCTCAGTACTCTCTCCAGCAACTTCCCCACCACTGACGTCAGGCTCACTGGTGTGTAGTTACCTGGAATATCCCTACTACCCTTCTTGTAAGGGGGACATCATGAGCAGCCTTCCAGTCCTCCGGCACCTCACCTGTTTTAAAGGATGCCACAAAGATATCTGTCAGGGCCCCCGCTATTTCCTCTTGTGCCTCCCTCAGCAACCTGGGATAGATCCCATCCAGTCCTGGGGATTTGTCCACCTTAATAACCTCTAGCATACCCAACACATCTTCCCTACTTATGCCAACATGATCCGTGGGTGACACGGTGGTACAGTGGTTAGCACTGCTGCCTCACAGTGCCTAATACCCGGGTTCAATTCCTGCCTCAGGTAACTGACTGTGTGGAGTTTGCACGTTCTCCCCATGTCTGTGTGGGTTTCCTTTGGTAGTCCAAAGATGTGTAAGGAAGGGGTAAATGTATGGGTGGGTTGCGCTTTGGCAGGTCGGTGTGGACTTGTTGGCCCAAAGGGCCTGTTTCCACACTCTAATCTAATCTATATCCTACTAATCAATCTATCTCTAATCTCAAGATTCATCATGTTCCTCTCCTCAGTGAACACTGATGCAAAGTAATCATTCAGAATCTCACCCATTCTCTCAGGTGCGGCACACAGCCTTTCTTCATTATCTTTTAGTGGACCAATCCTTTCTCTAGTTACCCACTTGCTTCTTATATAAGAATAAAATGCTTTGGGATTTTCTTTAATTCTGCTTGCTAAAGCTATTTCATGACCCCTTTTAGCCTACTTGATTCCTTGTTTAAGACTTGTCCTACTCTTCAGATATTCCTTCACGGCCCGTTCTGTTCTTAGCTGCCTAGACTTTATGTACACTTCCCTTTTCCTCTTGGCTAGTCGTACAATTCCTCCTGTAATTAACGGTTCACGAATCTTGCCCTTCCTATCCTTTGCCTTCAACGGGACATGCCTATCCTGCACTATCTTTAACCTATCTTTGAAAGCCTCCCACATCCCAAATGTGGACTTCCCTTCAAATAGCTGTGTCCAATCCACATTTCCCAGCTCCTGCCTAATTTTGATATGATTGGCCTTGGCTCAGTTTAGTACTCTTCCCTTAGGACCACTCTTATTTATCTACGAGTATTCTAAAACTTACTCACTGTTCCCAAAGAAATCCTCCACCGCAACTTCTACCATCTGCCCTGGATCGTATTATCCTCAAATTCCTTCATTGTTTTCCCTTTATTTTAGTCTAAATCATTGATATATAAAATGAAGAACAAGGCCAGTACTGAACACTATGGAAACCCACTGGAAACAGCCTGGCAGTCACAAACAAAAATTAACCATAATTCTTTGTTTCATGTCACTGAAACAACTTTGGATCCAACTTGTCAGTTTCCCTTGGATCCCATGGATCTTTGATTTTCTAATAAATCCATGTTAATTGTCCTTGATTATTCTATACCTTTCTGAATAATGATTTATAGACTCTCAAACTTTCTTTCAATTAATTGTCCGCCATCGAAGTTTAACACGCCTGTAATTACTCGTATTCTGGGGAGGGGTGTCTCGATTTAGGTGTTGTATCCTTTTCCTTTCTGGTTGCCGAACCTGAAAGCTTTCTCTTACCTTTGAATGCCTCCTACTGCTTTCAACATGATTTACCGCAAAGTCGCAATTTCCAAACCATTTTTGCCAATCATATTTCAGCTTAGCAAAGTTACATTTTTTTCACAAATATACGACTTATACACATGACCCTTTTCCATAAACTAACTGAATTATGATCACAATCAGTAAACCACCGATACACCTTCCACTTGCCCAGATAATTCCCTAAAACTGCTCACAATTACCCCTTTACTTGCGATTGTTACAAGGAAACATTTTGCTGACTGAAGGGTGATAGAATTTGATTCACTTGTAACTTTCAGAAGACAAGGGGATATGTATACTTTATGCTTAATTGAGATTTATACTTTAAAAGGGAGTTGAGATAATTCCGTATCTATTTCGGAAGTGACACAGATGTGAACAGTCCCTTTCGCTGTGCAATATGGATACACACAGACAAAAGATATAATTGAATAGTAAGAATTCTCGCAATTTGTGAAAAGCACTGTTTTCTAAGGACAGATATTATAATCCTTACATCGCATGCACGTGAGAATAGAAGTTTTGTAAAAAATCGATATTTAAGTTTTTAAAAAAGGAAAACATGTCAGGAGTGGGATTCGAACCCACGCCTCCAGAGGAGACTGCGACCTGAACGCAGCGCCTTAGACCGCTCGGCCATCCTGACTTCATGTTTGAAAGGCTTTTTTTCAGTTTCTATAAAGACAATCAAATGTCTGACTTGTATATTATTTTTTATTGCAATGCTGCTGCGAGTTATCATAACAGTATTCCTCGCGCCGGCAGAGTACCTCCACAGTGGGTTGCTATGGTCTTGCAGTTTGCAGGGCGCGCGCGGGTCGCGCGGTAGGTTTTCGAACCCGGAATCTCCGGGCCCACGTTCTAACGGAACCCGGGGCTGTCACTCCGCCCCCAAGCTGCTTGCCCGGGAGCCGAGGACGCGGTGGGCGCAGCAGAAATGCAGGGCCCCGCGAACGACTGAGGAAAGTTGGCGGTGTTTGTTGGATTGATGCAACTGTTGCAGCACTCATCGCCGGGAGTGAGTGAGTGAGTGAGTGAGGGGGAATTAACAACGAGAGCAGCAGCAGAGATTGTGAAGAGGAGGCCCGGGGTGGTTGTTGTTGCTGCTGCTGCTGCTGGAAGATGTTGTCTCTGGGCAGGTTGTCCTGGGAGGTCCGGGTCTCCCTGGCGGCCGCTGCTGTACTTTGCTCCATGGTCATTTCGCGGAGTTTCGGCGACTACTTCGACCAGACGACCCTGTTGCAGCTATTCCGGGTGCAGTTCCTGCTCTTCATCAACTGCCTCATGTCAATCGGTTCGAGGTACATCTGGAAGAGGGCCGTGTCCAACCTGCACACTCTCTCTGCCCATGGCTCCCAGTGTTTCACCGGCTGGAAGGTGGCTGTGTGGCTTTTCCTCCTCCTGGCTCACTCCAGCTTCTTCTCCCTGCTGGCCTTGGTGTCAGAAGAGCCTCACCTCTTTTCCCTGATCTCCTACACCTGCCTGGGGATGTACGTCTTCCTCATTTTCAGCCTCCTGGTGCTTGGGCTCCTGGAACAGGCCCACAAGCTGCTGCCCTTCAGCCGGGCTGCCCCCTCTCACAGCCGCAATACAGTCAAGTTGCTCCTGGCCCTCCTCTTCAGTGTTAGCTGCACTGTTGTGGGCCTTCACAATGCTCGGCAGCCTCCTGTCATCAAACAGGTGGAAATACCTGTCCACAAACTACCTCAGTCATTCCATAATTTGAGGATGGTTTTGTTAGCTGACATTCACCTAGGGCCCACAGTAGGAAGGACCAAACTTGAAACAGTTGTGAAGATGGTCAATGAACTCAATCCAGGTACGCTGCATAGCTAATAAATGGATCCACATGCTTCAACAAGAGCCAAGCCAAAGAAGGCAAAACCTTCTTTCTGCATTGGAAACCTGAAGTTAGAAAGAACAGTTCACGTGGAGAGTTTGAGAAGTTGGGCTCCAAATTAAAAGGCAGAACCTCAAGCTTTGCATGGTTACCTGAGCCAGCACATGCTAACTGGTTGCAGTCAGAGTCAAGTTAGGTCCATGTAAACAATAATTATTAAAAGAAAAGCAAGGCTATTTTTGAATGTGTAATGTATGCACAAAATAGATGAATCAGCAGCACAATTAGAGATGAATAGTTTCGTTCCAATTGCCATGATGGGGATGTAGTTACAAGCTGATCAAGGTTGGGAAATATATATTGCAGGATATTTTGAACATTTTGAAAAGATAACCAATAATTTAAAGTGAGAAATCATCCTGAAGTAATGGGTGATATAAGAACAGTAATAGGAAGGATCCTGCCTGACAAGATCAGGAAGTAGAATATGTATTGGTGGAAAAAATGGCCAGAAGATGCTGTTGGGAGTAGTTAATAAAACATCTACCATTATCAAACAATAAATAATTGGAGCTTGTAACAAAGGCAATGCAAAATTTGTGTGGTCTTTAACCTGCATATAGACTGGAAAATCAAATTGACAAAGGCAATCTGGGACATAATTTTGTAGAATACTTCCATAACCATTTTCTGAAGCCTGTTTTTGCTCCTATTTCTTATTTTCTTATTGAACCAACTTTACATAAAACTAGCCCTGTATAATGAAGCAGGGTTAATGAGTAATCCCACAAATTAACCATAGGGCTAATAAAGGTGAAGAACTGAATCTAATTAGTAGCATTAGATAAAAAGTATTCAAGAAACTTCAGGGTCAAAAAGCTGATAAAGTGGGTAGCATCGAACAGCCTACATTGGAGCATTTTAAAACGGTGTATGCAGTAGCTACAACTTTCCAAAGTGTCTTAGACTTTAGAAAGATCTCAGTGGATTGGAAGTTAGCAAATATAATGCAACTACTGATGAAAGGATGGAGACAGAAAACTGGGAATTACAGATCAGTTAGCCCAAAATGTTGGAACCTATTATCAAGCAAGTTTTAATAACGCAGTTGCAAATCATAGCATATTCAAAGTTACCATGATTTTGTCAAAGAGTCATTTTAGACAATTCCTTTTTAGTATTTTGTCAATAAAGGAGTTAAAATGCATTTGATCAAGATATCACACAAAAAGTTAAAACATAAGATAATGGTTCATTAAGTTTAAAGTGATATAATAACATGGATAGAGGAATGGTAAGAAGGAGAAGCAGATGGTGTCAGTTTCAAATTGGCAAGCTGTGACTAGAATCAGTGCTGGGTCCTGCACCATTTATGATCAATTTTATTGATTCACTCTGAGAAATCGAGAGTGTTTCCAGGTTCGCTGACAATACAACACTATTTAGAAATACAAGCTGAGAGGAGGATGCAATTAAGCTGCAAAGTGACATAGACTGGTTAAATGAGTTAACAATAGGTTTGTAAAATGAATATATGTAGAAGTGTGAAGTGATTCACTTAGTGGTAAGAAATAAAGACTTAAAGCCCCTAAATATTAATGTTCAGAGATGTTTGGGAATAGTTGTCCAAAAACATAAGAACCTAGTGTACAGATACAGTAAGCCATGAGGAAGACAAACAGCATGTTGACCTTTATTGCAAGGAGATTCAAATAGAAGAATAATGAAATCTTGCTACAATTGTACAGAGCTGTGGTGCTGACTGCAGTGTTGGTCTTCATATTTCAGCTAGGATGTACTCGTATTGGAGGCAATGTAATAAAGGTTCACTAGATTTCTTCCTAGGTTTTTCCCTCTTAAGCACTAAGTGAATTGGCCTGAATTCTTCCAAGTTTAGTAATATGAGAGGTAAGCCAATTGAAACACATGAGACACTGAGAGGTGGTTTCCCCTGCTTTGGGAAAATCAACCACAAGAACATAATCTCCAGATAAGGGGTCAGTCATTTAGGATTTAGACAAAGAGAATTCCCTTCATTCAGAAGCTGGTAAAACTTTAGAATTGTTAATCCAAAAAAGTTGTAGATGCTCTATCTTTGAAATTGTTTAAGATCCAATGTGACAGATATTTCTTTTAGCGAATCAAGGGCTAAGAGGAGCAGAAAGGTAGGATTGAGTTGGAAGATCAGTTGTGTTTTTATTGAGGTGTAAGGCTAAGGATTCAGTCCTGCTCCTGCTTGTTTAATTCCTGTGTAATAGCACATGGAATGAATTGTGTCTTCTTTCTTAACCATGCCCACTGGTAGTTTGTTGTTTTATGTCCCTCTCGATCAACACTTACAGTTCACATGGCTTGAGTGACACTCGACAAGTTGCAGTCTAGGACTACACTTTTCTCAAGTAGCCCATGTCAGTGAGCGTGTATAGAGCTGTAGAATTTAAAGGATATCAAAAGCAAAATCACTTTTGCCCTCCTGTCAGAGTGCGTTATTCCGGGTTTTATTTATTTGCCTTCCTCCTTCCTGCAGTGCACTGCAGTCAAATGTTCCCATGCTAAATTTATTTGAGATTAGCTCGCTCAGTATGGATCAGGGACCAAAATGGATTCTGAAATCCATTCTGATTTAGATGCACTCTGATTTAGAACATAGGGCAGATTTTGCACACATTTTGCACAGAGCTGTGACGATGTGGAATTCACTTGGAGGATACATGGTTGAGGGAAACTGTCAACATACAGCATGAGGTTTGATCAGTGAGTGAAAGGTTATGGGATAAGAATAGTAACTGCAATTAACTTCTTGTGGAAGTAGGGCAGTGTTGACATGGACTGGGTGTGTTTTGTTCTAATTATTCCTAGGAAGTCAAAGGAAAGCAAAAACAATGACAATATTGTCCACATGTTTCTGACAAATACTGCTGTACATATGGCCATGATTTATTTTGAATTAGTGAGATAGTAAACGTTATCTAACTAACTACATGATTTTCAGATATCATTGTGATTGTTGGTGACCTCTCAGACTCTCAGGTAGTCAACCTCCGAAAAGCCACAGAACCACTACGACAGCTGATGCCAAAATTAGGGACATACTTTGTTACAGGTAAAGGTTCTCTTCATTTAACAAGTAACAGCCATTGAAACCATGCTTTATTAAAACAAATTGGGAATTAGAGGAATTAAATGTATAAATTTTTATTTTCAATGTCACATTACGCAGGATGAACACATGCAAAATGATTTAGTCCAAGAAGGCAGACCTTCCCCTGATTCTTTCAGCAGTCTAAGGGTGCACCAACCTCTTAAATAATTGGAAAAAATCCCACTCACCAAACAGTGTGTAATTTGTAAATGTTTCTGTGCAGGTATATTGCAAATGTATGTAAAATAGACATGCATGGCAAATACAAATTAAGTCTAAATCCAAATTCTGCTACAGAGAGGGCGACAAAGAATAAAACTCACAGACCTAGGCACCAAAAACCAGAAAGTCACACTCTGTTCAGTTGACCATGAAAGTTATCACCGAAGTCTGAGGATTTGTGACAAATTTACGAGAGCAGTCACAGACAAGTAAAACAACAGCCTGACTTAATATCATTCCCAGAATTATACCTTACAACCAGACCACTCCATCAAAAGCCTTGTCCCACTGGCAGAACAGATCAACAGAGAAGATGGTACAGTGGTACACATTTGGGAGGAAGTGGCTTGTTCTGAAGTTCATGCATGTGCATTCTCAACATTGACTCTGGACCCATGTAGTATCATGGCATGAGGCCAAACAAGGGCATGAAATTCTCGAGTTTTGTACTGTCTACTTGGAGATTCTTTGAGGGTAGCAAGGGCGCAGAACGTAATCTGGAGGGAGGGTCTTTAATTCCCCATCACCAGAGTGACTTGATAGCACCGCTGCTGACCAAGTTGGCTGAGTATGGAAAGAGTAGTCAACCAAATGGGTCTGAAGCAAATGGTGAGAGAATCAATAAAAAAGGAAAGTCTACTTTACCTCACCCTCATCAGTCTATCTGTTACAAATTCATGTGTCCATAATAGGCTTAGTAGGAATGACCATTGAATATTTGTTGTGAAGACTTCACATTGAGGGTACGCTTCATCATGTATGGCACTACCAATTTGATACAGTTGATGGATTCAGAACTGATCTAGCAACTCCAAACTGGGTACCCACAAGGTGCTATTGACCATCAACAGCAAGAGGATTGTATTCAACCTCGTTTGTATCTTCACAACCCAGTATATGTCCACTCAAGCCAGGGGATCACCTCTGGTTCTAAGAGGAAGGTATAGGAGCATGCCAAGAGCACATCAGGCATATTTAAAAATGCCAACCTGGTGAAGTGACGACACCGAATTACTGGTGTGGGCTACATGGAAGGCAAAATGTGATAGACTGAGCTGTGTGATCCCACACCAACAAATCAGTTCTAAGCTCTGTAGTCCTGCCACAGAAAGTTATTAATAATGGTAGATGATCAAACGAGCTAACAGTAAGAGGAAGCTCCACTAATAACCCCAATCCGTAATGATCGCGGGAGGTGAGAAGGTATAAATTCCAAAGACGAGGCTGAAGCATTTGTCGTCATTTTGAATGAATGATCTGTCTCAGCCTCCACCAGAGGTCCCCAGCATCACAAATATCAATCATCTGTGATTCAGTGGATGAAGTCACTGGGTACCACAAAGGCATTGGGCCCAAACAGCATCCTGACTGTTGTGCATGAACTTCAGAACAAGCCACACCCTCTAGCCAAGCTCTTCTAGGACAGCTATAATACAGGCACGTACACCACAATGTAGAGCATTGTCCAGGTATATCCTGTTGACATCAATTCACTTCAGCCAATTACCATCTCATCAGTGTATTCTCAATCATCAGTGAAGTGATAGTTAGTGTCAACATCAGTGCTATCAAGTGGCATCTGCCCAACAATAATCTGCGCACTGGTTCTCCGTTTGGGTCCTACCTGGTTCCCTGCCTTCTGACCTCATTACAGTATTGGTAAAGAGCTGCTCCTGGGGCAGGATTAGAGTAACTGACTGTGCTTGACTTCAAGGTAACTTTTGATCATATGCAACATTAGAAAGTCCTGGCAAAATTGAAGTCAATGGAAGTTGCAGTGGAGCAGGGGAAGCTGTTCATTGGTTGAATTATAACCAGTAGAAGGAAAGATGATGGCTTCCAATAACTACAAATCATTTTGACCCCCGGATATCACTACAGGAGTTCCTCATGATAATGTTCTAGACCCGATCATTTTCAGCTGCTTTATCAGTGACTCTGTCTGTCAGGGCAGCACAGTGGCTCAGTGGTTAGCACTGCTGCCTCAGATTGCTAGGGATCTGGGTTCGATTCCACCTTTGGGTGACTACCTGTGTGGAGTTTGCATGTTTTCTCTGTGTCTGTGTGGCTTTCCTCTGGGTGCTCCAATTTTCTCCCACAGTCCAAAGATGTGCAGATTGGGTGGATTGGCTATGCTAAATTGTCCAGGGGTGTGTAGGCGAGGTTGGTTACTCGTGGGAAATGCAAGGTTATCGGGTAGGGGGTGAGTCTGGGTGGGATGCCCTGCAGAATTGGTGTGGACTCAAGAGGTTGAATGGCCTGCTTCCACATTGTAGGGTCTGTGATTCAATTCTGTGATCATGATGGCAGAAATAGGTATGACTACTGATGATTGTGCAGAACTCAGTCTTGTTTGTGACACTTCAGATATTGAAACAATTCAGTTTTGCATGCAGCAAGACCTAGACAACACTAATTCCCAGACTGGGTATGGTGTGAATTTAACTTGTCACTTAAGTTCCAGGCAATGACCGTCTCTAATAAGAGAAAATCTAACCATTGCCCCTTGACATTCAATGGCATTACCATTGCTGAATCCCTACTTTCAACATCTTGAAGTTTACCATTCAGCAGAAACTGAACTGGACCAACTATATAATTACCATAGCTACAATACCAGGTTAAGACTGAGAATTCTATGACCTCTTGTTTCCCAAAGTCTGTCCTGTATTTTCCAGACCCAAGTCAGGAGTATAATGGAATATTTTCCAGTTATCTGGATGACTGCAGCTCGAACAATGCGATGTCATCAGGGTCAAAGCACTGACTTGATCAATGTCTTAAAAAATCTTTTCCCTCCCACTGTCAGTGCGCAAGACTCCTTTGATAGCACCTTCCAAACCTGTGATCTCCACCATCTAGAAAGCACGTTAATTCTCCCAGCTGCAGGTTCTCCTCCAAGCCATACACCATCCTAATTTTGGAAGTATATCAAATATGTCTCTGTTCTCTATCACTGGCTCAAAAACCTACAATGTCTTTGGGTTTAGCTACACCCAGATGGACTGCAAAAGTTCGAGAAGGCAGATTGTCACTATCTTCTCAAGAACATTTGGGGATAGGCAATAGATGCTGCCCTAGTCAGTGATGCCCCCATGATGTGAAATAATAATAAATATTCCCATGTTTACCATGTTACAAGGATTCTCACATTCTGATTACGCCAGCAGTCAGGATTTCCAGTCTTTTCTCTTGGTTGTTCAGATAACATAGAATTCATGAGCATGTTCTCCCTCATTTTTTTTAACCTCGTTAATTTGAGACGACTGATGGAAGTGTGGCTGAATAAACCGTAACGTATGTGTCACCTTTTTGAATGACTCCCAGGTAACCACGACTATTACAGTGCTGATGTCACGAACTGGTTTAAGCATCTACAGTCCCTAAATATCCGGCCGCTCCACAATGACCATGTGAAGATTCACAGTCTCCGTGAGGATAAGGACTGGTTCTGTCTGGCTGGGGTTGATGACATCGAAGCAGAGATGTTACGGTGGGTTCATCCTTTTCCATCCTGCCACTGTGTACTCAGTCTTGTGGAATGTGTTCCAAAGGTATAGAATGCAGCAGCTTTTCTGAGAAAGTCAAATATCTGGCACACAGTAGCGGGCCTCCTTTTTCCTCATTGAGTCATGCACAAAAAGCAAGCAGGAAGTTTGTTACATTTTCCCTTTTAACAAAATGTCAGTGATTTGTTCACTGAAATGTAATGCACAACTGCATACTTGTCAAAGTGAAACCTTGCAGATTTTCTTTCCCTGAACGTAAAGTTCAAGCCACACATTCCCGTGTGATTCCAACTACTACGTCCTTTATTTAAACCGAGATTATGATTGTGAAAATAATACACAACTTTGAAAATTATGCCAATAGCATTTGCTGTGCAGGATTGGTTAAATGGCCAGTTATGGTGCCTTAACTCCAAGGATGGATGGAGAATAATGAAATGAATTGAAAAAAATGGAGGCCATCAGTTTTTATAAAGTAACTGTTTGAATCCACATATAGCTGTGTGCATGGTTTTATTGGATTGTTCTAGTGAGACTATGGTATACCCCATTCCATGCATGAGAAGGTACTCTTGAAATCAGAGGCGCTTTGTAGATGTTGCAGATCTGGGAAAACCTTCAAATGCACCTTATATCTCAGTTTGAAAATTGACCCCAAAAATGGGAATTTTGGACTTAGAATGTTTACAAAATAATTACAATGATTATTTTTTAAAATGTACTTGAGTACCACGTAATAATTGAAATCATGAAATAACATTTTGTTAAAAACACAGAAATTAATGTTTATCCCTGAGCCCATCGGAATTTAGTGGTGCATCAGATATTTTACAGTCTCCTGAAGGTTGCTAAGCAGACTAGTTTTTGAACCAACCTGTTCAGAGATGTCCTGGTGTACCCCTAGAGCTGTTGGGATTTGAGCCCAGGCTTCCTGGTTCAGAGATAGGACATTGTCACAGTCTTGTTCAATGGTTAACAGACGATCTATGCCTAACTGAGGAACCTGCTAAGACACACATCTAAAGCAGGTGAGACTTGAACCCAGGCCTCCTGGTCCAGGCGTAGGGACACTGCCACGGCACCACAAGAGAGCCTTTGGAGAATGGCTGACAGCTGTAGGCTTGGAATCCCCACCCCACCGGGGATTCAAGTATGCGAAAGACGAGATGCTGGCCATTTAATTACCTGTGGGCACTTTAATTTCATTTGGCCTCCCCATTGGTAGACACTTAGAGGTCCAACTTATTTACCAGCCAATCAGGGGGAAATCAGAGAGCGAGAACTAAATCCCAGTGAAGGGAACCAGATCAACATCGTAAGGGCCCCTAGGTTGTAGCCAGACTGCTGTCTTTGCTGTGACATAATTTACTGTGGGTTAGATTGCCCGAAGTCTTTATTCCTTATCTCAGCTAAGGCATTGAACAGAGGCTCTGGAGTGTGGAACGTATTACCTCTGTGTTGAATTAATCTCCTCCCCTAAGGATCAATTCAGAGCAGCAAAGTATATTGGGCAGTGTCACATTTGTCAGCCTTCTTAGTTCCACGTCTGAGCTTTTTGCGGTGGGGCTAGTGGAGTGGAATATCCAAGGGGAGAAAACGGAGATATTAAGTACTGCAATATTAAGTTGCTTTTCTCTTTATGCAAGTTGCTTAAAAAACTGCTGAGTACCAAGATATCAGAAAAAGACTTTACCCTGAACCACTTAGTGTTCCACACAGGGAATGTCCTTATGTCAATTTTTTTTAAAAAAGTTTAACAAGAAATAGCATTTCAATAGAACTGGAAAATGAGGAGTACAAAGCTGGGTCTGAGAGATTAAGAGCAAATCTTATCTCTGTGATGATGCTGTTCCTTTAACGAGATCATGTTGTCCTTGGTTTCTTTTTGGAGCGTGAAGACAGAGGTTCTGATATGTCTGGGTTGATCTACTTGAAGAAGCTTTTATGTTTGACAAAAAATCACTTGTACAATGAAAGGGGAGCAGCCAATTCTCCCAGTTCAGGGTTTGTTTTGGTTTGGTTAGGTTTTAGCAGTCTGGCTGTTTTGCAAGTGCTAGTCAGGTTTTAGCTGGGAAGTCAGAGAAGCTGCTGGACCCAAAGAAACAGCTCCTTACTGATCCAGTCTCTCTACAGTCTCTCTCCTGTAAAAACCTGTGTTTGAATTGATCTTTTTTCCCCAAGGGGTATTTGTGGGGATATTGCAAGTATTTAGGACAGCAACATTAAGTTGCGATAGAATCGATTGGGTTTTCAGATAAGTTATTCTATGTTCTGTACTCATTTGTTTGTGTGTAAATAAATCCTGTTTTATTTAAAACAGAGAGGTTGGGCCAGCGACATCACTCCTGGTACATACACGTCTCACCTGCTTACAACAACTAGAAAAGTTAGGGTCTGGACTACCTTCTTGAAATGTTTTGAGGGAGTCTGGCCTGGTCCATGACACCTCTTTCTCTCTGTACCCTATTACAGAACAAGGATATGAAAGGAGCTAGGTGGATCACTCTACCCATGTATTATTGATCACTTTAGTGTATCTCATGACCTGCCTGTTGCTGTTTTTGTGTAGGTATCCTGGACATGGTATGGACTTAAATAAAGCACTAAATGGTTGCAGTACTAAAGATGCTATAGTATTGTTGGCACACCAACCAATAGCTGCTAAACGTGCCTTACAAAGTAGACCAGATATCAGCTTGATTCTCTCAGGTATGCACCTCCTCTGTTATTTCTTGTTTAGTTTTGTCCTTTAATGCAAAAAACATCTGGTGTGAAAATCAGAATCTGTTAAAGCAAAGTCTAAAGTAGTATTTGTTGGTACAGAGTTCGTTTGCAATTAATTTACATGATTTTTCTAACCATTTCCAGTAACTTGAAAGTTAGAAGGGTTCAGAAAGAGATGTGGATGACCCAGGTTCATGTTATAATCCTCTGCAAAAAGTGAGAAAGGTTATTACATTTTCTGGTACTTATATTTATTTCTTGACCTTAAAGTTGTTAATGCTGTGCTCTGAAATGGTCCGGTAAATAGAATGTGATTTCTTCATAAAGCATTCCTTCTTGGTTTAGATATTTATTGATTTGAATCTGAAGTCATGCTATTGGACCTGTTGAGTCTACCTCTATTTGCTGAGTTTATTTAAGTGCTTTATTATAACTCAGTGTTGCTATTCCGAGGCTTTCGCTGCTCCGCTGTTGTTATGGAGTAAATTGGTTAATATCTTCAAGAGTCTGCACAATTTAGAAACCAAGAAGTTGATTTCTCCTTTGCCTTGCTCCTGCAATAGCTTTGCCAAATAAGTTACTTGCCAGTAGACCCCGGATTTTCAGTCCTTATCTACTTGTTATTCACTAAATGTTAGGGCTTGCACATTTAGGTACAAATTCCTTTTCTTGGTGTGGTACGTCTTGACTGCCAAACGGCCTCTGCAGCACTGAAATGTTACTTTTACAAGTGTGTAGTCTTGTTCTTCAGAATTTAATTGTTGTTGTAGAATTTTTAAGAATTTTTTTTTACATCTGCTTTCTGTCACTTTTGTTTCTTTCAACAACAGCTTGTTTTTATAAGCATTTTTAAAAGTAGTTTATGACAATTCACAAGGATATCTTTCTCTCCATTCTGTTCTCCCTCCTTTTATTTCGCATTTTGTTCCATGAATTTATCATTAAATATTCTAATTTATACTTATTTGTTTAGAGTCTGTGAGACTTTGTGAGGATTTTTAATCTTATTGGTTGAGGACTCTCTCTGTTGTTTGCCCTACTTTTACATGTTACAGGTGTCCTGAAGAGGGTGGGGCAATGAAAAGGCTATTGAGGAATAATGAATTATTGTTCAAAAGCCTACACAAGTCTATGGGGAATTGTAAAGCACGGGCAAAGGTGAACACCATTCTTTCACCGCTGATTGTAAAATCCTGGCTATTACTTTTTAAGCCAAACTTCTCCTCTTTTGTCCAAGACACCTTTTCATTACTTCCAATATCCACTTATTTCACCTTGCAACAGGAGGTATCCTGGTGTTAACTCTGAGATTACAGCAGCGTGTTGTGATCAGGTTGGAGTTGGGCATACTTTAATGGGACAGGTTTGCACATATTGAGCCAATGCAGTCAGAAGAAATGGAGAGAGGAAAATAAAGCTTAAAATGAGATAATATTCATTACAGTGAGGCAAAGGAAGTTTTTTTGTTTTGAGAGAGCAAGGCTCCTGGGGCAGTACACCAAGGTTCAAAAGAGTAGGAGAGAAAAGAAAAGAACTGTGTTAGCACAGGTTAAATAATGCCAAGTTTGAGTTTTTAAAATTAGATTTTGGGATAAGGGAGACACTGAAGGAGGCAAGTTTTTACACATTTCACACTTCTGATAAAGAATGAGTCATGTTTGAACTCAGTGCAAAGAATCTTATATTTTATTGGAATGATAGAATCGCTACAGTGCAGAAGCAGGCCATTCGGCCCATCGAATCCACACCAACCCTCTGAAGAGCATCCCACCCTGACCCACCACCTACTTTATCCCTGTAACCCCACATTTTCCATGGCTAATCCACCTAGCCTGCACATCCCTGGACACTATGGGGCAATTTAGCATGGCCATTCCACCTAACCTGCACATCTTTGGGCATTTTCTGATTCAGTATGTGGATGTACCTACTAGAGAAGGTGCAAAACTTGACCTACTCTTGGAAAATGAGGCAGGGCAGGTGACTGAGGTGTCAGTGGGGGAGCACTTTGGGGCCAGCGACCATAATTCTATTCGTTTTAAAATAGTGATGGAAGTTCTAAATTGGAGGAAGGCCAATTTTGATGGGATTAGGCAAGCACTTTCAAAAGCTGATTAGAGGCAGATGTTCGCAGGTAAAGGGATGGCTGGAAAATGGGAAGCCTTCAGAAATGAGATAATAAGAATCCAGAGAAAGTTTATTCCTGTCAGGGTGAAAGGGAAGGCTGGTAGGTATAGGAAATGCTGGATGACTAAAGAAATTGAGTGTTTGGTTAAGAAAAAGAAGGAAGCATATGTCAGGGACAGACAGGATAGATTGAGTGAATCCTTAGAAGATCATAAAGAAAGTAGGAGTATACTTAAGAGGGAAATCAGGAGGGCAAAACGGGGACATGAGATAGCTTTGGCAAATAGAATTAAGGATAATCCAAAGGGTTTTTGCAAATATATTAAGGACGAAAGGGTAACGAGGGAGAGAATAGGGCCCCTCAAAGATCAGCAAGGTGGCCTTTGTGTGGAGCTACAGAAAATGGGGTAGATACTAAATGAATATTTTGCATCAGTATTTACTGTGGAAAAGGATATGGAAGATATAGAATGTAGGGAAATAGATGGTGACATCTTGCAAAATGTCCAGATTACAGAGGAGGAAGTGCTGGATGTCTTGAAATGGTTAAACGTGGATAAATCCCCAGGAACTGATCAGGTGTACCCGAGAACTTTGTGGGAAGCTAGAGAAGTGATTGCTGGGCCTTTTGCTGAGATATTTGTATCATCGATAGTCACAGGTGAGGTGCTGGAAGACTGGAGGTTGGCAAACGTGGTGCCACTGTTAAAGACAAGCCAGGGAACTATAGACCAGTGAGCCTGACCTCTGTGGTGGGGAAATTGTTGAAGGGAATTCAGAGAGACAGGATGTACATGTATTTGGAAAGGCAAGGACTGATTCGGGATAATCAACATGGCTTTGTGCGTGGGAAGTCATGTCTCACAAAGTTGATTGGGTTTTTTGAAGAAGTAACAAAGAAGATTGATGAGGGCAGAGCAGTAGATGTGATCTATATGGACTTCAGTAAGGCATTCGACAAGGTTCCCCATGGGAGACTGATTAGGAAGGTTAGATCTAGTGGAATACAGGGAGAACTAGCCATTTGGATACAGAACTGGCTCAAAAGTAGAAGAAGAGGGTGGTGGTGGAGGGTTGTTTTTCAGACTGGAGGCCTGTGACCAGTGGAGTGCCACAAGGATTGGTGCTGGGCCCTCTACTTTTTGTCATTTACATAAATGATTTCGATGCGAGCATAAGAGGTACAGTTAGTAAGTTTGCAAATGACACCAGAATTGGAGGTGTAGTGGACAGCGAAGAGGGTTACCTCAGATTACAACAGGATCTGGACCAGATGGGCCAATGGGCTGAGAAGTGGCAGATGGAGTTTAATTCAGATAAATGTGAGATGCTGCATTTTGGGAAAGCAACTCTTAGCAGGACTTATACACTTAATGGTAAGGTCCTAGGGAGTGTTGCTGAACAAAGAGACCTTGGAGTGCAGGTTCATAGCTCCTTGAAGGTGGAGTCGCAGGTAGATAGGATAGTGAAGAAGGTGTTTGGTATGCTTTCCTTTATTGGTCAGAGTATTGAGTACAGGAGTTGGGAGGTCATGTTGCGGCTGTACAGGACATTGGTTCGGCCACTGTTGGAATATTGCGTGCAATTCTGGTCTCCTTCCTATCGGAAAGATGTTGTGAAACTTGAAAGGGTTCAGAAAAGATTTAAGGATGTTGCCAGGGTTGGAGGATCTGAGCTATAGGGAGAGGCTGAACAGGCTGGGGCTGTTTTCCCTGGAGCATCAGAGACTGAGGGGTGACCCTATAGAGGTTTACAAAATTATGAGGGGCATGAATAGGATAAATAGACAAAGACTTTTCCCTGGGGTTGGGGAGTCCAGAACGAGAGGGCATAGGTTCAAGGTGAGAGGGGAAAGATATAAAAGAGACCTAAGGGGCAACTTTTTCACGCAGAGGGTGGTACGTGTATGGAATGAGCTGCCAGAGGATGTGGTGGAGGCTGGTACAATTGCAGCATTTAAGAGGCATTTGGATGGTTATATGAATAGGAAGGGTTTGGAGGGATATGGGCCGGGCGCTGGCAGGTGGGACCAGATTGTGTTGGGATATCTGGTCGGCATGGACAGGTTGGACCGAAGGTCTGTTTCCATGCTGTACATCTCTATGACTCTATCTAGAATTCAGTATTAAGGCAATATTTGCATGCATACTCGTCTCTCATTTTGACACCAACATTTTTTAAGCCAAGATTTGTTCAATGGCCAACCAAGTAACTGACTGAGTGTTTCAAACGGATTTGTGTCTGACATGTTATCGTCAAACATGGTTTGAAGGAATACCTGAGAACAAATGGAATGTGGGAATAATGGATCGATAGATTGAATTCATTGGATGTGAATCAGTAGGATGTGAGGTTCATGGGGTGTGGTTAACTGAAATAAAGCACTCACTAAAAAGTGTGGCCTTGAACTCTATTTAAATACATTTATGTTTTGGAGTATAACACTGATGAGGATGGTGATGTCAAAATGTACAGTTTCAGGGGCATGATTAGCCACCCTATTTTCTGAAAAATTAGCTTCATGATTAATGAAAGAATGAAATTACAGGGTGGACCTGTGTTATTTCTTTAGCAAAGAGGAAACTAGGTACGGCCATAGCAATTTCATTGTTGTACAGAACTAAGATCTGAAGCAACGTTTTTGAAGTGGAGGCTGATGATATATACATAGAGTCAGAGAGTCAAAGAGATGTAGGTTTGGCCAGATGATCAACATTTGTGGAAAAAATTTATTAATAATATGATTTATTGACTGCTTATGAGGTGTGGCCAGACTTTGACAAATTTAGAAAGACTGAGAATAACACCATGGAAGACTACATAATGGAATTCAGCAGGTTGTATGCAAGACCCCATTCGAAAATGTCTCAATGTGTACTGGCATTTAAGTTATTAAACTGGGTCAAAGTATCAAATAGGAACCCAATTCTAGTTTTGACTGGAGTTAAATTTGCAGAATGTGCACCACAAGAATAAATGTGGGAAGCTCTGAAAATATGTCTATCCTTTCCAGCAGCATTGATAGCAATAAAGATCGGCAATCGGAGGACATGATGTTAAAAAATTGGTGAGGCCGTCCAGGTACAGGTCTCAGGCAACAGTTACAGTTCTCCTTTCATACTACTAGAAATGAGAGCAGAAATGTTTTTGATAATTTTGAGAATCAAAGAGAAATAGAGGTTTACAAAAGTGAATGAACTCCAGAATTGTTCATCATTGATGTTCAAGTGCAATTACCTCTACACCATGAATTGTCCCAAACATTCTAATTAGGTATTCAAAATCAAACAGAAATGGGGGATTCAGAGGAGATGTTACTTTATTGTCTGACAGCCCAAATGGTGTTTAATAGCAATATTTAATAAGGTTAGAATATTTTTGATACTAAAATATGATTGAAGAAATGCAGATTACATACTGATGGGTATGTGGCATTGATTTAAAGATCTGTTCCTCACACTAATTTCATACATATTGACATAGCTGCTTTTCTATAGTTGTCAGCAGTCAGACGTAAGTGACTATTAAGTTAAACATGTGTTGAAAAATTGCTTTCTTTTCCATCCATCCAGCCTGTATTAAAGGCCGTAGTTATATTTCCAATGTTGCTATATAATCTGCGCAACTAAAGAACTGTTATTTAATGAATCACTTGTCCCTTTTATTACAAAGATTGCTAACTTGGAAATTGGACTGTGCATTTGAGCTGTTCCTTTGTACAGTTCCTCAGGAAAATGTAGTACTTTTGGTTTAAGGGCAGTTCTTTGCTGTGCCTTTTTTCACAGTGATTTCCAGATTTGTACTGCTGACTTGACTAGTCACTTTATAGAAGGAGGAAGTTAATATCAAAGGAATGCTAGCCTTGCATGCTTCGCATCTATAGAAATGAAATAGAAAAGGTTTGAGGGCCGAGCCCAGGACTGCTTTCTTGGACTGGAGATGCTGTTGGACACAAAAGGACCATTAGAACAGAAATTATGAAGATGGAGGAACTGATGTTACCCCTAACTGTTGTCGTTTGCTTGCAGTTGAACCCCACTATTCTTGAAGCCATCACAAAAGATTTTATAAACGTATCCCAATTTACCTATCTTTCAGATCCAGATTGATAGACAGCATGGTCCTAGTTTCTGTACTGAACAAAATTCAATATTTATTTCAAATAGTTAAACTCTAGCTACAGGTAAACAGTAATAAACCATCAGATACAATGCTACTAAGTTCTAATCCCCTTATAAATGCACCATTACAAATACACAAGCAAAGAGGCAGGGTGAGATAAATTATGAACAGAGGGGAAAATCTGGAAAGACAGTTCCATAGTCTTTGTTCCCAGGTTCTGTTGTTGAGAAGATCTTTAGGGAGTTTCTGTTGGCCTACACATTGCTTCAACTATCTTTCTCCAGATGTTTCCACAAGTTGGTAAGAGACACAAGGTGACTGGTTATTAAAATTATCTGTCTTTCCAGTTCAAAGTTAGTGCTTCCAATAACTATTACTAGAAAGATCAAAATCTTCTTAAGGTTTATTGTGTGTTTTGACTGCAGAGAACAGAGAGACTCCTCCTGAGTTGGTGAAGAACCAAGTACTCCCCTGGCTCTCTCTCTTTTCCTCTCTAAGCTCTTTCTAATTTCTCCAAACTCTTTCTCATTTCTATAGTTTTTGCAAACACCAATTATAAAGTCAGTTATTTAGCTGAAATAAATAAATACTCTGTATAACGTTTTAATGAACTGCTAGGGCCTGAGGAGTCAAGGCCTAATGCCTGGTCTATGTTGAGATAACTGATCTTAACCAGGTGAGTTCCAAAATCTTATAATCCCAAGGTGAGGTGGTTGGTGGAATGGAATGCACAAATCAGCCTGTTCCTGTTTATTATCCTATGCATACTACCTGTTTGTCACATCAGGTCAGGTATAGGTTCCACTGCAATGTTCCCTTGCCCTCAAATTTCATCTGTGACTAAGCCACTCAAGACTACTCATACTGTGGAAACCACCGTCTAGAATAAGTACTTGTCTTCAGATCAAAAGAAAATAAGGGAAAAATATTGGAGCAGAAAATAAAGATAAGGAAAATTGTACTAATTTGTGACATTGCAGAGGTTCTGAGACAATCTTTTGACAATTTTCTTCAACTCCAGAGATCTTATCAGGCTACACGAATGAGTTTGCTTTCTTTCTGTGATTAAAGCGTTCGTGAAAGTTTGTTTGCCACAGAAGACTTCATTGAACACACTTTGTTTTAGTGCTCAATTGAGTTCATATTATATAGTAATATACAACTACATACAAAAGAAACCTGTGTTTAAAATTTATACAAACTACTTGATCCTGCATTTGCAGCAGGGAGTTATGTTCAAAGTCATCTTATATAAAGGAGGAAACCACAGAAAAGTCGCTGTTTTGAAATGGGGTTAAATGCAATCTTGTTAATTCTGCAAATACTCTTGATTAAACATTTGTCATGGGCAAACAGGAATCTCTGTAGTTAAAGGATCATTGTTTTCTTCCTGATTGGGAAAGCAGTGTTTTATTACTTTTCTGCTTCCTGAGCCCCTGGCTTGATTGACGTTGAATTTATTATATTGACTAGATCATTCATTTAATTGTTGCTTTTAACTTAAAGAGCTTTTTATTCACTCACGAGGTGAGGGTGTCACTGGCGAGGCCAGCATTTATTGCCCATCCCTAATTGCCCAGAGGGTAGTTAAGAGTCAACCATATTGCTCTTGATCTGGAATAAGCTGTAAGCCAGACCAGGTGAGGATGGTAGATTTAACAGGAACAGAAATAAAGAGTACTGGGCTAATGGTAAGATTCTTGTCAGTGTAGATGAGCAAAGCGATCTCTGTCCATGTAAATGGATCCATGAAAGTTGCCACCTAGGTTGATAGGATTGTTAAGAAGACATACGGTGTGTTAATTTTTATTGGTAAAAGGATTGAGTTTTGGAGCCATGAGGTCATGTTGCAGCTTGGAGAATTGCATAAAGTCTGGTCATTATAGGAAGGATGTGGAAGCTTTGGAAAGGGTTCAGAGGAGATTTACTAGGATATTGACTGCTATGGAGGGAAGGTTTTATGAGGAAAGGCTGAGGGACTTGAAGCTGTTTTTGTTAGAAGAAGGTTGGGAGATGACTTAATTGAGACATATGAGATAATCAGAGAGTTAGATAGGGTGGACAGTGAGAGCCTTTGTCCTTGGGTAGTGATGGCTAGCACGAGGAGGCATAGCTTTAAATTGAGAGGTGATAGATATAGGACAGATGTCAGAGGTGGTTTCTTTACTCAGAGTAGTAGGGTCGTGGAATGCACCGCCTGCAACAGTAGCAGACTTGCCAACTTTAAGGGCATTTAAATGGTCATTGGATAAACATATGGATGATAATGGAATAATGTAGGATAGTTGGGCTTCAGATTGGTTCCACAGGTCAGTGCAACATCAAGGGCCGAAGGACCTGTACTGCCTTGTAATGTTTTATGTTCTATTTCCTTCCCTAAAGGACATTAGTGAACCAGATGGGGTTTTCCTGACAATCAACCATAATTTCATGGTCATCGTTAGGCTATTAATGCCAGAAACCTTTTAAAAAATTGAAGTTAAATTCTACCATCTGCCATGGGTTTCGAACCCGGCTCCCCAGAACATTCGCTGAGTTTCTAGATTAATAGTCTTGCAATAATACCATTGGAACATCGCCTCCCCACCACTGCTTTTTATATCACTTCTTTCACAATATTAGGACATCTTTAAATCCAATAAAGTATATTTTGAAATTTAAGACATCTATAATGTAAAAACATTTCTGTTTAAATAATCCAATATGTGTGTATATGCATCCTGAGTTCTGCTCCCTCACATATGAAATGATGGAATGATTTCACGCAATGAAATGTATGTTGGCACAGTAAGTGTAGATGTAATTGGCTACTATGGCATTTTCTTTACAAGGAAACATAGGAAATACGAGCAGGAGTAGAGCATTCAGTCCCTTGAGCTTGCTGAAACATATTGATCCACAAGGCTGTGTAAAATCTTGGGCATTGTTGGTATAGTGAGCATATGTTTCACTACTGGATTGTGTTATTCTAATTCACAACATCTTGGTTGGAATTATTAATGGAAATGTAATATCTAAGTTATTCTTACTCTTACTTTCAACAGGTCATACTCATGCTGGGCAGATTTTTCCACTGGCAATAGCTGCTTATTTTTTGAATCCATATTTTGAAGGTCTTTACAAAGCTGGTGAGAACAATTTAGTGTACGTAACTCCTGGGACAATTTACTACGGAATTCCAATGAGACTTGGAAGCAGAGCAGAAATAACAGAAATCATTTTTAAGATCAGATGAACTGGTCCTTATGTTGCAGACCCTCCTTTCATGAGCAGTGAATGTTACACCCAGGCGTATTTTAGGTATTGAATTTGAAGAATAAGTAGGTAATCTGCATGTATAATAATTAATAAATCACCTGAGTTAATTAACTTTTAAGCAGATCTATACACATTTTCCCAACTGTAGAATTGTGACTAAGATTGCCTTATAACATTGTTGTTACAATGTGGGAATTGGACTAAGAAGCAGCGCTACATAATCATATTTACATTTATGCCCTTTTAGTCTCCAGGTGATGTATGGGCTACTTGTATTAGATTGAGAGCTTCTGATCTCTAATGATGAGTTGGGGATTGATTGAGCAGGACTGTGAATTACTTTGCACTCTTTATCTGCCTGCAACAATTCACAGCAAGACAGTATGTGCCAGATGCTGGATCCAATCCATGGCACTATTCAAAGATAAATATTGAATTTTGTCCACACCAGTCCAACACCAGCATCTCCACATCAAAGATAAATGCACAGTGTTCAATGCCCATTTCAAACATGTGTCCCTAACATGCATATCTTTTTTTTTATGCTCACTTTGCTGACTTCTATCTCATTGCAAATTATATAAAAATCATTCTGTTGCCTGATTTTGTACTTTTTTTGTTTAAATTTGTAATTTGATAAATCTCTGTAATTACAGTTTATTAATGTCCTAAATTACTGGTAATGCTTTGAATTCCTGAAAATAGTGCAATGTTAACTACTGCCTTGTTCGGAAGTAGATATGTAAATACTGTTCTTTTCGATGTAATTTTAAATACTTTTGACTTGACTTTATACCTCTGAACATGTTTAACTCTCAGAGCAATGCCTTGAAATTTAATTATATTTGCAATACATCCACGCTTCCTGCAAGTTAAAAACTGTTAATGCTGAATTTATGTGGCAGTTTTGGAGGACTTTTGTCATGCCACTCATTTTTTAAGAAAGATAGGCTGTGGAGGAAAAGTGATTTCCACTTTAGTTGGTCATAGGTGAATCTGTTTAATTTAGGGTACCAAATGCTTACCTACTTTGACACCATTTGGAGTTTGTAGTTCTTTCCTGTAATAAACAGCAGTAAGTCTCTGACATTCTAAGTAGAATGACCAGATTGAATGTTTTAAATCCAATGAAGAGCTCTTGGCATCCAGGCCAAGCTGTAGAAAATGACATTTTTAAAGATTTAATTGAAAAGTAGGATGCTGAAAATCTGAGATGCAAACAGAAATTTCTGGAAAAAAAAGACACTCAGCAACTTAGGCAGTATCTATGTAGAGAGTGTAAAAGAGTTTACGTTTCATTTCTGTAACATATCAGAAATAAATCTAATCCTGATCACTTGATTTTTTTTAATATTCAAAACTTGAATTATTCAATAATTTGAATTATGCCAGTGACAGTAAGAAATTAGTGCTACAAAAATGAATACTTAGCCAAATTCAAGATGCAGCCTTGAATTGAGTACAAAGATGTTTATTGGTTCTCAATAGCTTAGTGAACTGAAGGAGGGTTGGCGTGGGTGAGGGTAAACTTAATGTTAAAAAGGGAAACCAGGAATTATGTAAACTTAAAATAAAACAAAATGCTGAAAATCTACAACACGTGGAGTGAAATGAAAAGATGATCGAATACTTTGGAGATTGAACCTTTCATCAGAAGCAAGTTATTTATTTTTTGGAAGAGATACTTTATGTCTTTAAAGGAACCTTACTCATTTTGTTGCTTCCAATCAATCCCAAATCAATTACACCATCTTTTTGTGCACCATATTGAAAGCAAATTATGTAGATCTAATCTAACATTCAGGCATAACATAATTCCAACATTATAGTATGTTTGTTTAGAAAGACAATGCTGGATTTGATTAGATGTACAGGATTGGTGCTACACTGTAAAATGTAACAGCAAGCCACAACTTACTATGGTCATATTATCCTGTGGAATTTTTTTTTGTTTAAAGATTAATAAATTTTATTCTACCAAACAGAACTGTGTCTTCCATTTCCAAAATGTTATCTATTTGGCCACTTTGAAAGTATGAGATGATCAAGAGTGTGAACTGGAACTAATAAAGTCAAGCATACTGAGAATAATATGACAAAGTCAAGTGTGTTTTAACTTTTACTCTCTTTGAATGATAAGAGTGAGAGCAGAGATTTTTAAAGCAGCATTATTGGCTGGCTGGGATATTTCTCATTTCTCATCTCTGCAGTCAATTTACCAGAATGAAAGACTGAATGACTTTTCATTCCCGAAAAGACTAACAACATTTCAGACCCATAGAGACAATCCTGCTATCCTAGCAGTGTAGCAATTCCAGATCGATAGTCTGAGCAATCTACAGCTACTCGTTCCTTCCTGTGGTGTCGCCTCAGATTCGTCAAGCTGTGTACAGTTAGGGTGTATCCATCCATCAGCTTCACAGTTGCAGTGAAGTGGTTTTAAAGTAAACACAGTTATGTCATTGTTCTGATTTCCCACTGCAGTGAAAAGTCAAAAGCGAGACTGGCTTTTTTATGCCCTTTAAGCATTCCCCTCCTCAACCCCCACAACAACACCATCCACTGGGGAGATTTGTTAACCACAGTTGAAATGTTGCCCAGTGTGAAGCTGACGTTTATTAACTCTTGGCTCATTGTGAATCCTATGTGATTTAATGGATAATGTGTCAGGATAAGGAGTTAATCTCTTTTTCCATCTGGCAATGTCTGCTTTCAGGTGAGAATGAGTGTTTTTCCATTGTCAAAATATATAATTTTTAAAAATCACCTACAAGTACATTTCAAGATTCTAAATCAATTCTATACAATCTTTGAGAGAAAAGAGCAAAACATTTCTCACAGCTTCTCTGCAGTTGTAAAACCAAAGACATTTTCAACTTAATCAGGAAACTATTTATTTTGAGACAATGAGAGAATCTGACCATTGAATGGACCCTCTTTATACTTAGGCTGAAAGACCTCAGACAGTGGTCTTTCCCCACTGTGTCTTGGTGGCAGCTGTCCCAAGTTTTAGTATTTTATTCCCTCAGCATGCAGGACCTTGGAATGTGCCAAGCTGAAGTCAACTCTTTACACTGGAAGGCCAAGTTTCGGGCACTTCAAAGGGCATCTTTCACCGAGTTGATGGTCCTGCGGGGGCAGTTCATGTTTGTATGGCCAGGGGGACAGCCTGTAGAGCAGAGTGCAGCTATTCCTATGGGAAGTGGAAGAGTGGTTCAGTCAGTTTCCTAGCATAGCTGGAGTGTAAACATCCCCCAGCCCATCAACACTCCTCTGTGTCTGTGTGTGTAGCTCAATGCTATCTTTCTGCATGCTGCTTTATCCTAACGTCACTGGCTCCCAGTGTTGACTTTGAATGGAGCTGGGGAGGAGTGAAATTGCCTGGGCTTTTTTCTTGTTCCTGTGGGAATTCCTGTATTAGCCAATCAGGTAGTTCGTGTTTGCTGTAGCTCCCTTGGTACCAGTGGAACTGATGGATATATATTCTGACGACGTTGGAACTGGAGATCCAAGTTTAACGCATGGAGATTGTTAATGGACATCAATCTATAGCGTTTTGCCACGCAAAAAGCAGACAGTAACAGCAAGAGCAGATCTTCATTTCTGTACAGTGAAGGCAGCAAAAAATATGGCAACAAAAGGTAAGACTTAATTACCACGCATAGAATAAAATTAAATGTGCCTAAATATATCATTTGTAAATCGATTTAATAATAGTTGATTTAAAATTGGCAACAATTCTTTCTCAAGCAAAGAATAAGACTTACATAGGGTGGAAATGTCCACATGCCTGTAACTAGATGTAAATGAAAGCATTGGCTATTTTCCGATTGCAGACATGTACTTGGGGGCGGTGGACTTGCAGTGTGAGACCAACAACACCGAGCATCACACCATCGAGATTGAGAAGGACAGGCTCCTGGTCCGGAGGGGACAGGAATTCCGCCTACGTGTGGAGTTTAAAGAGCGGGCGTACCTGGAGGGTGGAGACCAGCTGGCAATGTTTGTACACATAGGTTTGTGCTGAGGTTAACTCGTCCGGACTCACTCGGTTTAAAACTCCGCCAGAACAGCACACATCCCGCTTTCGGTTTCAAGCTTGTCTTCACTTTTCATCCAACCAGCCTCCACATTCAAAGGATCATTCACTGCCATTTCAGACAACTCTAGCAGAACGCCATCACCATACAAATCCCCCCCCCCATCTGCATTTCACAGGAATGGTTCCCTCTGGGTCACCCTAGTCCATTCGTCAACCACTAACACCACCCTCCCTTCCCTCGGCCACCTTCCCATGTAACCACGGAAGGTGCAACACCTGCCCCTTCATCACCTCCCTGCTCACCATCTAAGGGCCTAAACAGTCTTTCTAGGTGAAGCAGCATTTCACCTGTACCTCCTCCAATCTTATCTATTGTATTCTCTGCACCCAATGTGGCCTTCTCTACATTGGAGATTAGAGTGGTGCTGGAAACGCACAGCAGTTCAGGCAGCATCGGAGGAGCAGGAAAATCGACATTTCAGGCAAAAGCCCTTCATCAGGAATAGAGGTTTGCCTGAAATGTTGATTTTCCTGCTCCTCGGATGCTGCCTGAACTGCTGTGCGTTTCCAGCACCACTCTAATCTAGAATCTGTTTTCCAGCATCTGCAATCATTGTTTTTACCTCTACATTGGAGAAACCAAATGCAGATTGGGTGACCACTTTGCAGAAAACCTCTGGTCTGTATGCAAGTAGGACTCAGACATTCCTGTAGCCAGTCATTTTAACACAGAGTCCAGCTTGCATGCCCACTGTCCCCTTGGCATGCTGTAATGCTCCAATGAATCACGGCACACACTAGAGAACCAACATGTCATCTTCAGAACAGGCACTTCGCAGCCTTCTGGACTTAATATTGAGTTCAACACTTTCAAATTGTGAACCCACTCCCAATCCATCCCTTTCTTTTAGCTTTACTTGTTATATTGTCTGTCCCCATGTCCTCTCTCCCCTTCCCCCCCATTCCAGTGGAACAGTCTGTTCTTCCCAGTTTGGCAGTCAGACACACTATTGTTCTGCCATTCTCACATTTCAGTTCAGGTCTGATGAAGAGTCATCTAGACTTGAAACGTTAGCTTGGTCTCTCTCCAATGAAGTTTTTTTAACCCACTGTGATCTCCAGCATTTTTTGTTTTCAAGTTGAAATACACGTGTGCCCTATATATAAAGTGAATCTTGAATTAGTTTGGAATGGTTATTTGGGTCGACTCTTGAATATCTGGGTTGGATTAAGGTTCAGTCTTCCTCGTTCCCTCCCATTCTATTTTCTGAGGGAGGTGATTAGGTTGTAAGTGTGCTTCGGTTAAGATGTGTAACCATCAATACAGGGCCTGCCCCATCAGAAGCAGATGGGACTCGAATTCAAGTGCTGCACTCTAAGATGAAGAGGGGCAAATGGACATTCTGTCTCCAGGCCACTCCAGGATATGTTCACCTGGCTGTTCAGAGTCCACCAAATGCCTGCACTGGCCACTATCAAATCTACCTGGTCCTTTACCCGAGTGGAGGTGCATCCATTCAACAGATCACAGCAGGAGATTTTCACCTACTCTTTAACCCCTGGTGTCAAGGTAAATAAATGGCTGAGAGGACATGCATCTTTTAATAGAAATATTTTTAATGGCAACATGTATCTCCTAAGGAATACTCCTGTGCTAAATGTACAAGCTGTGTTTTAATTATGTACCAGTTTAATTTTCGCTTCTAAAGGCAACTTCAAATACATTGAAACTTTCTGAGATGGGGATGATATGGCTCCTTTAACAAAGGAGCTGTTCATGCCCTTTTATTTAAGAGAGGTTGTAAAAACCGGATTCTAAAAAATCTGGGGTTAGCTATTGCGTTTCTTTTAAGTTTTTTTGAAAAACACTTGTACAGTGAAAGAGGAGTGGCCAGTTCTCTCAGCGCAGCTCTTCTCTGGTTTGGTTTGGTTTGGTTTGGTTTGGGTTGGGTTGGTTTTAGCAGTCTGACTGTTCATTGAAAGCAGTCAGTCAGTTGTGAAGCTGCTGGTCTCAAAGGAGCAGGTCCATGCTGATCCTCCCTCTCTCTGACATCTCTCCTGTAAGACCCCTGTGTTTGATTTTACCTGCGTCCTGCCAACGGGTGTTTGTGGGGATTGTTATAGGAATTTGGAACAGCATCACTAAATTGGGATAATCCGTTGGGTTCTTGGATAGGTTAAGTTATTCTGTATTCTGTTCTCTTTTGTTTGTGTTTCATTTGGTAATCTTGCAAATAAATTCTGTCTTGTTTAAAACAAAGTTGTTTAACCAGCTGCATCGCTCCTGGAATATCCACTATACACCTGCTTAAAACAACTAGCCAAGTTAGGGTCCGGGCTAATTTCTTGAAATGTTTTGAGGAGATCTGGCCTGGTTCATAACGTGCAATGAGGAAATGACTTTTCATGTCAATATATTCTCATGGATTTCTCCAGACACCCACCCAATAAGACTGAACTTAATTTGTCAAAGACCATGTTAACCAGGCAAAGGAAAGGCGCAGCACCCTCAAATCATTGCTCTTAAAGTATAGAATAGTACTTTCTCTAAATCAAAATAAACTTAATAATCTTATAGAAATTCTATCCCTCTTTGAAAATCTCTGACGTCGTTGTTTTTTTATTCAGTCAAGGGATGTGGTTGTGGCTGCTTTATTGCAAATCCCTAATTGCCCTGGAAAAGGTGTTTGTGAGCTGTCCTCTTGAACCACAGTCCAATCCAGGTGGTGTAGGCACAGTCCACTATGCAGCTAGGGAGTTCCAGGATTTTAACTCAACAATAGGGAAGGAGTGGCAATATTTAACTAGAAAGTTCTCAATACAAAAGAAAGGCTGTTGGAGATGATATGAAAGTATTGGGGTGATTTGAAATAGAAGAACACACAGTTCAGCTCCATTCAGTGTGCTCTGTGTCTGTGCAGTCTTTGAAAGAAGCAGTTCCAGTAAAACGGAATGTTAAAGAATTTGTGCTCATAAAATATCCCTTTCCTCTAGGAATGATATTGTGAATAGAAAAAGAAAATGTATTTTGACTTTTCACATGGCCAAAGCATTTCACAATTAATGTAATGCTCTCCGATCTCGTCACTGTTTTAGAAGTAACCAATGAAACCAGCTTGTGTGTAGCAAAATGCCACAATGGGCAATGATCAGGTAATCCATTTGGTAATGATGGTAATCAGGACCTTTGAGAGATAGCCCTGTTGACAATAAACTTTCAGTGTAGTTGATGTGCTTAAATCTTAAGTAGGGCTTGAACCAACAACCTGGTTGAGAGAGACAGAGAGATGGAGAGATGGCTCATTGGGTAAAACAATGATTTATAGCTGAGGCTCAGTGAAGCAGATTCATACAAACCCGTACAACAAACCTAGGAGCAATAACAGAAGGTACAGCCTCCAAATGAGAGAGTTCATCAATGAGAAAAAAAGGAAACCATTACATTATTTAAAGCTTTGCTAAGCTTGTGTTTATGGAGTGATGATGCTTCCAAGAATTTTTTAAAATTCAGTTGAGGAATGTGGGCATTGTGGGCTAGGTGATGAAGCTCTACAGGCAAAACGATAATTGACTCTCAGAACTACTTATCAAGTTATCAATTACCAATCTATGATTAAATATGATATAATTGGAAGTAGTAAGAAGTGTTACTGAGAAATGGGCAACCAGACAATTATACAATCAGTTCCCTGGTCCATCTTTTTCAAAGCTTTCATCCATTAGCCACACAAGCATCCAGACAGATCATATAAATGATTGTTTTCCTAAATTCTCTTGGCTGTATTGTTTCTCAATCCAGCAGTGATGGAAATCTGAAAAAGATAACATCTATAAGACAAAAAGTTATTTCACTATACTGATCTCCTGTTCAAAATCCATCCAAAACATTTTGTGCTGTAGGCCAACCCTTTGGAGTATCAGTTCTGACATTTATTACATCACCTCAGCTTTGGAGTTTTGCCTGGTCAGTTTAAAAAAGACTGCACAAACACATTCCTAAATGAATGCTTCATTAAAATGCTGAGTCCCGACTCTTTGAGCCTACCCTGCTAAATAAGATTTGTAAACCTTATTACTTACCTATAAGGAGTAGCTGCTACTGGCTGTGTGAACATAAATTTTGCAGGCGCATTTAGTTTTTGTAGAACTGCACAAGAGTATTTTGTTATTTGCTTCACTGATGAAATCACTGAGAGAAGAATTATGCAATTAAGTTATGTGGCACCTATGTGTGTACCTTCAGAGAATCTAAGTGTAGTGTTCACTGTGTGCTGTTAAATGGTCCTGGTAATCACATGTACGCCATAAGACAGAGCTTTAGTGTCTGCACGATATATACCAAATTCTAAAAGTACCCACAATCAAACTTGCACAGCACATTCTTTCATATATTGCAGCTCTCCTAAAAAAGGTAATTCTAAACATTTCATTTAGATAAAGAACGCTGTAGTCATGCCAAGACCATGACCTAGTTTTCACTTAACTATCTTTAATACAGAGAATATATGCAACACAGAGCAGTGGGATAGTCTACTGTTTGTGAGTGAGAAATATCTCGATGTCCACTAGCAACTTAACAGCCCTGTTTCCTGGCTGTTGGCAATTTCATACTCCAGGCCTGCAGTGAACCTTGACATTAAAGCCCAGTTCGATGATACTAACGCCACATTGCATTTCCTTATCATGTATTTATGTCAGTGGTAAATAGTTACCATTACTAGAGTAGAATGGCAACTTAGCAAGTCATTCAGGCATAGATCCTATGAATTTCATCAACTCTGCCATTTTTGGATATGATAAAATCTTTACTTCATCAGAGCTAAAAATGAGCACCCTGAATAAGGGAAGGAATTTGATGATATTTGTTGAATATAAGTATACAACGTTGAGTGCAGTGGTAAGAAGCTATTACTAACCTGAGGAGGAATTGGTTATTTCAAACAGTCAGCTTTTATTAAGCTTAAAACAAGGACATGTGCAGCGTTTGCAAAAGCTAGCGCATTCTGTGTAACTGCAACAACAGCAAATTATAATTGTTTATCCCATTTCTAATGGTAAACCCCTCGCCAAGGTACTTAACAAAGTGGAGGATGGGTGTCTGTTGGGGTAGAAAGTAGTAAATAGCAGAAGTAGTTATAAAACATGATAAAAGAGACAGTTTTAAGGAATGTTTTGATTTAGGGAGACAACAAGCACAGTCTGACTGAGAGATTTTAGGGAGGAAGTTTGAGTGTGTGTAGTGAAATGACTGAAGGCTCTATCACTGGTACTGTTGGGGAAGGAGGGACGATATATAGAGAACATAGATTTGTAAGGCCAGAACAAATTAGAAAGTATTTACAGAGACAAGATGAAGTGTATTTCTCACTTCAACACATGAGGCTCTTGTAAATAATGTACTGGTCCAACAGGTTTCCTGATGAAGGACTCCTGCCCAAAACGTCTATTTTCCTGCTCCTCAGAGGCTGCCTGACCTGCTGTGCTTTTCCAGCACCACTCTAATCTTGATTCTGATCTCCAGCATCAGCACTCCTCACTTTCGCCCAACAGGTACCCTTGTCAGCTGATTCTGCTAATAACAGTAGGAACTCATTGTCAAAGCAAAATATTTCAAATTCTCGAAACCTACAACAAGAGTAGAGAATGCAGTAAAGACTCAGCGGTCTTGGAGCATCTTTGGAGAGAGGAATGAAATAGAGTTAATGTTTCAGGTCAATGACCATTCTTCAACCAAACATTCTTATTATGTTTCTGCCATTCAGCTTAGGGATGCTGTGTTTGGTTTAAGTGTCTCCTACAGAGAAGTGATTGAGCTGACTGAATGCTGGATGGTGCTCGAATGCAGTGAGCCAGAAGGGGGCTGAACTGTGAGCTTACTTTTAACATGTGGTTTTGCACAATAAAGTGCAAATGAAGTTGAGCTAAAAGGATGAATGTGGTATTGTTTGGAATTGACGTTGCCTATCCCCTCAGAGGATGCTGTGTACCTGCCTGATGAAGACTTGCTGCAGGAGTATATTCTGAATGAGAATGGATTGCTCTATCATGGCTCATATACCAACATCTACACATTACCATGGAATTTTGGACAAGTAATATTTCCTCTTAATTTTCCACAATCTATCTACCACTTCTTATGCATTTTTAGTGTGTTCTTCCAAGATATAGTTCCATCTTTTGTCATTTGTTCACAGTTTGAAAAAGATGTCATTGATATTTGCTTTCAAATTTTGGACAACAGTCTCTCTGCTCTTAAAGATCCATTGGCTGATGTTGCAAGAAGAAATGATCCTGTATATGTCAGCAGAATAGTGACCGCTATGGTGAGTTTGGAGAGGTCTAATTTTTTTTTTAATGTAGATGTCCTTAAGAAGTAATTCTTCTTCAGTTCTCTGCCTGAAGGAAGGTCTGAATTATAGCCTTGCAATCCACTCCATGGATGTACAGGGAAAACCCTTTGCTATAGGCTCCCACTGATTCATTCACACCAAGCAGCCCATTTAAACAGTTTTTTGTATTTCAAGAATAGACTTTATTTATAAAAAATATCTTTGTGTATATATACATAGTCACAAACCTAATTTGGTTCAGTACAATAGCATATCAAGGAAACAAACAAACACTGGAGTTTGACTCTATCCAAACAAAAACCTCTCTTACATATACAAGACTATATAAATATGCATTTGAGGCACAAGGAGGGTCCATGAACTGAACAGATCTTGAATTAACCTCAGCAGGAAGACTTCAGACAGTGGTCTTTCCCCACTGTGTCTTGGCAGCAGCTGCCCCAAGCTTTAGTGCGTCCCTCAGCACGTAGTCCTGGACCTTGGAACGTGCCAGTCGGTAACACTCGTTCAAGGTCAACTCCTTCTTCTGGAAAACCAACACGTTTTGGGCAGACCAAAGAGCGTCTTTCATTGAGTTGATGGTCCTCCAGGTGCAGTCGATGTTTGTCCCTGTGTGTGTTAGCACATTCAAACCAAGAAGCACATGTGTATGTACACACACACGCACATGCGCACAAAAACACATTCATTGCTGTGACACTTTACACTTTTATATGCAAGTTGGAGCCTGGAGTTATGGATAGTGATGGTAGTGATACCAATTTCTATTTCATCACATAGCTGCTCAGGAATCTCTCCCAATCGTGTTGCTCCCCATTGTCATATCTTGGAAGAAGTCATAAGTTGACACTTAATCTATTTAGCTGAGCCACCCAGAAGTTTACCTGATTAGTTACAAGACCTGTTCCAGAAACAAATATGTTTTCAAAGGTTTCACAGAAATTATTAAGTTCATCATAACAAATGCAAAAGACATTTCCCTAAGTGAATCTGTGATTTTTCAGTTGATCCACTTCAGGACACCAGAATGTGGCACTTATTGACTGGGCGTGTGCCTCTTGTTATCTGTTGTTGACAGAAGTTCTCTTCTATCTTCAGTCTTCTTCTGCACCAAACCCTGAAGGATAATCACCAACTAACCTTTGCTATTCACTACCTTCTGTGCATGATCAGAGACATTGTAAACTTTAATTGGTTTGCCAATGCATGAACAGAGCATAATCATTCTCAGATTAGATACACTACACTGTATGCCCAATTTGGTACTGGTATCTTTAATGGTCATCTTACCAATAGCACTTCGTGCTGTCTCCTGATTTGTTCTTTGACATGTCAATCACTTTATAAGATCAACCCTTTAGTAACAGCTTAACCCTCGTAGCTTGCCAACTCCACAAATCTTTACAGAGTTAACACGCTACCAGTGTAGAAATGTATGAATTTTCTGGCTTGTATATGTGACCCTCCCCCCCCTTTTCCAGTTACTTAACATCATCCCACATGTTCCAATTAATGCATCGAAAAATTCTGGAATTTAGCAACACCTGTAACTCACTAACTGTCCGTGCCTGAAACAAATGAAAACTCAACAGCACACCATGTAAAACTAAAATACATACATAAACACAGTTACAAAACTTAAACCATTTTAAAACATAGCTGTGTTTTTGAGTTAATACATCATACATTAAAGCATTTTTACATTTATTAGCCTACGTTTACATTAATTTGAGCCTTAAAAACAACCATGAAAACTTAAACCTGTGATCTTATTTTTGACCTGGGGCTTGTGACTGCCTGTCAGAAATTGCATAGCAAATAACTACAATGGAGCAGAGGTTGCTTTTTAAACAAATTTTTAAAAATCATTATTGAAAACTAACTGAATCCTAGACATTGGCCATTCAGTCCTCAAGTGGGACTTTTTCTCTTATCCCCATTATAATGTACCTTTTCACCATGGTCACCACTTCCTAGTGGCATGGCTGAAATGTATCTGTAATATTGTTAATATAGGCTCACCATTCAGAAGCGTAGGATCATTGTGAACCTAATAATTCTTGTTTTTGAAGCTAATGAAAGCATAGTTTTGTCTGTGGTTTTGACCCGATGGCTTCCTCTAAAATGTGTACTCCTTTTAACCCTGTTTACAACATTAAATTTAAAGTACAGATGAAATAACTCATTAAAAACAACGCACAGAGATTTGTTTGTCTCTTATTTGTACCAATGACGAGCCAGGTAGCCAGTCAACTATGTGCAAGATCAGCTGTAAATAAGGTAAGGATTGTTTTATTTAATCCTAGAATTTACAACCTATTCCTATTCATCAACCACCATGAAAATTTGTTGGCAAGAGGGAATCCAAGCTGTTTAAGTATAAAAGGTTTCTTTTAATGATTCCAAATGGTCTGGCTAATATTTGGCATGTATTTCACATTGTACACAATCTGAGACTGGCTGGCGACATCAGAAGATGGCCTTAGATAGTACCCAGTACTGGGTAAGCAAGTTTGACTCTTTCTTGTTAATGGATAAAATGCACAACACTATTCTTAAAGTCAATAAAATATAAAATGTAATCTACAACTGATTTCTTTTATTAAAACTACCTCTGCGTCAGAATAGTTTGTACATTAAATCTGCTTAATAAAGCCCCGCCTTCATTTAGAGACCCTTTCTTTGTCAGAAGATGGTGTGCATATTTGTTCATTTTATTACTGAAGAGACAACTAGTTATTTCATTTTCTCCCTCCGAGGTGAATGCGAATGATGATAAAGGTGTGCTTTTGGGAAGATGGGATGGTAATTATGCTGACGGGATTGCCCCGACCCGATGGACTGGGAGTCTCCCAATTTTGCGCCTGTGGAGTGGTTCTGGAGCTGAGAAAGTCCGATATGGACAGTGCTGGGTCTTTGCTGCTGTAGCTTGCACAGGTAAGATCCTGTGAGGTTTCCCACACATCTTTGTGAAGCAGCCTCGGATCTTTCTCTCTCTGGAAGTTGCTTCATGGATACCCCCCCCACTCAAAGCTCTCCAATATAATAAAGGGCTGGGCAGGCGGCACCATCAATCTGTAATTAAGGGTTAATTGAGTACCTTTTAAAAAAGAAACTCTGTTAACCCGAATGTTACACTGTCCATAACAAAATTGGCCTGGGCAGGTGAATGGGACTGGGCAATCTGCTTTTACAAAAGTTTTCAAAAAGGATAGAGGGAAGGTGGAGTCTCATCTTTGGAGGGTTCCCCTTGCCGTCTGGAGACACAGCCCCAGAAAACAGTAACCCTCTGCCTTCCTACCGAGACAAATGTTCAAATCCATGTCTACAGGCCCTCTCAAAGGCAGCAAAACCCTCAATGCCCTATACCCCCAACCTACTTGGGTCAGGGGCCTGATTAATCACTCATGGATTTACCTGCAGTCCCAGCAATGACCACTATGGAGATCTGGCACTGTTTGGCAATTACACTGGATATAACCTCAGAGGTTGGGACTTCCTTCCACTGAGAGGCACTAATTTAATGTGCCTCCAGTGTTTCATGACATCAGGCAGACAAGCCCAACACTCAATGTAAATTTCTGCCCAGGAATACCAATATACGGTCACATTCTTGGCTTATTTCTTCCCTTCCTTAATTCCACTCTTGTTGAGACAAACCTATAGTATCGTCAGCTAAAATCACCAACTAATTCTCAGACTGGGGATCAAAAATTCCCTGAAATTTATGATTGAGTTACTCACTGGCAATGGCTGTAGTGAGTGACTAATAGGGAAAGTCTGATAAGTACTTACAAACTTGGCCGTGCCTTGAATTGCCAGTCAGAAATGGATACATTTCTCACTGTACTTGCATTTGGTTTTCCAGTTCTCAGATGCTTGGGGATCCCGAGTCGTTGCATCACAAACTATTCTTCTGCTCATGACACAGATGGCAATCTCAAAGTGGATCAGTACTATAACAGTGAAGATTATTCACGCATTCCTTCAAAAAGGAAAGACATGGTATGGTAGGTATTCCCTTTCAGTGCCTGTTCATGGGCATCACATATACGCATGGCTGTGTGACAGTTCTCAAAAATCATAAATTTAGTGCAACTATCCATAGAATTGTACCATTTGAGCTTTTGTTATTTTGGAAAACCTTTATTTATTTCCCAATCACCTTTTTCTCTTTCCGTTGCTTGTTTTGTCAAGATTTCTAGTCTATGGACTACTCCATACTCTTAAAAGAGCATTTAATGAGCACCCAGTTAACAAAACAGTTTGGCTTATCCCCGATGGAAATAGGATATGAGATCTTTTCTGCTTTTGGAATCAGAGAGAGCCATTCTCTGGCTTCAGCACTGTTGTCCACACCCTTCCTTGTTTGATGTGTCAAGTGGTCAGTTGTTAATATTTTGACAACACATGTCTGTCAGCACTTCTGCATCCTCATTGCGGTAGGTCTGCTGAATCAGGATGAGTAATCGTTTCACATTAACACGTGGTTCACACAGGAACTACCATTGCTGGCTGGAAGTATGGATGACCCGTCCTGACCTTCCCCCTGGCTATGACGGATGGCAGGTCTTGGATCCTACTCCACAAGAACGGAGTGACGGTAATGTTGGAACTGAATTGTCAATAAATATATAAATATTCTATATATATATATATATATATATACAGTTAATGATGTCCAGGTTAAATTCACAACAATTAGTATTTGGCTGTGAGAAGAATCAGAAGAAGACTTTGTTTCACCAAGGTAGACTGAGAGCCATCAAGCTATTTGACACTGAATGAGATTTAAGAAAAGTCACCGTGACTCATTATATTTCACTGTTCTTTAATCCATACACGAATCCATTTTGCCTCTATAGCCTAGTGCTCAAATTATTAGAAATATTGGAATAGAACTCCATAGTTAGGGGGACAGATAGGAGGTTCTTTGGGGACGAGAGAGATTCATGGTTGGTGTGTTGCCTCCCAGGTGCCAGGGTTCGTGATGTCTCTGATCGTGTTTTTGGAATCCTTAAGGGGGAGGGGAAGCAGCCCCAAGTCGTGGTCCACATAGGCACCAACAACATAGGTAGGAAGAGAGATGGGGATTTAAGGCAGAAATTCAGGGAGCTAGGATGGAAGCTTTGAGCTAGGATGAACAGAGTCTCTCGTTTGTTGCCCGTGCCACGTGCTAGTGAGGCAGGGAATAGGGAGAGAGAGGAATTGAACACGTAGTTACAGGGATGGTACAGGAGGGAGGGTTTTGGATTCTTGGATAATTGGGGCTCTTTCTGGGGTAGGTGGGACCTCTACAAGCAAGATGGTCTTCATCTGAACCAGAGGGGTACCAATATCCTGGGGGGGAAATTCGCTAAGGCTATTGGGGTGGGTTTAAACTAATCCAGCAGGGGGATGGGAACCACAATTACAGTTCAAGTATAGAAAAGGTTGAGAGTAGGGAGGTCTGAAATCAAGTTTCAGGGATGCAGGATGGCACCGGCAAGCAAGAAGTTGGTTTGAAGTGTGTCTACTTCAATGCCAGAAGCATCCGGAATAAGGTGGGTGAACTTGCAGCATGGGTTGGTACCTGGGACTTCAATGTTGTGGCCATTTTGGAGACATGGTTGGCACAGGGACAGGAATGGTTGTTGCAAGTTCCAGGATTTAGATGTTTCAGTAAGGTGTAAGCTGCAGTGAAGGGGTCTGTGGCTCTGAGATTCAGAAGGGAAAGGGGGAGAAGAGGAGAGCGCTAGTTATAGGGGACTCTCTAGTTAGAGGGACGGACAGGCGGTTCTGTGGACATGGGCGAGACTCTCGGATGGTTTGTTGCCTCCCGGGTGCTAGGGTCCGAGACATCTCGGACCATGTCTTCAGAATCCTTAAGGGGGAGGGTGTGCAGCCAGAAGTCGTGGTACACATTGGCACCAACGACATAGGTAGGAAGAGGGGTGGGGAGGTCATTCAAGAGCTCAAGGAGTTAGGCTGGAAGCTAAAAGCTAGGACAGACAGAGTCGTCATCTCTGGGTTGTTGCCGGTGCCACGTGACAGAGAGGCAAAGAATAGGGAGAGAGTGCAGTTGAACACGTGGCTGCAAGGATGGTGTAGGAGGGAGGGTTTCAGATATTTAGACAATTGGACTGCATTCTGGGGAAGGTGGGACCTGTATAAACAGGATGGGTTGCACCTGAACCAGAAGGGCACCAATATCCTGGGGGGTAGGTTTGCTAGCACTCTTCGGGGGGGTTTAAACTAATTTGGCAGGGGGATGGGATCCGGACTTGTAGTCCAGCAAGTAAGCTAGCTGTGTGTCAGGATGTCCAAGACTGTAGGGAGGCTGTGGAGAAGGTAGCACTGACAGGGACTACTTGCGGACACAGAGATGGGCTCAAGTGCGTATACTTCAATGCAAGGAGTATCAGAAATAAGGTGGGTGAACTTAAGGCGTGGATCGGTACCTGGGACTACGATGTTGTGGCCATCACGGAAACATGGATAGATGAGGGACAGGAATGGCTGTTGGAGGTTCCTGGTTACAGATCTTTCAGTAAGATTAGGGAGGGTGGTAAAAAAAGGAGGGGGGGTGGCATTGCTAATTAGAAATGGTATAACGGCTGCAGAAAGGAAGTTTGAGGGGGATCTGCCTCTGGAGGTAGTATGGGCTGAAGTCAGAAATAGGAAAGGTGCAGTCACCTTGTTGGGTGTTTATTATAGGCCCCCCAATAGCAGCAGAGATGTGGAGAAACAGATTGGGAAACAGATTTTGGAAAGGTGCAGAAGCCACAGGGTCGTAGTCATGGGCGACTTCAACTTCCCAAATATTGATTGGAAGCTCTTCAGATCAAGTAGATTGGATGGGGCGGTGTTTGTGCAGTGTGTCCAGGAAGCTTTTCTAACGCAGTATGTAGATTGTCCAACCAGAGGGGAGGCCATATTGGATTTGGTACTCGGTAATGAACCGGGACAAGTGGTGGGCTTGTTAGTGGGTGAACATTTTGGTGATGGTGACCACAATTCTGTGACTTTCACCTTGGTTATGGAGAGAGATAGGTGCGCACAACAAGGAAGTTTTTACAATTGGGGGAAGGGAAATTACGATGCTGTAAGACAGGATTTGAGGAGCATACGTTGGGAGCATAGGCTGTCAGGGAAGAATGTGGTAGAAATGTGGAACTTTTTCAAGGAGCAGATACGACGTGTCCTTGATATGTATGTACCGATCAGGCAGGAAAGAAATGGTCGTGTGAGGGAGCCTTGGTTGACGAGGGAGGTTGAATGTCTAGTAAAGAGGAAGAAGGAGGCTTACATAAGGTTGAGGAAACAGGGTTCAGACAGAGCAGTGGAGGGATAGCCAGAAGGGACCTGAAGAAAGGGATTAGGAGAGCTAAGAGAGGGCATGAAAAATCCTTGGCGGATAGGATCAAGGATAACCCCAAGGCATTTTATGCGTATGTGAGAAACCTGAGAATGACGAGAACGAGGGTAGGTCCGATCAAGGACAGTGGTGGGAGACTGTGTATTGAGTCGGAAGAGATAGGAGAGGTCTTGAACAAGTACTTCTCTTCAGATTTACGAACGAGAGGGACAGTATTGTTGAAGAGGAGAGTGTGAAACGGACTGATAAGCTAGAAGAGATACCTGTTAGGAAGGAAGATGTGTTGGACATTTTGAACAACTTGAGGATAGACAAGTCCCCCGGGCCTGACGGGATATATCCTAGGATTATGTGGGAAGCAAGAGAGGAAATTGCAGTACCGTTGGCAATGATCTTCTCGTCTTCACTGGCAACGGGGCTGGTACCAGGGGACTGGAGAGTAGCGAATGTTGTGCCCCTGTTCAAAAAAGGGAATAGGGATAACCCCGGGAATTACAGGCCAGTTAGTCTTACTTCTGTGGTAGGTAAAGTAATGGAAAGGGTACTGAGGGATAGGATTTATGAGTATCTGGAAAGACACTGCTTGATTAGGGACAGCCAGCACGGATTTGTGAAGGGTAGGTCTTGCCTTACAAGTCTTATTGAATTCTTCGAGGAGGTGACCAAGCATGTGGATGAGGGTAGAGCAGTGGATGTAGTGTACATGGATTTTAGTAAGGCATTTGATAAGGTTCCCCATGGTAGGCTTATGCGGAAAGTCAGGAGGCATGGGATAGAGGGAAATTTGGCCAATTGGATAGAAAACTGGCTAACCGGTCGAAGTCAGAGAGTGGTGGTAGATGGTAAATATTCAGCATGGAGCCCAGTTACAAGTGGAGTTCCGCAGGGATCAGTTCTGGGTCCTCTGCTGTTTGTAATTTTTATTAATGACTTAGATGAGGGAGTCGAAGGGTGGGTCAGTAAATTTGCAGATGATACAAAGATAGGTGGAGTTGTGGACAGTGAGGAGGGCTGTTGTCGGCTGCAGAGGGACTTAGATATGATGCAGAGCTGGGCTGAGGAGTGGCAGATGAAGTTCAACCCTGCCAAGTGTGAGGTTGTCCATTTCGGAAGAACAAATAAGAATGCGGAATACAGGGTTAATGGTAGGGTTCTTGGTCAGGTGGAGGAACAGAGGGATCTTGGGGTCTATGTACATAGATCTTTGAAGGTTGCCACTCAGGTGGATAGAGTTTGTAAGAAGGCCTATGGAGTATTATCGTTCATTAGCAGAGGGATTGAATTCAAGAGTCGTGAAGTGATGTTGCAGCTGTACAGGACTTTGGTTAGGCGACAGTTGGAGTACTGTGTGCAGTTCTGGTCGCCTCACTTTAGGAAAGATGTGGAAGCTTTGGAGAGGGTGCAGAGAAGATTTACCAGGATGTTGCCTGGAATGGAGAGTAGGTCGTACGAGGATAGGTTGAGAGTTCTCGGCCTTTTCTTGTTGGTACGGCGAAGGATGAGGGGTGACTTGATAGAGGTTTATAAGATGATCAGAGGAATAGATAGAGTAGACAGTCAGAAACTTTTTCCCCGGGTACAACAGAGTGTTACAAGGGGACATAAATTTAAGGTGAAGGGTGGAAGGTATAGGGGAGATGTCAGGGGTGGGTTCTTTACCCAGAGAGTGGTGGGGGCATGGAATGCGCTGCCCGTGGGAGTGGTAGAGTCAGAATCATTGGCGACCTTTAAGCGGCATTTGGATAGGTACATGGATGGGTGCTTAATCTAGGATAGAAGTTCGGCAGAACATCGTGGGCCGAAGGGCCTGTTCTGTGCTGTATTGTTCTATGTTCTATGTTAACAGAGAAGATGGTAAAAGAGAGGGAGGTGTGGCATTGTTGGTCAAGAACAGTATTACAGTTGCAGAAAGGACGTTTGGGGACTCATCAACTGAGATAGTATGGGCAGAAGTTAGAAACAGGAAAGGAAAGGTCACCTGTCAGGAGTTTTCTATAGGCCTCCGAATAGTTCCAGAGATGTAGAGGAAAGGATAGCAAAGATGATTCTCGATAGGAGTGAGAGAGACAGGGTAGTTGTCATGGGGGACTTCAACTTTCCAAGTATTGACTGGGACCACTATAGTACGAGTACTACAGATGGGTCAGTTTTTGTCCAGTGTGTGCAGGAGGGCTTCCTGACACAGTATGTAGACAGGCCAACAAGGGGCGAGGCCACATTAGATTTGGTTACTGGGTAATGAGCCCGGCAAGGTGTTAGACTTGGAAGTAGGTGATAGCAATCATAATTCTGTTATGTTTACTTTAGTGATAGAAAGGGATAGGTGTATATCACTGGGCAAGAGTTACAGCTGGGGGAAAGGCAATTATGATGCAATTAGGCAAGATTTAGGAAGCATAGGATGGAGAAGGAAACTGAAGGGGATAGGCACATTAGAAATGTGGAGCTTATTCAAGGAAAAGCTACTGTGTCCTGGATAAGTATGTACCTGTCAGGCAGGGAGGAAGCTGTAGAGCGGGGGAGCTGTGGTTTACGAAGGAATCTCTGGTCAAGAGGAAGAAGCAGGCTTATGTTAGGATGAGATGTGAATGCTCAGTTAGGGCGCTTGAGGGTTACAAGTTGGCCAGGAAAGACCTAAAGAGAGAGCTCAGAAGAGCCAGGAGGAGACATAAGTTGTTGTTGGCGGATAGGATCAGGGTAAACCCTGAGGCTTTCTATAGGTATATAAGGAATAAAAGAATGACGAGTAAGATTAGGGCCAATCAAGGGTAGTGGTGGGAAGTTGTGTGTGGAGTCAGAGGAGAAAGGGGAAGCACTAAATGAATATTTTTCAACAGTATTCTCTCTAGAAAACGACAATGTTGTCGAGGAGATTACTGAGCTACAGGCTACTAGACTAGGTGTGATTGAGATTCACAAGGAGGAGGTATTAGAAATCCTGCAGAGTCTGAAAATAGATAAGTCCTCTGGGCCGGATGGGATTTATCCTAAGATCCTCTGGGAAGCCAGGGAGGAGATTGCTGAGCCTTTGGCATTGATCTTTAAATTGTCATGTCTACAAGAATAGTGCCAGAAGACTGGAGGATAGCAAATGTGATTCCCCTGTTCAAGAAGGGGAGTAGAGACAACCCTGGTAATTGTAGACCAGTGAGCCTTACTTCAGTTGTTGATAAAGTGTTGGAAAAGGTTATAAGAGATAGGATTTATAATCATCTAGAAGAGAATAATTTGATTAGGGATAGTCAGCATGGTTTTGTGAAGGGTAGGTCATGCCTCACAAACCTTATTGAGTTCTTTGAGAAGGTGACAAAACAGGTAGATGAGAATAAACCGGTTGATGTGGTGTATATGGATTTCAGCAAGGCGTTCGATAAGATTCCCCACAATAGGCTATTGTACAAAATGCGGAGGAATGGGATTATGGGAGATATAGCAGTTTGGATCAGTAATTGGCTTGCTGAAAGAAGACAGAGGGTGGTGGTTAATGGGAAATGTTCATCCTGGAGTCCAGTTACCAGTGGTCTACCGCAAGGGTCGGTGTTGGGTCCACTGCTGTTCGTCATTTTTATAAACAACCTGGATGAGGGCGTAGAAGGATGGGTTAGTAAATTTGTAGACGACACTAAGTTCGGTGGAGTTGTGGATAGTGACGAAGGATGTAGTAGGTTACGGAGGGACATAGGTAAGCTGCAGACCTGGACTGAGAGGTGGCAAATGGAGTTTAATGCAGACAAGTGTGAGGTGATTCACTTTGGTCGGAGTAACTGGAATGCAAAGTACTGGGCTAATGGTAAGATTCTTGGTAATTTAGATGAGCAGAGAGATCTCGGTGTCTAGGTACACAGATTCTTGAAAGTTGCCACCCAGGTTGACAGGGTTCTTAAGAAGGCATACAGTGTTTTAGCTTTTATTAACAGGGGGATCGAGTTCCGGAACCATGAGGTTTTGCTGCAGCTGTACAAAACTCTAGTGCGGCTGCACTTGGAGTATTGTGTACAGTTCTGGTCACCGCATTATAAGAAGGATGTGGAAGTTTTGGAAAGGGTGCAGAGGAGATTTACTAGGATGTTGCCTGGTATGGAGGGAAGGTCTTACAAGGAAAGGCTGAGGGACTTGAGGTTGTTTTCGTTAGACAGAAGAAGGTTGAGAGGTGACTTAATAGAGACATATAAGATAATCAGAGGGTTAGATAGAGTGGACAGGGAGTGCCTTTTTCCAAGAATGGTGACGGCGAGCACAAGGGGGCATTGCTTTAAATTGAGGGGTGATAGATATAGGACAGATGTCAGAGGTAGTTTCTTTACTCAGAGAGTAGTAAGGGTATGGAATGCTTTGCCTGCAACGGTAGTAGATTCACCAACTTTAAGTACGTTTAAGTCGTCATTGGACAAGCATGTGGATGTACATGGAATAGCATAGGTTAGATGGGCTTCAGGTTGATATGACAGGTCGGCGCAATATTGAGGGCCGAAGGGCCTGTACTGTGTTGTAATGTTCTATGTTCTATAGAAATAATCCATTCAGTTTCTTGAACTTCATTTGCCATGCAGTTGAAGCACAATTGACTTCTACATTAACTCCTCCTCTCTGTTTTGGTTCCATAAACCTTTAGTATTATTTCTAACAAAATCAAGCAATCTCAGTCTCAACAGTTTTTGAAGAGGTCCAGATTTCTACAAGATTACATTACAGTGTGGAAACAGGCCCTTCGGCCCAACAAGTCCACACTGACCCACCGAAGCGCAACCCATTGCCCCTTATCTAACACTAGAGGCAATTTAGCATGGCCAATTCACCTAACCTGCACATCTTTGGACTGTGGCAGGAAACCGGAGCACCCGGAGGAAACCCACGCAGACACGGGGAGAATGTACAAACTCCACACAGTCAGTCGCCTGAGGCGGGAATTGAACCCGGGTCTCTGGCGCTGTGAGGCAGCAGTGCTCACCACTGTGCCACTGTGCTGCCCACTTTAGTTTGAAGAAGCACTTATTAACATTAGCTCTAAATGCCTATCTCTATTTTTAAAGTTGTTTGGAACATGAGTATTTCTGAAAGGAATGAACTGTTGCGAAAGATTTTCATTTTGAACTTGTCAGGACAGATGCAAGAAAGATGAAGTTCAAACCATCACAACAATTTACGCCAGGGAAAGAGTACTGCTTGTTTAGCAAGTCAATTCCAAGGGACTACTACCGCTGCACTCTGATCATTACCGTACAACCAATTTAAGCTAATCATTTAGCTTGTAATATGGCTTAATTACATTTTCTGGAAACAACATATATTCGCATATAGGGACCTGTTCTCTGTAAGCAAACAAAATATGTTCAAGCCCTGCATCTTTATTGAAATACTTGAGAGTTTGGGGGGGCCTATAGTTCTCTGTTGTTTTCTGTACGGGAACACCATGTTGACCAACCAGCACTGTTTAACCCTGTGGCATATATTTACAATTGTATGAAATTTGGCATTTTTGCATCTGTCCTGATGAGTGTCACACAAGAAGCTTAGCAACATGACTTTCTTTCAGCAATTTTAAAGTAATGTTCCCTTTTTTTCTAGACTCTCCCACCGGAGGAAATAATTTTTCTCTGTCAATCTGATCAAATCCTATAACCGTCTTTAGTTCCTCTATTTGATCACTTCTTTACATTCTGTACTCAAATTCTAGATTAGAGTGGTGCTGGAATAGCACAGCAGTTCAGGCAGCATCCGAGGAGCAGGAACCTCGGATGCTGCTTGAACTGCTGTGCTTTTCCAGCATCACTCTAATCTCGAATCTGATTTCCAGCATCTGCAGTCCTTGTTTTTACCTATTCTGGACTCAAAGGAAAGCAAGCCTAGTTTATTTAGCCCGTCCTTATAATTATTTTATTTAACCATAATATCAATCTGCTGGATCTGCATTATATCCCAAATTGCAGCTTGATGAGTCTTTAAGCATTTAGTACAGGTACACAATCCTTTATCTGAAACGCTCGGGACCAGCTGGTTTTTGGAATTTGGATTTTTTCTAATTTCGGAATAAGTGACAGTTCAATGGTGAAATTTTTAAAAAATCTTACCGAGCAGCAGACTCACAGTGAGTAACAGACACTGAGACAGAATTGAGGCCTGCCAGTGCTGGGCCACACCCACCCACATTGCATCCGAGTGACATGCATTGAGTGGGTGCAGAGTTAGGTTAACTGTTTGCATGCCAAACAACCTTGTTGATGAGACAAAAACTTCACAAAGAAAACCTTCGGATTGTGGAGCTTTTTGGATTTTGGGTAAAGGGTTGTCTACCTGTACTTACCCAATTTTCGACCCCCTCCGCCCCCCCCCCCCCCCCCCCCCCATCTACTGAAAATACAGGCCTATGCTAGGGTGAGTTCATAGAGATCATTCACTCCTTGCCCAATAGTCAGTTTTCCAAAATGTTCCTTGAGAATGAGAATCATCAGGCTACTAGAATCCAAACTAGACTGATCCTGTGCCCCTTCATTCTTCCAGCTTGTGTGTTTTCTTAGCGATGCTCCCTGGAGATCACTCAGGAATTGAAATCCTGATTTTTTTTTCCTCCAGATGCTCTCAGGTTCCCAAGCAGTGAAGGATATTGGTCAACTAAGGGACCTAAATAACATTGTGTTTATATTACAACTATATTTGAAATGCTGTAACCTAAAATCAAAGTGGCCTCAATTGGCTGAAGTATGCAACTTAAAGGAATAATTCCACTGCAGTGGAAAGTGCCTCAGTGCAGCAGCAGTGATAAACATGCAAAGTGGTACAGCCAACATTTGTTGCCATTCCCTGTTTATCCATGAGAAGGTGGTTATAAGTTACCTTCTTGAACCACTGCAGTCCATGTGGTGTTATGAAAGGTGTTCCAGGATTTTGACCCAGTGCAAGGGCAGTGATATATTTTCAGTCAGGATTGTGTGTGACTTGAACTGGAATTTATGGGGGTGGTGGTGTTGCAATGTATATGCTGTCTTTGTGCTTCTACCTAGAAGATGTTGTGGTGAGGATTACAGAATCATAGAAATTTTAGCAGAGAGGCTAGCTGTACATCATAATTAACTGCTTATTTTTTGTGCTGTTAAGGATTTTTTTAAAGAGTTTATCTAATTTCCTCTTGAATGTACAATTGCTTAAGCATAATGGCCCTTGTGTGATAAATTCTGTATTGTAATGAATAAACTTCTTTTGTGATGATATACTTATTGCAATTAAGCCCTTACTTGCCTACAATTAGGAATAGTCTTTTACTATTTACCCTATCAAACATTTGCATAATTTTATACATTTCTTTTAAAGTATTACATGGCGACAGCTGTGATTCGACTACTTGAAATTGTTTGGAATGTTTCATTTCATGTTTTACATTTGATGTGGCCTTTCTTGATCTCTAAGCTGGTCACTGTGCTTTCTGTAACTAAGATCCCACATATGCCCCTCTCAGTCAGCTATTCGGGGCTCAACATGAGTCCCCATTCCTCCCCTCTATAGCAACCCTGTTGAAAATACTGCCATGGAATTTGGGTGTGAATTATTTTGGGTTTAACTGAGACTCTCAGTAAGGCCCAATCATGAAGAAATTCTGCATGTGGGGATTTAGTGGAAAGCAAATGGGTGGCACAGTGGCACAGTGGTTAGCACTGCTGCCTCACATCGCCAGAGAGTCGGGTTCAATTCCCGCCTCAGGCGACTGACTGTGTGGAGTTTGCACGTTCTCCCAGTGTCTGCGTGGGTTTCCTCCGGGTGCTCCGGTTTCCTCCCACAGTCCGAAAATGTGCAGGTTAGGTGAATTGGCCATACTAAATTGCCCGTAGTGTTAGGTGACGGGGTAAATTTCGGGGAATGGGTCTGGGTGGGTGCACTTCGGCGGGTCGGTGTGGACTTGTTGGGCCGAAGGGCCTGTTTCCACACTGTAAGTAATCTAATCTAATCAAACCTCAGGACTGGAACAGGATCAAAGGTACAAAATGGCCCAGAAAGCATTCCTCCAGTGTCTTATAGTGGTGTCATTATCCTTTCAGGCATTTACTGCTGCGGTCCTTGCCCTGTCAAAGCAATTAAAGAAGGGCATGTAGATGTGAAATATGATGCTGCGTTCATCTTCGCCGAGGTCAATGCAGATGTGGTTTACTGGCTGGTAAATAAAGATGGATCAAAACAAGAGTTGGGAGTCAAATACCACCAAGTGGGAAAGCAGATCATTACAAAAAGTGCCTACACAGATGAACGAGAGGACTTAACACATGATTACAAATACCCAGAGGGTAGGGCATTTTTACTGCTCACACTACTAATAGGGATGTTAGATGAGAAAAATATTGGACTAATTTGAATGCAAGGTTTGGAAGCATGTGAGATTAGGTGGAAGCTGGTTGCGATGATGATGAAGTATAAATCAAATGGGGATGAAAACCAGAATTGAACTCAATCCCATCAGTTTACAAACAGGTTGCTTAGGTTAAAATTGACTCCATTATTGCAGTGTGAAGAGTCAACAAATATGTATAACTGATAAGCTGTTCTGTCCAATCATTCTTCCTCAATTGAATTCATCCCTCCCATCTTCCATCCTATGTAAATTTGCATTCTTCCAAAACTCTGCTGTCGATACTTTCAATTACTCCAAGTCTCATTAACCCAGCACTTCTGAGCAGATTGCTAGCTCCTGATCAAACAATACCTCAATTCTAAAATCCTTATCCTTGTTTTCCAACTCCCAAACCCCATATTCTGATAGTTTAATCTTGTCCTATGATCCTTCAAGATCTTTACAGATCTCCAAATCTGGCTGTTTGCTTATCGAAGATTATAGATGTTCCACAGTTGACTGCCATGTTTTCCGCTACCTGGCCTTAATCATTGCTTTTACCAGCTTTACCTAATCTATCTAGATATCTATTTGGTCAAAGATGTGTTTATTGGTTGTTCTTTTACGTAGCAGTTTGGGTTGTTTTACTGCGTTAATGTTGCTACATAAATATAAGTTTTTTGACTAAGTTAGACCACTATTTTAACAGATGTCATTCCCTTGTATAATAACATTGTCTGGAAACTGGGAGTGAGAAGACTCAATTGAAAACATAATGCTTATCTTGATTCAATGAGTATCTTCTCTCAATTTTTATAATTTTTTAAAATTCTAAATTTAATGTCAACTATCAATTTGGGTCCATAATTGCTGCACTATTGATCTTGTTCATATTCAAAACAGTAGTGAATACACAAACTGATAGAAGCGAGTAATACGGAAGCAATTATAGTATCCAATTGCATTAATTTGTAAGTCAATTAGACTAAGTTAAAAATCACACAACACTGGGTTACAGTCCAACAAGTTTATTTGGAAGCACTAGCTTTCAGAGTTATGCTCCTTCATGAGGTGGTTGTGGACAAATTAGACCAAGATGACTTCAAGACTCAGCTTAATTAGTTGGAAAACAGCATGAAAAAAACAAAGAACTGCAGATGCTAGAAATCTGAAATTGCGAGAGAAACGCATCAGGTGTGGAGAGAAAACAGAGTTAACGTTTTCAGAACTAGAATTGTATGTTAAACTGGGTCACATTGATTACAGGCTCACTGTAATTAATCATTGTTGTTTCTGAATGGACTTCCAATTTATAAACAAGTGTGCGCCCTGCAGCTACAGGGTCTTAGCATCACTGTTCCCCAAACAATGTAGAAAAACACCTTATTTAAGTTACGTCGGGGCTATTTCCATTACTTTCGCCTTACCTTCTGCTATCAACTCCCTACCCCTGACTCTACACCCAATTCCATTTCTCATTACTTCACAGGGTTAACAGTGTCTTCCATTTCACAGGTTCTACAAAGGAACGGGAAGTCTACAGCAAAGCTGGAATGAAAATCAGATCTGCCAACATTCAGGAAAATGATTTAAGGATCAGCATTAAATATGCTCAGCCAATCCTTGGAAGTGATTTTGACATTTACTTCAGCATTGTAAACAATGGTTTTATGGACAAAGATATCCATTTAACACTGTCTGCAACCACTATAACATATAACGGGTTTATTTTAACACAATTCAGCAAGAGATCAACTACATTTACATTAAAAGCTGCCACAGGTAACTGTTGTTTTCTATTAAAATGTGAGTGACTATATTTAAGCTCATTACAGTAAATGTTCGCTTTTGTGGTGCCATTGTTTAGAGTTTGAACCTGAAATTCTGTAAGCCTAGAATGAAATAGGTGCAGTGAGTCTACAATGCTTACTGTGCTAAGGAGGTAAGGAACAGTCAGCAATGTATTCCCCCAGAGAGAATGGGAAGTTGGAGAGACAAGGCACTACACTTCTCTTGCATCTTGTCAAGGTCAGGTCCAATGTTATTGCTGGTCAGGAATTAAACTATCAAGCGTCACTTCTGATCTAAAGATGAAACATGCCACTCTGATATAATCGCTGTGCCTTTTTGATAACTGCATACATAAAGTACTTTTTAATACTTTGTGATGATGCTTGGTTAACACGTTTAAAATTTATCTGGAAAGTGATATATGGTTGAAAAACCTACCAAACATTATTGTTCAAAGTATGTGAGAAGATTTGTAGCTCGGGTGCTCGTTGTTGTGGTTCTGTTCGCCGAGCTGGGAATTTGTGTTGCAGACGTTTCGTCCCCTGTCTAGGTGACATCCTCAGTGCTTGGGAGCCTCCTGTGAAGCGCTTCTGTGATCTTTCCTCCGGCATTTGTAGTGGTTCGAATCTGCCGCTTCCGGTTGTCAGTTCCAGCTGTCAGTTGCAGTGGCTGGTATATTGGGTCCAGGTCGATGTGCTTATTGATTGAATCTGTGGATGGGTGCCATGCCTCTAGGAATTCCCTGGCTGTTCTCTGTTTGGCTTGTCCTATAATAGTAGTGTTGTCCCAGTCAAATTCATGTTGCTTGTCATCTGAGCGTGTGGCTACTAAGGATAGCTGGTCGTGTCGTTTCGTGGCTAGTTGGTGTTCATGGATACGGATCGTTAGCTGTCTTCCTGTTTGTCCTATGTAGTGTTTTGTGCAGTCCTTGCATGGGATTTTGTACACTACATTGGTTTTGCTCATGCTGGGTATCGGGTCCTTCGTCCTGGTGAGTTGTTGTCTGAGAGTGGCTGTTGGTTTATGTGCTGTTATGAGTCCTAGTGGTCGCAGTAGTGGCATGTCCTCATTCCGTTGTCAACCCAAAGGACTAGCCACACTACCATACATCAAAAACATTTCTGAACCGACAACCAGACTACTGAGCAGGAAATATCCTCAAACTTGTACTTACCTTTTCAAAAATGTTTTCACTGGTATATTTGCAACTGGTTCTTCGATCAGAAGTTGTGAAAGGCTCTGGAAAGACCATGTTGGGAATATTGTGAGCAGTTTTGGGCCCTGTATTTAAGGAAGGATACATTGGCATTGGAGAGGGCGCAAAAGGGGTTTACTGGAATCCTGGCTGTGAAGGATTTGTCATGTGAGGAGTCATTGAGGACTCTGAGTCTGTGCTGAACAGAGTTTAGAAGGATAAGGGGGATCTGATTGAATCTTAACCGGATACTGAGAGGCCTGGATAAAGTGAACGTAGAGGAGATATTTTCACTAGTAGGAGAGACGGGGGCCCAAGTGCACAGCCTCAGAGTAAAGGGACAATCCTCAGAACTGAGACGAGGAGGAATTTCCTCAGCCAGAGGGTGGTGAATTTATGGAACTCATTGCCTCAGAGAGCTGTGGGGACCAAGTCATTGAGTGTTTTATCATACTCAGATTGATGAGTTGATTAGTAAGAGGATCAAGGGTTACAGAGAGAAGGCAGGAGAATGGGGTTGAGAAGTATATCAGCCATGATCAAATGGTGGAGCAGACCCGATGGGCTGAATGGCCTAATTCTGCTCTCATGGCCTACTGATCATTTGCTTCAACAAATGCAGGAATGGTTCTGTGGAGCAAACTAGTTATTTGTCTTTGCTTTTGTTAGTTCAGAAAGAAGTTTTGAGACTGAAATATAGAGACTATGGTGAACATCTCTCTGAGCACAACTTAATTCGAATGATGGCCGTGCTAATCCCTAAAGGCACATCTGAAGTGAGTCTCAAGGAGTGCGACATCGCCCTGAATCTGCCTCGGCTCACTGTGAAGGTAACCATGAGATCCCTCAGAGTTGGTGAGAAAAACAGGTTCCTAGTTTCTTTCAAGTGACATGTGATGATAACGTTTAAGCCCAGCGGTGGACACATTTTCCATTTTGAAAGACATATGATTCTTCTCGTTACAACGCATGTGTACAGATCCAGGTTTATTTTAACTAGTGGAATCCTTTTCTGCCCCCATCTGAGTAGCTTTGCAGTATCAGATCAGAGTGAGGTCGCTACTTTTGAATGCCATATTCCGCTTGCTTTTCACTTATTTTACTTATTTTTCCACATGTACGTTGACAGAAGGTTCAAAGAGTAAGAAAATAGTTTTATTTACAGCTGAATCACAGAACATTAAAGAATAGCGTATTTAAGTTATTTTAGACAGAGTTGTCAAGAGTCCAAAGCTAAAGTAAGCACATAAGTGATTGCTGAAGTTAGCGTAAAGAAGCAACAACATCTGTTTTACCCTTGAGCTGAAGTTAGTCAGAAATGAGGTACAGAAACCACTAGCTATGGCTATGTGTTGCTAGGTTGTGAAAAGAATTTAAATATCAAGAGATATGAGACGTCAAATGAAAAACAAGTGCCGATGATGTGCACAGAGGATTATGTTACATATTGGTTCTTCTGAAAATCTAGAGTCTGTGCCTTTAAGGTTGTGTTAATAACACATACAAAACCCACTGGCCAAGTCGGGGTCAGATAAATATCGTGGAATGTTTGTCACAAACATGGTGCTATTGTGACGGAGCTAACACTGGGAGATGTATTAATTGCAAGTCAAGTGGCCATAGATGGCTTGAGTAATGGTAAAAAGCTAATTATCATACTATAAGCTTTTTTCTAATAATGACGAAAAAATAATCTTAGGAATTGTAGGTTGCAAAATTGGTTGGTTCTGCACCTTTATCAGCAGATTATTAAATGAGCATGTGATCTTTCCTTACCATAAGAGTAAAATTAGACCCTTTAAATAAAAGTATTTTTGAGGTGAGTGTTATTGTTGATTTTAATAGCCTGGGTTTTTCAAGATATTTTCCAGGTTTTTGCATTTAATATGTTGAAGACAATCCAGGCGAAAAGGCATAAGCTAAAAATACCTCTGTAACCTCGTACAAAATCATTAATATAATTTTCAACTTAAAACCTCAAGACAAGACACAATAAATAACAAGCAGCTATTTACACATTGCATTAGCTCTACATGTGTGGTCCTCCAGGGCAGTTACATGATCTTTAAAATATTGACAAGTTATTTTAGCAGTAAAATGAGTTTATAGTATTTGTAGATGGATTCTGTTACAAAATGTTGATGGCTAGGTTTAGTATTTAAAAAGCACATCACTGCCATTGCATGGTGAACAAGTCTGAATATGTTTAAACTCTCAACTGACTGGGACACAATTGATGCTAAAATGTACTTATCTGTTTTTGAACAGGATATTATCATTGTACAAAATGTATTTATTTCTTTTTATTTCATGGGGTATGTGTGTCTCTGTTAGAGTAGTATTTATGACCAAAACGGAGTAGTTTGCTGGGCTATTTTCAAGGTGTCGGGGGTGGGGTAGGGGGGTGGGGTTTGCGGGGTGGCGCAGTGAGTGAGAGGTGGTTAGGAGTCACCCACATTGCTGTAGGTCTGGAGTCATGTAGAGATAACAATGCCAGACATCCTCCCTAAAGGACATGAGTGAAGCAGATGGACTTTGAATCAATGATAGTCTCATGGTCTCCATTACTTTCACTTGATTTTTGTGGCCTGAATTTAACTTCCACGTGTCGCTGTGATGAAATTTGAACTTATGCCCACAAGAGTTATGAACAAGGGTTGTACTGGACTCTGAACGTTAACTCTGAACGTTTCTTTCTCCACAGATGCTGCCAGACATGCTGAATTTCTCTAGCACTTTTGATTTTACTTCTGGGATATTAACCTGGCTGTCTGGAGTACTAAACCAGTGACATTACAGCTAAACCATCTTGTAATATAGATGCAATCATTATCAATGGTCTTTAATGTAAGTCTTGACATTATGGATGCACGCAGATGGAAACCTGATTTTTGAGCATAAAAACAACACCAAACAAGACTTTTCTCCCAGATTTATGTCAGGGCCCATTTTTACCAATTTGATTATATACAAAGTCATACAGGACTTATTTGGTTTCAAGCACTCCTAATAAAATGTTACAAGTTAGATACTGATTAAAAACATTAATTTCAAATGAATATGTCTGAAACAGTCTTGCCTTGTTCTAGGTAATCGGTGAACCAATCCTGCATCGGGAGTTAACTGTCCAAATAAAATTTGCAAATCCTCTTCCCATCATATTAACTGACGGCATCTTCAGTGTGGAGGGCACTGGGCTCACACATCTCCAGGAAATTAAGTCTCCGTGAGTAATAAGACACTTGCCATTATTACCAATGTTACTAATCTTCAGAGATGGAAATGAATATTTTTAATAGCTATCCTTTTTCATATTAGTCAAACAAATCAAAATATAGGATGTTACAGGTGAACAGTCCTTGTGTGTGTCCGAGATGTTACAGGTGAACAGTTCCTGTCTGTGTGGGTGATTAGTACAAGTTAGAGTACCTGTGTTTGTATAATAGTGCAGGTTAGAGTACTTGTGTCTGTATAATGGTGCAGTTAGAGTCTGTCTCTGTGACAGTGAAGGTTAGAGTACCTGTGTCTATATAATAGTGTAGATTAGAGTACCTGTGTGTGTATAATGGTGCAGTTTAGACTACCTGTGTGTCTATGACTTTGCAGAGTAGCATACCTGTGTCTGTATAATGGTGCAGATTAGAGTACCTGTGTCTGTATAATGGTGCAGATTAGAGTACCTGTGTCTGTATAATGGTGCAGGTTAGAGTACCTGTGTCTCTGTGACACTGTAGTTTACAGTACCTGTGTCTACTTAATGGTGTAGGCTAAAATACCTGTATCTGTATAATAGTGCAGGTTAGAGAATCCGTGTCTTAAATTGTGTAGATTAGAGTACCTGTGTCTGTGTAATGCTGCAGCTTAGAGAATCTGTGTTTGTATAATGGTGCAGGTTAGAGTACCCGTGTCTCTATATAATAGTGCAGGTTAGACCACCTGTGTCTATATAATGGTGCAGATTAGAGTACCTGTCTGCATAATGGTGTAGGTTAGAGTACCTGTGTCTGTATAATGGTGTATATTAGAGTACCTGTGTCTGTACAATGGTGCAGGTTAGAGTAACTGTGTCTGTATAATGATGCATGTTAGAATATCTATTTGTATAATGGGGCAGGTTAGAGTACCTGTGTCTGTATGTACTTTGTCCCCACGATTCTCCATGTAATTAATTCTCAATATCAATCAGGGAACAGAACAGCAAAGTGGTAGGCACCTCCTGACAGTAACAGAGGATAATGGTTTCAGTATTAAAAGATAGCGATGTGGAAATGCAATGTGATATAAATGACAAACAACTCAAGACAATATTCCGTATAATAGTGCAGTTAAGATACCTGTGTCTCTGTGACAGTATAGGTTAGAGTACCTGTGTCTGGAGATTGTTCCATGTCCTGGCATCTTTTAGACACTGTGTAAGCAAGCAGTGCCACCTGCTGGCCATTTCCAAAGTAACTGATCGGGTGACATTACAGAGATGGTTTCAGTCTCAGGGAGTCCCTCTCCCACTGCAACTCCCAGGTCATTTCCTCTGCGCTGACCTATCACCTTCATCCCCTCCCCCACTCACCCATTGTACTCTATGCTGCTTTCTCCCCACCCCCACCCTCCTCTAGCTTATCTCTCCACGCTTCAGGCTCACTGCCTTTATTCCTGATGAAGGGCTTTTGCCCGAAACGTCGATTTCGCTGCTCGTTGGATGCTGCCTGAACTGCTGTGCTCTTCCAGCACCACTAATCCAGAATTTGGTTTTCAGCATCTGCAGTCATTGTTTTTACCTTGTTGATTTTAACCCTACTGCGAATCCTCTTGCAAGGATGCCTGCCTTGAAGAAGTTTTCCTCCTCTCTCTACAAGAATCTCAGGGAGTCCCTCTCCCACTGCAACTCCCAGGTCATTTCCTCTGCGCTGACCTATCACCTTCATCCCCTCTCCCACTCACCCATTGTACTCTATGCTGCTTTCTCCCCACCCCCACCCTCCACTAGCTTATCTCTCCACGCTTCAGGCTCACTGCCTTTATTCCTGATGAAGGGCTTTTGCCCGAAACGTCGATTTCGCTGCTCATTGGATGCTGCCTGAACTGCTGTGCTCTTCCAGCACCACTAATCCAGTATACAACAATGAAGGCTAATGTGTGGTGATGAATGATCAGCAGTCTATTTCAGTGGGGTTTGAAACAAAAGCTGCTGTGTAATGTGAATTAGAATACCAGCTGTGTCTATGTATGTGTATGTTTAAAATGTAATGATAAAAAAATTATATTTTGACAATTGTTAATTGGTGCCATGAATTGTACACAGCCTTTTCATTTCTCGAAGCTAAGCTCAAATCCAAATGAGACGTGTGCTGGATTTATTCTGACCCACCTGTTAGCCTAGTTCTGTTTGTTTTTAAAATTAACTCCAGAAAGCAGATAAGGTATTGCCTTCCTGTTATTGGTGATGTTTTGTGATTATCTGCTGGAAACTATATGCCAGAGTCTTTGAATATTGTCTTGAGTTGTTTGTCATTTATATCACATTGCATTTCCACATCGCTATCTTTTAATACTGAAACCATTATCCTCTGTTACTATCAGGAGGTGCCTACCACTTTGCTGTTCTGTTCCCTGATTGATATTGAGAATTAATTACATGGAGAATCATGGGGACAAAGTTGTCATGTTGTATGTCACTCTGCCTTCTGCAACACACAGTGCAAATAATCTGATTGCCAGAGCCATTTTTAGATTAGATTAGATTAGATTAGGTTACTTACAGTGTGGAAACAGGCCCTTCGGCCCAACAAGTCCACACCGCCCCGCCGAAGCGTAACCCACCCATACCCCTACATCTACATTTACCCCTTACCTAACACTAAGGGCAATTTAGCATGGCCAATTCACCTGGCCTGCACATCTTTGGACTGTGGGAGGAAACCGGAGCACCCGGAGGAAACCCACGCAGACACGGGGAGAATGTGCAAACTCCACACAGTCAGTCGCCTGAGGCAGGAATTGAACCCGGGTCTCAGGCGCTGTGAGGCAGCAGTGCTAACCACTGTGCCACCGTGCCTATCAGCTAACCACTGTGCCACCGTGCCTATCATCCTATCAGCTTTTTGTTTTGTCAAGAGGGACTAAATACCAGAACCTTCTTCAGTTTGTTACATACATTGCAATAGGGTGTTGAGATCCTGGGCTGTTGGCATTGTGCTGCAGACACTGTAAGGGACCTTGTGCCATTTCATTCTATTGTACACATTGGAACAAGCCGATGAAGCTCTCAACCAGCCCAGTACACAATGACACACTGATAGAGGGCTCCATTTTCCCAGTGATTGATGTAGAACCATTTACACAATTTAATTGAAGGATTCTGCCATTTCGTTTTACATTTTCTTGTCACAAAAAACCTATTGAATATGTTGCAAGGGAAGAACTGTAGCCGTAAAATTACTTTTGACCTCTAAGGTCCAGGCTTAGCCTGAAGCCAGAGCAGTAGAAAGATTTTATTGAATCTTGTTACTATGCTATATAGTCAGCCCTGCAAGTTGTGCATCCCAGCTTCTCCACTCCAACTCAACTCAGCAGGCTGCCACTCAGTCTCCCACCTAGACAATCCCAGCTGTGCCAAAAGTTAAAAAGAAAAACAAAGGTGTCTTCAGATACTATCTATTTATTTCTAATCATTGTGACCTTTCAATCCAACTGCTTCTTATCTTACCTTCCCCCATCCTATCTTCGAAGACTGCCCAAGAAAAGGCAGCATTCATTACTGTCTTTATAAGTTCAATATTTCTGAGTGTAGGCTGTAATTGAATTCAATCCATACATGATTTTAAGTGTGTGAAGATGAGGCTATTCTTGTTGATGTGAGAAGCTGATATAGATCTATATCCACCCAGTACTGGAGCAGTTTCATTCAATTTTCCCTGGAGTGTGGAGTCTGAGGGGTGACCTTACAGAGGTTTACAAAAACATGAGGGGCATGGATAGGATGAATAGCCAAGGTCTTTTCCCCACGGTGGTGAGTCAAAAACTAGAGAGGCATTGGTGTAAGCTTAGAGTGGAAAGATATAAAAGGGACCTAAGGGACAATGTTTTCACAGAGAGGGTGGTACGTCTATGGAACGAGCTGCCAGGGGAAGTGGTGGAGGCTGATACAAGTACAACATTTAAAAGGCATCTGGACATGAATTGGAAGGGTTGAGACAAGTTGGTCTGGTTCTGTACGTTACTGTGACTCTATATCAGTGTCACTTTCAGCTTCCTCTAAGTATGCCGTATGAATGAATTTCCAAAAGAAGATTAAACATAGGTCATTAATTGGTCTTATGCTTTCAATATTTATGTCTCTATGAAATTTTTTTCCCACTGTTTCTCACTATATATTTTAGATGAAAACTGTGTGTTTCCAATGTAAATAATAAGGTAATTGTATGCAATCCTATGCAAGGGAATGTATATCTGCATCATATATATCTATATCTATATAATATACATATGCATTTCACAAATCAAATGTGATCCATTTGATCATATAATATGATTTTGATTCCCTCTCCCCCTTTTGAAGAAACCCTCTTAACATTTCCCTTGCTTCTGTTTATTTCTTCTCTTTCTAAACAACTGAAGTACCGCAGCAATCCATCCTGGACAAGAGGTGGTGGTGAATGTATCCTTTACACCAAACAAGACAGGCTTACGGAAACTGATGGTGGATTTTGACAGCAGCAGACTTCACGATGTTAAAGGTTCCACCAAAATTATTGTCAGACGGGCTTAACTGACAGCCTCTGGTATTTTATTAGTATTTTAATCCGAGGATGAATCAGCTAGGAATCTTATCTCTTTAGTCTAACAGAACATGTGGTTCCTAGTTTCAAATGTTGATTAAAATTACTGTCACTAGTGCTTTAGCTACCCAACAGTGCACTGATAATGTTGTATTAAGGGATAAGATAGTTTCCATGCTACATGCATTGGACAATATTTGCTTAAAACTAACAGAAAGCTTTAATGCAAAGAGTAGCAAACCAGACATTCAGCTTTCTTCTCACATTTGTCACATGGTGATGTAGAAAGCAGTACAAACACTGAGGTTGCTGGAAATCTTAAGTAAGAACCAAAGGTGGAAAATCTCAGCAGATCAGGTAGCATCTGTGGACAAAAGCAGGGTTAGTGTTTCAGATCAATGACCTTTCTTCAGAGTGTTGATGAAGAGTCCTCAGCCTGAAATATTTTCTCTTTCTCTCTCCATGAATGCTACTTAACCTGCTGAGATTTCCCAGCCTTTTCTGTTCTCATACAGTCTGTAATAGAGAAGTGACTTTTTTTAGTGATAGAGAGTGGAAATCCACTTCAGATCATCAAAAATTCAACATGTCATGGAGTACTCAAGTTTTGCAAAGTATTGACTTGAGTCTTGAGTTTATCTGCTGACAGTTATGGATTTTCTTTTGCTTGTGAAAGCTATGCAAACAAAGAATGAAACAACTAAGAGTTAAAAAGATAATTAGGTCTTCCTTTAGAAAGAAACCAGTTTATATTGAAGATAAGGGGATGTTTATGTAAATATATATTACATAATTATTATGCCATTCTCTGTTATCCTTTTGTTTATCCATTTTTGTGGGATTTTGTTGCTTTCTGTTTAAGCTGGGAGAGATGAGACTCTATGTTCTTGATGGGGTGATTGGGTGCTGGGGGATTTGATGGCTCTGACATTCTGTCTACAAACTGAGAGGAGATTGAGCAAAGCCCTGTTGGGAGAAAGCATACATTAGAGTGTTGCTACTTTATAATGACTGCTCAGAAAAGACTGTTACGGAAAACCTTTGAGAGTCAAGCAATTCCCTCATTTTTCCGTCTTTTAAGCGAGAATAGCTTTCTCTTAAAAAGTTCTTCTTTCTCTCTGTACCCAGCGATGACCCAGTTTTAATTTGGCAGCTCATGGCTTGGGCTGTTGCTATAATATGAAGTGGACAGGACTTTCAGCTGATAATTGCCTAGTTTTGATGGCACGCTGCTCCAATCAGAGGCTAGTAACCCGATAGATATCAGCCCAGTATTGCAAGAACTGAACTCCTGTCTCAGCACGCTGTATGGAGTGGCTCTGGATCAGAAGGAAGAATTCTGTTGTTCAGTCAAGAATCACATCAATATGAGATGTTCCTGAAATATAATGGAACATAGAATGTTTCCAGTACATAAAGAGAACATATAAACTGTGCTGACTCTGCAAGAACAACTCAGCAAATCCCATTCCTCGTCGCTTTCCTGTCACCACGGAAATGCTTTCCTTCCATATTTTATGTAATTAGTATTGTTTCTCAATAGATGAGCAGCTTCAACTGTTCGTGCATGACTCAGATTTTATCACATAGTGGGCTGACTACTTTAATAAATGTGATTAATACAAGCACCAAATGCGATCTTAAGTTGAGTAACGTGACATTTGTATGATTCAATAGTTGTATTTAACAGGAAATGTCTCTGGAAGAACAACAGTTCTACATACATTATATTTATGTCCATAAATTAGATAGTATATAATAGTATAGAATATCCTTTTATTGTCCCATATATTCCAGTACAGAAGTACAGTGAAAGCTACTTACAACGACTACCTCTAATGGAGCCATTGTACAAGTTCAGGTACAAGTACCTAGGTACAAATCTTGGATACAAAAGAGGAATAAAAGGAAAAGTAATGGCATTACTTGGCATCTAAAAAAATATTAGAAATAAGATAGTTATAATATAGTTGAAGGATTGACATTACAGTCCAGTAAAGAACATCTTCCTTCCCACCTATCTGCTCCACCCTCCCCTCTGACCTATTACCATCACCTCCCACCTGCATCTACCCATCACTGGAGAGGAATTTCTTAAGTGCGTACAAGACAATTTTCTGATTCAGTATGTGGATGTACCTATTAGAGAAGGTGCAAAACTTGACCTACTCTTGGGAAGTAAGGCAGGGCTATGAGTTGTCAGTGGGGGAGCACTTTGGGGCCAGCGACCATAATTCTATTCGTTTTAAAAAGTGATGGAAAAGGATAGACCAGATCTAAAAGTTGAAGTTCTAAATTGGAGGAAGGCCAATTTTGACAGTATTAGGCAAGAACTTTCAAAAGCTGATTGGAAGCAGATGTTTGCAGGTAAAGGGACGGCTGGAAAATGGGAAGCCTTCAGAAGTGAGATAACAAGAATCCAGAGAAAGTTTATTCCTGTCAGGGTGAAAGGGAAGGCTGGTAGGTGTAGGGAATGCTGGATGACTAAAGAAATTGAGGGTTTGGTTAAGAAAAAGAAGGAAGCATATGTCAGGCATAGACAGTATAGATCGAGTGAATCTTTAGAAGAGTATAAAGGAAGTAGGAGTATACTTAAAAGGGAAATCAGGAGGGCAAAAAGGGGACATGAGATAGCTTTGACAAATAGAATTAAGGAGAATCCAAAGGGTTTTACAAATATATTAAGGACAAAAGGGTAACTAGGGAGAGAATAGGGCCCCTCAAAGATCAGCAAGGAGGCCTTTGTGTGGAGCCACAGAAAATGGGGGAGATACTAAATGAATATTTTGCATCAGTATTTACTGTGAAAAAGGATATGGAAGATATAGACTGTAGGGAAATAGACGGTGACATCTTGCAAAATGTCCAGATTACAGCGGAGGAAGTGCTGGATGTCTTGAAATGGTTAAACGTGGATAAATCCCCAGGAACTGATCAGGTGTACCCGAGAACTCTGTGGGAAGCTAGCGAAGTGATTGCTGGGCCTCTTGCTGAGATATTTTTATCATTGATAGTCACAGGTGAAGTGCTGGAAGACTGGAGGTTGCCAAACATGGTGCCACTGTTTAAGAAGGGCGGTAAAGACAAGCCAGGGAACTACAGACCGGTGAGCCTGACCTCAGTGGTGGGCAAGTTGTTGGAGGCAAACCTCAGGGACAGGATGTACATATATTTGGAAAGGCAAGGACTGATTCTGGATAATCAACATGGCTTTGTGTGTGGGAAATCATGTCTCACAAACTTGATTGAGTTTTTTTGAAGAAGTAACAGAGGATTGATGAGGGCAGAGCAGTAGATGTGATCTATCTGGACTTCAGTAAGGCATTCGACAAGATTCCCTATGAGAGACTGATTAGCAAGGTTAGATCTCACGGAATACAGGAAGAATTAGCCATTTGGATACAGAACTGGCTCAAAGGTAGAAGACAGAGGTGGTGGTGGAGGGTAGATTTTCAGATTGGAGGCCTGTGACCAGTGGAGTGCCACAAGGATCGATGCTGGGTCCACTATTTTTTGTCATTTACATAAATGATTTGGTGCGAACATAAGAGGTACAGTTAGTACATTTGCAGATGACACCAAAATTGGAGGTGTAATGGACAACGAAGAGGGTTACCTCAGATTACAACAGCATCTGGACCAGATGGGCCAATTGGCTGAGAAGTGGCAGATGTAGTTTAATTCAGATAAATGCGAGGTGCTGCATTTTGGGAAAGCAAATCTTAGCAGGACATATACACTTAATGGTAAGGTCCTAGGGAGTAAAGAGACCTTGGAATGCAGGTTCATAGCTCCTTGAAAGTGGCGACACAGGTCGATAGCCTAGTGAAGAAGGCATTTGGTATGCTTTCCTTTATTGGTCAGAGTATTGAGTACAGAAGTTGGGAGGTCATGTTGCGGCTGTACAGGATGTTGGTTCAGCCACTGTTGGAATATTACGTGCAATTCTGGTCTCCTTCCTATTGGAAAGATGTTGTGAAACTTGAAAGGGTTCAGAAAAGATTTACAAGGACGTTGCCAGGGTTGGAGGATTTGAGCTATAGGGAGAGGCTGAACAGGCTGGGGCTGTTCTCCCTGGAGTGTCAGAGGCTGAGGGGTGACCTTATAGAGGTTTGCAAAATTATGAGGGGCATGGATAGGATAAATAGGTAAAGTCTTTTCTCTGAGGTTGGAGAGTCCAGAACGAGAGGGCATAGGTTTAGGGTGAGAGGGGAAAGATATAAAAGACCTAAGGGGCAACTTTTTCATGCAGAGGGTGGTACGTGTATGGAATGAGCTGCCAGAGGAAGTGGTGGAGGCTGGTAAAATTGCAACATTTAAGAGGCATTTGGATGGGAATATGAATAGGAAGGGTTTGGAGGGCTATGGGCCGGGTGCTGGCAGGTGGGTCTAGATTGGGTTGGAATATCTGGTCGGCATAGATGGGTTGGACCGGAGGGTCTGCTTCCAAGCTGTACATCTCTATGACTTTCCCAGCAAACCTTCATCTCAGCCCCTTTCTACCCCCACATTCCTGATGAAGGGCTTATGCCAAAAAAAATGTTGATTCTCCTGCTCCTCGGATGCTACCTGACATGCTGTGCTTTACCAGCGGCAGATGTTTTAATTACATTTCAGCAGCTCAGTGACTACGTGGTCTGACCATCTGCACCAGGGCCCAGTCCAACAACAGTCCCACTCTGCTCCAAGCCTCCACTGTATCCTGTCAGACACTCAGCTGCACCAAGGCAAGTTGCACTACTCTGGGACTCGCTTTACCTCGCGCTACCCCGGGACTCACTTCCCCTCACATTGCTCTGGGAACGACTAAAATCAGAGAAAAAAAAAAGCAATGAAAGAAAAAGAGCACGCAGAGCCGAGGATCTCCAGGTGGAGTGTCCTCCTTTGCCACCATCTACCTGGCAGGATATATAAGGGTATAACAATAAGTAATTGCAAACTTTTATGGTATTTACATAGCTGGTACCTGAGCGAACAAGGAAAGGTGTGGAGAGAGAACCTTTCTCCAGCAGGATTAATTTTAGTATTTCCACCCACAAAGGACAAAGCAGAGAAGGCCCAGATAGAATCAGAAATTGAGTTCCGTCATCTCCAGCAAAAAAGGGTATGTGAGATCTTCATCCTTATGTCTTAACAGTCAGTCGCATTTTGACCTTTCGCCAAAGCAGACAGGGAGTGAGAATAGGTGGAGACAGCCCAGAGAAAGAGAGAGAGATATGAAATGGGGAGGTAAACATTGAGGTAATAGGTAGCAGGCCAAGGCAGAGAAAAGCTGAATAAGCGATAATAAAAGCTGAATTGTGAAAATGGGTTAGCTGTGCTGAGTGCAACCCATATAAAGTGAGAATGGGCATTGGGGTATGTGAGAGTGGCTGATGGTGCTAAAAGCAACCCATATCATAACAGGACTCTGTGTGGAGGTGGGTAAAAAGACATGGAAGGATGGAATAAGGTTCTAAAGTTATTGAACTCGATTTCATCCCCTCAAGGCTGCAGGATCCCCAAGTGGAAAATGAGGTGCTGTTCTTCCAGCTTGCGCTGAGCTTCACTGGAGCACTGCAGCAAGCCTGAGACAAAGATGTTGGCCAGGGAACAGGGTGGTGTGTTGAATGGTTAGCAACTGGAAGCTCAGGGTCTTTTTTGTGTAAAGCTGTCACCCAGTATAGGCGTTGTGGTGGACAGTGAATGCAATAGACTAGATCGTGTGAAGTGCAGGGAAAGCGTTGCTTCACCTGGAAGGTATATCAGGGGCCTTAGATAGTGAGGGGGGAGGAAGCAAGCAGGTACTTTCTGTGGTTGCAGGAGAAGCTGCTATGGGGTGTGTTGGGAGTGATGGAGAATTGGAACAGGGTGGCCCAGAGGGACAGACCCCGAGGAAGGCAGATAAGTGTGGGAGAAGACTATATGTCTGGAGGTGGTGGAAATGGCTGCTTATGATCCTTTGTATGTGAATGCTGGTGAGACGGTAAGTGAGGACAGGGGACACTGACTCTGTTATAGGACGGAAGAGAAGGGATGAAGCCAAAAGTGATGGAGCTGGGTCTGACATGGTTGAAGGCGTTGTCAACTACAGTGCTGAGGAATCCTTGGTTGAGGTAAAAGGTAGCCATTTGAGACCACCCCCCCCCCCCCCCCCCCCCCGCCCCCTGCATAATGTGGCATCGTCAGAATAGATGTGACCGAGATGGAGAAACTGGGTGAATAAGATGGAGTCCTTACACAAAGCAGGGTGTGAAGATGTATAATCACACAATCAAGGTAACTGTGGGAGTTGGTGTGTTTATAGTAGATATTTGTGACTAGCCTATCCCTGGAAATGGAAACAGAGATGTCAAGGAAGGGAAGGGAGAAGTCAGAAATGGACTAGGTGAAGGTGAGGGAAGCATGGAAATTGGAAGTGAAATTGATAAACTTTTCCAATTCTGGATAAGAGGGGGAAGCAGTACCAATGATGTCATTGATATACCAGAGAAAGAGTTGTGGGTGGGGGCTGGAATAGGACTGGAACAAGGAATGTTCCACCTACTCCACAAAGAGACAGACATGGCTGGGGGCCCATGCGAGTACCCATGGCCACCCTGTGTATGGAGAAACTGGGAGGAATTAAAGAGAAGTTGTTGAGGGTGAGGATGAGCTTGACCAAGTAGAGGAAGGTGGTGGGTGGGGACAGTTAAGCTCCTTTGCCCAGGAAGAAGCAGAGAGCCCTGAGACCATCCTAATGGGGGATGAATGTGTAAAGGGATCGCACGTAAGTAGTGGACAGGAGGCAGCTGGTGAACTGGAAATTCTGAAACACACACAAAGCCTCAGAGGAGTTGCGGATGTAAGTGAGAAGGGATTGGACAAGAGGAGAAAAAAAAACAAAGTCGAAGTAGGAAGAGCTGAGTTGTGTGGGGCAGGAACAGGCAGAAACAGTGGGTCGGCCTAGGCAGTCCTTGATTGTTGAGGATAAGGTAGAAATGCGCTGTATGGAATTGGGGGAACTGTTGCGGGGATGAGGTGAGGTTAATGACAGTCGTGGAAGTCGTAGCCTGGTTCTCGACAGTCGGGCCATTGTCCGAGGAGGTAGGAGGTATCTGAGAGCTGGTGCCCAGCCTTTGCAATGTAGAGGCCAGTCCACGAGACGACAACAGCACCACCCTTATCAGCAGGCTTGATAACAAAGTCAGGGTTGGATCTGAGAGCACGGAGTGCACTCAGTCAGAGGGAGGGAGGGAGGTTGGAATTGGTGTCAGTTCTTGATGAACAGGTGGAGTACAGGTAGGAGGCCAGAGGGTGGGGTCCAGGGATGGGAAGGGGGTTGGAACTGGATGGAAGGGGTCTATGGGATGGGGAGAGTGCTCTTGTCCAAAGAAGCAGGCAGGTAGGCGAAGGTGATGGAGGAAGAGTTCACATCATGTCTAGCCCAAGATCCATTAAAGTGGAGACACAGAGGGATAAAACTCAGCCCTTTGCTGAGTACGGACTGTTCATCAACAGAGAATGGAAGGTTAGAAGGGATAGCTAATACCTGACAAGTGGTAGGATCAGGAGAAAGGGATTTTCTGATGTTGCACTAGAGGCGTTGGCACAGGAAGTGGAGGGAAGGAGAAATAGTTAACTGTGCCAGGAAGCTCTCCAGACCAAATAGCCAGGAGTCTCAGATTTGGTGCTGGAATAAGTTTAATGACATGACAGGAGTGGTTACATCTTCAAATGACATATCCCACAGTGAATCTTTACTTGGTCTTAGCAACTGAGGACTGCTACATTGGAGTAAACCATGACGGCTCCATGCTGCAAGGAATCAGATTCACAAGAGTTAATAGACCCAATCACTGGCAATGTCACCTTCACTCTGCTCTGATGGTGTAGATGCTGGAGAACCTTGATGAGGACAGTCTTAATGAAGCAAAGACATCTGATGGAATTCAGTAGAAAACGTTCGAGGGGAAGATGGTAAACAGGCCCATTGACTCTCACAGGAAACCATGCACTGACTCTCATTAACAGGAATACTGGTCTGCATTGTATGTAGCAGGAAGAGACCAACAAGGCAGATTCATCGACTAGCAGTGTAAAGACAATTAGACCCAATTAACTCAAATTATCCCCAGGCCAGCTGGGATTTAATCGTGCCGTAGGGATTAAACAAGACATGTACAAGTTTCCCGTCACTCCAGAAGGCTGCATACCAAGCCCTATTGCCAGTTGCCTACCAAGGGGCCTCATTTCATAGAATAAAGAACATAGAACGTTACAGCACAGTACAGGCCCTTCGGCCCTCAATGTTGCACCGACCTGTGAAAATAATCTGATGCCCATCTAACCTACATCGTTCCATTATTATCCATAGGTATGTCCAATGACCATTTAAATGCCCTTAACATCAGCGAATTTGCTATTGTTGCAAGCAGGCCGTTCCAAGCCCCTACTACTATGGAGAATCAATGTGGACTTGTTGGGCCAAATGGCCTGTTTCCGCACTGTAGGGAGTCTAATCTCTGAGTGAAGAAACTACTCCTAATATCTATCCTAAATCTATCACCCTTCAATTTAAAGCTATGTCCCCTTGTTGTTAGCCTTCACCATCCAAGGAAAAAGGCTCTCACTGTCCACCCTATCTAACCCCCGATTATCTTATACATCTCGATTAACTCACCTCTCAACCTTCTTCTCTCCAACAAAAACATTCCTCATAAGACCTCCCTTCCATACCAGGGAACATCCTAGTAAATCTTCCCTGAATTGTTTTCAAAGCTTCCACATCCTTCCTATAATGTGGTGACCAGACTGCACACAATACTCCAGGTATGGCTACACCAGTGTCTTGTACAGCTGAAGCATGACCCAGTGTCTTCGAAACTCAATCCCTCTACCAATAAATGCCAACACACCTTATGCCTTCTTAACAACCGTATCAACCTGGGTGGCAACTTTCAGGGATTTATGCACCTGGACATTGAGATCTCTCTGTTCATCTACACTGCCAAGAATTTTACCATTAGCCCAGTACCCTGCATTCCTGTTATTTTTTTCCAAAGTGAACTACCTCACACTTTTCTACATTAAACTCCATTTGCCACTTCACAGCCCAGCTCTACATCTTATCTATATCCCTCTGTAACCCACAACGTACTTCAGTATTGTCTACAACTCTGCCTACTTTAGTGTCCCCCGCAAATTTACTAACCCATCCTTCTACGCCCACATCCAGATCATTTATAAAAATGACAAACAGCAGTGGCCCCAAAACAGATCCTCACGGCACACCACTGGTAACTGATCTCCAGGATGAACATTTCCCATCAACCACCTTTCAGCTTGCCAATTTCTGATCCAAACTGCTAAATCACTTTCAATCCCAAAACTCCGTATTTTGTGCAATAGCTTACCATGTGAAACCTTATCGAGTGCCTTACTGAAGTCCATATACACCACATCAACTACTTTACCTTCATCCACCTGTTTTGTCACCTTCTCAAAGAACTTAATAAGGTTAGTGAGGCATGACCTACCCTTCACAAAACCGTGTTAACTATCTCTAATCAAATTATTCCTTTCCAGATGATTATAAATCTTATCTCTTATAACCTTTTCCAACACCTTGCCCACAACCGAAGTAAAGCTCACTGACCTATAATTACCAGGGTTGTTCTGACTCCCCTCCTTAAACAAGGGAACAACATTTGCTATCCTCCAGTCTTCTGGCACTACTCCTGTCAACAATGATGACATAAAGATTAAAGACAAAGACTCTGCAATCTCCTCCCTTGCTTCCCAGAGAATTCAAGGATAAATCCCATCCAGCCCAGGGGTCTTATCTATTTTCAGATCTTCCAAAATTGCTAAAACCTCCTCTTTGTCGACCTCAATCCCAACTAATCTTGGAGCCTGATCTCTGTACTCTCATTAACATTACCCTTTACCAATGAGAATAGTATTTGTCATAGTATAATAATATCATGAAAAGTATTCATTAAGTGCTTCCCCTATGTCCTCTGATTCCACACACAACTTTCCACAACTATCTTTGATTGGCCCTATTCTTCCTCTAGCCATTCTTTTATACCTGATATATCTTAGGGTTTTCCTTGATCCTATCTGCCAACAACTTCTTATGACCCCCCCCCCCCCCCCACTCTCTTCATAGTCCTCTCAGTGCCTAATTGAGAAACCAGGGAGGGGTAGATCCACCAAAATTCATCCCTTGTCCTTGCAGCCAAATCCCCCTCCGTAGTCTCACTTGCAACCATCTCCACCCCACTCCCACATCCCAGCCTGCCCTTTTTTTTAACTCTGTCCAAGAATCCAGCCATGATTCCCTGGTCAACACCTGCAACCATTACCATCAGTGGCCACTGCACCCAGTGGTCCTAGTGGAGAGCTACCAGTCTTGAACAGCAACCCTGATGTGAGCTTTACCCCTTATTGAGGACTTAATCTGCCAGGCAGCGCAATGCTGACCAAGTAATTGTCCTCTTACTGGGTAGTTGTGTCATGTCTCCTGATGGAATGAAACCTCTAGTTTCCACCAGTTCAGTGACACTCTGACACCAACACTATCCCCTTCTCACTGAGGTTCAGTTCGGAGAATTGCTCCCTGAACATTCAGTGTGGAAATGAACTCCTAGCTCCTCTACCTCCCCCTTTGTTTTCCAAAGGTTGATCTGTTCTTTGTTGTCTCGCTCTTGTTTCCTTTTCATGTTGTGATCCACTACTGCACTGTATCTGGGGACAAGTGGTTTATGTAGAATAATCAAAGCCATTAGTACATGCCATGCCATTTCCAGATAGATTTTAGCAACTTTGAATAACATTGGAAGCTGTCCTCAGTCATAGCAATAACCTTCATGCCTCAGATGTTAAATTGGAATCAATATTTCACTTGAAACACCAAAAAAAGAGACGTAAATGAGCCAACTCTGAAAACCTTTTATTGAAGTAACGATACACTCCAATTATAAATTCATCAAGGACTCCTGAATCAGTTGTTATCAGTGATGTCTGCCATGAAACACCAATAGCCATAAACGTGTACAGGCCCTAGAATCTTAAATGTTAAATGAAATGGATTCTGTTTACCTAATCATAATTGTCACACCTTTTTTTCCTATGAGGTTCTTGATTGTGCCAAAGAAGATCACAAACCTTGGAGAAGCAGGTACAATATTACAGCGGTTATGTTTCTGGAGTTCACATTATCAGAACAAGATTCCGGTTTGAGATTCTGAATGCAGCTTAAAAGAAACATTTGAAGTAAGCAGCTTATATCAGTGCAAGGTAATTGCTGTCAAATCCCACTGGATTCACTGCTATCCTTTGGACACATGAACTGCTCTGGCCTGTATGAGACTCTAGGTAGCCCCAATGTTGTACCCTCTGATGTGGCCTTCATAGTTCTAGAAATTGTTTCAAGCACAGTACAAACTGAAATGAGCACTAAATGACAGGCAATACCCAATTCCAATAACACAAATAAATGAATTAAACAATTCAATGTAGATTCTAAAGAGTACAAAATTCCAGTTAATCTGGGGAAATCTTTCCAAAGATATTTATAGACACAGTACTTTACCTTCAAATATAGACTTAATGAATTAGGTTGAGTGGAGAAAACAGGTAGCTTTAACAAACGCTCCCGCATCTTTCATTTGAGAGAAAATATTTGCGTATTAGTACAAACACATTAAAGATTCCTCTTTATATGAGGTACAAAAACTTTTCAGCAACCAATTTAGAACTTAAATTGTTTATTTACACAATTGTTTATGTTCCATAATAACAAATTGATTAAGTTTCTTTATGACAGGAAATCAATATTTAATAGATTGCCAGCACTAGAGATTTTAGGAAATCCTTCAAACTCTTCTCCAGGTTACTCCCAGCTAAATGTTTTCTTGGATACATTGACACACCTCAGAAGGCTTCAACATCACACTAATGCAAAGCAATTTAAAAACAGCCCTAAGTATCAAGTCATTTTTACAACTGAAATGTGATTAAGTATTGATACCTTCAATGTTTTCATCAGTTGAATGGTTTTGCAATTTAGTGGTCAAAGTGGTCCACTTTATCAGTGGTCAAACAACCTTCTAGTTTGTTCCACCAACAAAGTTGCCTTTAAATTATCCCCAACATTAATCATTTGTGTAGATGAGTAATAGACAGGCAACATTTCTAATTGTGAAAACGCTGAGACAGGGTTGAGCTGCTTGTATGTAAACCAAATGTACCTTGACTTGTACCATTTGCCTTTTCATAAAAAAAGCTGATGACATTATTATGAAAACAGCTGATCCTAGGACAGATTATGTTATGGATCATGAATCATGCTTCAAGACTGCACAAGTACAAAAACATGGCTCACGTCCCAGTACTTACTCTGATTCTGAGTCGAGTGTTTTTAGACCCCAAACAAACTGCCTTGGCGAAGTGTGATTGATTTGTAACAAAAGTTACCAGGAAAAGCTTTCATACATAGATCAGAAACTTTCTCATAATTATCTTCAATTTTCCCTTTAAGAATCTGAAATGAATTGCACAAGTAAAATAAAAAGACAGTGCAATTTTATGAATTTTTTCCATACTCTGACCTATCTTGTCTGTTTTCACGTGATCACGTTTGGGGTGTTGAAGATGAAAAAGCCCGGTTTCTCCATTCTTTCCACAATTCAGGATTCTGATACTACAGAGGGCAATCCCATGGTTTTTCTCTCACTTGCCTTCATTCCTTTAGCATATCATTTTTTTTTGGTATCATACTCAAGCTGTAGTCTGAACAGAGTACTGTATACTCAGATCCTGACTTGTATTATATTGATGTTTCTTTGTGAATTCCTGTTTTACATTGGCTGAAACATGTTGAATGTATCATTTGTCTTTTTCAACCTAATTTTTGAACATTGCAGCAGCATGCTTAGAATGTGTATTGCCTATTTTTTTCCATTCTGTCTGGAACTGGAAATTGAGGGGTGTCCTTGTAGAGATTTATAAAAGGGTCTTTTCCGTAGGATGAGGGAGTTCAAAACTAAGGGCATTTTTAAGGTGAGAGGAGAAAGATTTAAAAAGGACACAAGGGCAACTTTTTTACAGAGAGTGGTTCGTATGTGGGATGAATTGCCAGAAGAAGTGGTAGATTCAGGAACGGTTACAACATTTAAAAGTACATGAATAGGAAGGGTTTGGCGGGATATGGGTCAAACGCACCAGGTGGGACCGGTTTAGTTTCGGAACATGGTCAGTGTGGACCAGTTGGACTGAGGGTCAAGATTAGAGTGGTACTGAAAAAGCACAGCAGGTCAGGCAGCATCCGAGGAGCAGGAAAATCAACATTTCGGGCAAAAGCCGTATTCCTGATGAAGGGCATGATTCTAATAGTCAGGAAATATGCAACACATTACTCATTGACCTGTGGATTTGTTTGATCATGAGATGTTGAACAACAACGTGGGAGTGACCAAGCAAGACAAGATCCTGTACCAACTCCTTTCAACAATCTCTGAGGAAGCATGACCAAACTAACCACTGATTTACTGTTTGGCACACCAGACCCCAACGACCCATAACCTCCTTAACACCCTGAGAGCCAAAGTGCTTGGATAAACAAAGAGTGCTTGCAGCTAGCCAAATGCAGCTTTTAAGCTAAAATTCACTGCACCAATCTACAAATAGATTATTGGTGGAAGGTGTGATCAAATGTAACTATTTACTGTTATATTTGCTGTTATAACACTGGCTACAGTAAATCGTCAGAAAGAATGGCTTGTTAAGGTGGCATGGTTATTCAAGCTATCACAGTCTTTGCTGGCATTTGTGATTGGAGATTTCTTTATGGACCAGAGAGTCTGGTTAGCTCAGGTGACTAGTTGGCTGGCACATGGTTCAGGGTTCAAACCCTGCACTGGATTCAATCTTTGTTCCGGCTGTGATAGATTCTTGCACTGCCTACCTATAGTAAAAGAAAATCAGCACTTAACTGTAGTTCAGCAACCCTCAAATATTTGAGGAGAAGAAATAAGGCACGTCAATGTGTCGTATACTGTACTGTCAGAAATTGGACTCTACTACAATTTAGTGAAGTTAATTTCAAACTCTGACGATGCAATTCCATTTGGGAGTTGGGGTCCGTGGCAGTGGGGAGGCGGGTGGGGGACAGGTGGGGGATGGTGGTGGTGAAACCAAAAACATCATTCCAATGTCAAGCAGCAAATGACAAAGTAAAATGCTTGTACCAACAGCAAACCTGAGCATTGAAGAGCAACATCACCTTTATACATGGAGACTTCCATTGTGGTTCAAAGTGAACACTCTCTGTTCTGTTTCTATAGCTTTTCGCATCTTCCATTCAATAGGTAGAAAAATCTCTGTTTGGAATTCTGTGGATTTCATGAAATACAAATCTGCGAAATCCTTAACTGACGCCTTATTGGAAAAAGATTCACTGCAATCTATTGAGAAAAGTACTTTCCTGCGATTTGAATTGTTTAATTTCACATCTGAAACAAATATAAGTTAGATTGTCATTTTCTGCATGATCCAGTTTCAGAGCAGTCAGCCACACAGTATTCGAATAACATTGGTTATCATTAGTTGTTAGCTTTGAATCAATGGTAATACACTTGTCTTTCAGCTGGACGGAGATGGGTTCAAGTACCATTCCAGTGCCTGGAAGGTAGAATTAGGCTAACACTTCAATGCAGTACTGAGAGAGTCTAGTACTGTTGGAGATACCAACTTTGGATGAGATGTTAATCTGAGGTTGATGCACAGATCTATATTTTTCAGAAGATCTGGGGGAATTCCAATAACATTTCTATGGACTCTATGTGAATTTTACCTCAGTGCCCAGGGTCCCTGTGACAAGCAATTCAAATCTTTACCTCACATGACATCCAGACACCTATATTAACTATCAGGAAAAGCTATCAAGGTCAATAGGAATTGTGATCAAGAGCAGCAATTACTGTTAATCATTTTTCCGCCCTCTCTCTCAGTGAACCTCTGTAATCTTCTTGAAGGAATGGGATAATCCAAAGTGGAACTATTTCTGGGTAAAAAGGGAAAAGGAAATTCCATTTGACTGACACTGACTTTGGAAATACTTTCAACATTAGGGTTAGAGGTCAAAGCCTGGAATCATGTAAACAGACTATTGGATGCAGCAATGGGGAGTGGAAGGTAATACAGTTCGGTTGAATGCCAGTGACTAATAGTTTTCTTCATCTGTAATTATTTTTAATGTAGGATTATATAAAGCCACACACAAAAACACAACTATGTCAGTATTTATGCTTAACTTAATCTCCAACCAATCAGTTTCATAAATTATCTCAGATACAATACAAAGGCTGTGCAATCCAAATTCAAAATGTAGTCTTAATTATGTATGACAGGCATCTAGTTTACATTGCCATTAAGGCACTGCTGCTTCACAGTGCCAGGGATTTGGGTTTGATTCCACCATCGGGCAACTGTCTGTGTGGAATTTGCACATTCTCCCATGTCTGTATGGGTTTCCTCTGGGTGGTTTGGTTTCCTGCTGCAGTCCAAAAGTGTCCAGGTTAGGTAGATTGGCCACAGTATTCAGGGATGTGCAGGCTCGGTGGATTAGTCATGGGAAATGCAGGGTTACAGGGATGCGTTAGGGGAGGATGTTCTTCAGAGGGTAGAAATGGACTCACTGGGCCTAATGCCCTCTTCCTGTGCTGTCAGGATTCTATGATTTTAAGGTTATGAAGGGATCTCAAACTTAACAGACCTTCATTATATTTTGGTAGAAAGACTTTAGACTGTGACCTTTCCCCACTGTGCATTGGCAATAACTGCCCTACATGTTAGTTCTGCACCTGGACTGCCAATCTTATTACTTAGTAAAACTCTATCCCCTATATCCCCTGTCCTGCTCCTTTGTGAATGTGTAAAGGCTCCTCTTAGATAGAGTCATAGAGATGTTCAGCACAGAAACAGACCCTTCAGTCCAACTTGTCCATGCCAACCAGATATCCCAACCCAATCTAGTCCCACCTGCCAGCACCTGGCCCATATCCCTCTAACCCTTCCTAATCATATACCCATCCAGATGCCTTTTAAATGTTGCAATTGTACTAGCCTCTACCACTTCCTCTGGCATGTGACTGCATGTTCTGCACCCACACTGTGTAAACAAAATCCTCATGTATTCTTTATTTGATCTGTTTGTGACTACCTTATGCTTGCAGCTATTTGTTCTGGTCTTACCCATGCGTAATATTTCTTCATGTGCAATGGATTGAACTCCCCATAATTGTCAAGGTCTGTATTAGGTCTCCTGTTATTCTTCCTTTTCAGAGAACATTGCCCAAGCTTGCTGCTTGTGCTTGTAATCCCTCAATTCTGATGATTTTTATGAGCAATCCTAATTACTTTGAGGTATCAAACCATTGCACATTGGTCCAGTGACAACAATCTTATCCCTAAAGTGTGCATTCCAACCCCTAGCGCAGGACTCAATGCCAGAATGCAGATTTGGAGTGCTGTGTCATTACATACCTTCTGTCATTCAGATAGACTGAAGCCCTCTATCTGCCTGTTCAGATGTATGGAGTCCCTTAGGTGTGGATTTATGGGGAACAGAGCAGTTTTCCCAATGGTCTGATCAACATCCATCCCTTAACCTTCACCAGCATAAAGGATCGACTAATCTCTGTTTGACAGAGTTGGCTGTCTGTTATTGTTTGTATAACAGCAATGATTACATTTCAAGAGTGATTACTCGGCTGTGAGATCCTTTGGGGTATCCTGAGGATGTGAAGGGCACCCGAATTCTTAGTGCATTCCAAGTTGAGCTATTCTCCTTTTTGAATTGAAGGGGGCTTTGAGCCTGTTGTTATACTTCAGAAAGCCTCTTTCAGTGCTCTTCCGACCCAATGTTTGGTGTCTGGCCAATACCTCCCAAGTGGAAAGTTCAAAAACACAAAAGCATGATGCTATGTCTCTTAGCAATATCTGTCTTTCTTTTTGGCTTTCACTTAACATGAAGTAACCTTAAAACACTGCCCTTCATAGCTCAGATTTTGAATCAATAAATATATGATGTGGTATTGACCTATTCTGATTTAGAAAGGCCACAGACTTGATTTCTAGATTTTAAAGTGGGAAATGACTAGCAGTTCATTTGGAATAACTACCAGTGGCTCAGTGGCCCTGCACTAGGAAGGACCGCAAAACAAAAGTAGGATTTATCCATTCCAATCTCTTTCTGGAATTGCATCAATATAATTAGCAGCTTTAGCAGACTTAACACTGATGCACTCCCCTGGGGCCAAAGATAATTTCATAACATACTGCACAGAAAGCTATCAAAGATCAGTCATTGACTTTAGAGCTCTGCTCCAGTATGAGTAAAAGTCCGGAGTAGGCAACAGCTGTAAAAGAAATCTAAATAGAAATAGAGACAGAAATCCAGAAGCAAATCTGAAGTGGATTTGAATATATTTCAGAGGCTGGACCCATATCGTTGCCAATCCTAAGAGTATTTCCCAGCATAAAGAAAAATAACAGGATCCTGAAAACAGGAGAGTAAGGAGCAACTTTTTAAACTAATATCATGACCAGGTTTATCCTTGTTTAGATAAAATGTTTTTTTTTGAAACGGATGATGTGCCATTTTAATGTGTACTCATCAAGTGACAACAAATGGTTAAGGTTCAGGTGGACAGAATTTCTTTAACTGGACAAGGAAGTAAGGAGTTAGGTAAAAATACAAAGAAAAACATTTCGCCGCTCGCAGGCAAGTACACAAGTCAAACATTCAAAACTACTACACGTTACAGAGTAATTGGCCAAGCTAAAACTAACTAAGAAAATACCAGGTTAAGTAAGAGTTCACAGTTTGTCGCTGGCCTTTTGCTTTGGCTGTGGGCATGCAAAGAGAGTGTTTTCCTGCTGTCAGTTTAAGGTTGTAGCTGATTGTAGAATCACCACAGCGTGGAAGCAGACCATTCAGCCCATTGAGTCCGACACCAACCCTCCAAAGAGCATCCCACCCAGACCCATCCCTCTGCCCTATCCCTGTAACCCTGCTTATCCACCTAACCTGCATATCCTTGGACTGCGGGAGAAAATCAGAGCACCCAGAGGAAACATGCGGAGAATTTGCAAACTCCACACAGACAATCGCCCAAGGGTGGAATTGAATCCAGGTCCCTGGTGCTGTGAGGCAGCAGAGCTAATGTCACCCCGATGTCTTCTTTTTCTGGAAATGCTGTTGAGGAAACTGTGGTCTTCCTTTAAGAGTGCCCTGTTTACTGGCAGGGATACAATGACCCAGATCTTCTAATGGGAAGATTGTCACCCCAGCACTGTACACCAGAGTGGGGCACTCAGACCACGCTGGAATCCCCCAAGCAGCTGACTCCCTGGGAATTACCTGAAAGTTTAAACTTCCAGTGGGGAATAACCTGGCATCTGGAAGCCTCAAAAAAATTCCCAACTTAGTTGGATTTGGAAGTGCTCCAAGTGACTTAGATTAGTAGTTAGGCAGGAAATGTTAGAGGAAATAAAACCTGCTCTAACGAGGAATTAAATTGACCCCACTGATTCGGTCTTTGGCTTCAACTTGGATATGCCGCACAGAGCCAACTCAACCTGACCAGCGACTCCCCAGAACACCAGCTGTCTACCCAATTACACTCCTGCTTCTCCTCCTCCCCTATAGCTGAAAGGCCCAAACCTCACCTCCCCCCCTCCCCCCCCCCAACTAGGCCTGACATCCACCCCTGCAAGACCTGACCCCAATTTCCCCTGAAAACCACAGGACCCAACATTCGCTTTCCCTGACCCACTTTGGTATGGGTTCGACACTAACCCACTTTGTAACTGGCTACGTGCATTGCTGTACTACACTAAACTGCTTCCGCTGAGAAAGTTCGTGGCCCAGATGTTTGCACAAAGAACTCTTCTAAAGGCAAATGTGTATTGCCTTTTGTACAATTGGAATCAGAAGTTTGGTTTCCAATCCTGAAAGATATTACTAAACTTGAAAAGGTGCAGAAAAGATTGGTGGAGGCTGGTACAATTACAACATTTAAAAGGCATCTGGATGGGTATATGAATGGGAAGGGTTTAGAGGGATATGGTCCAAGTGGAACTAGATTAGATTGGGATACCTGGTCAGCATGGATGAGTTAGACCGAAGATTATGTGTCTGTGCTGTACATCTCTATGTTGCCAGGACTGGAGGGGTTGAGTTATTGGGAGAGATTGAATAGGCTGAGGGGTGACCTTAAAGACATTTATAAAATCAGGTAGGACATGGGTAGGGTAAATAGCTAAGGTCTTTTCCTTGGGGTGGGGGAGTTCAAAACTAGCGGGTATATTTTTGGGGTGAGAGGAGAATGATTTAAAAGGGACCTAAGGGGTAACTTTTTCACACTGCGATGGTTTGTATATGGAATGAGCTGCCAGAGGAAGTAGTGGATGCAGGTTCAGTTACAACATTTAACATAGGTATGTAAATAGGAAAGGTTTAGAGGGATATGGGCAAAATGCAAATATGTAGGACCAGCTTAGTTTGGGAAACTTGGTCAGCATCGATAAATTAGACCACAGCATCTGTTTCCATGCTGCATGACTCTATGACACTAATTGTCTTTAACACTGAGAAAGTTTCTTGGTAAATCTCTTCCTCCTGCAACTAGGCAAAATTTCCAATCTCATTTCAAATCTCCCAAACTTGTTTTTTTTCCCTAATAGAGTTCAAGGTTCCCTCCCATCTTACTATGTGGTGAATTCTGGCCATTTAGAGTCATAGAGTCATTGCTGTTTTATCCAGATGCTGGCTGCCTAACTTGTCTGTGAATTTCAGGAGTATTTTCGAAACCATTCGCCTCTCAAAACCCAATTCCAGGTAATGTGAATCATATGGGCCTTGTATCCAAATAAAAATGATTATATATCTTGGAGATGCCAACTCTCTTATCTTATGAAAGCAAATGAATAGTTTAAAACAAAACTGTTAATAGTTCAACATGCTTAACACCTTCCTGGGACCTTGGAACCTAGCAGTCTCAGGACTGTAACCACGTAGATTGCTGCTGTTGTCTCCAAGTGTGTACACCTTACAACTCCTTTACACCGAACCTCCCTTTAAATTTTACTAGCAATGTTGTTCAGGCTAGTGTTTAAGCAGGCTTCAGAACTGATCACATTTTACCCTTAGCTGAAGACACAGTCCTAAGATATATCAATTTTATAAACCTCGATTACAACAAGCAAAAAGAGGAAGAAAAGGCAGAACAAAAATGGCAACAACAACGTTAAAGCTCTTTTCAACAATACATTATTCAGTGAATGATGGCTAGGCAATTAAATGCATTGCAAGCTGTAATACAGTGGGATCTAGGTATCCTGGTACATGAAAACACAACACATTAGTAATGAGATATGGCAAGTGATTAGAAAGAAAAAATGAATATTGTTGTTGAATACAAGAAGAATCGAATATAAAAGTGGGATGTTTTGCTATAATTGTACAGAACATTGCTACAGCCAGAGTTGAAGTACTGTGTACAGTTTAATTTTCTTATTTAAGAAATGACATAATTGCATTAGAAACATTTCAGAGAAAGTTCACTTGTCTGATTCCTGAGATGAACGAGTTATCTTCTCTGGGAAGGTTGGGCTGGTTGACCCTGTAACCATTGGAATTCAGTGATAATCTTCTTGAAACATATAAGATCCTGAAAGACCTTGAAAAGGTGGATGCTGAAAAGATGTTTTATGTTGGGGCGGCACAGTGGTTCGTGGTTAGCACTGATAGCTTACAGTGCCAGTGTGGAAAAGCGTGATGCTAGAAAAGCACAGCAAGTCAGGCAGCATTCAAAGAGCAGGAGAGTCAACGTTTTGGACATAAGCCCTTCATCAGGAATGAGTGCCAGGGACTGTCTGTGTGGATTTTATACATTCTCCCCATGTCTGCGTGGGTTTTCTCCAGGTGCTCTGGTTTCCTCCCACAATCCAAAAATGTGCACGTTAGCTGGATTGGCCATGGGAAATTGCTCATAGTGTCCAGGGATGCGTAGGCTAAGTGGATTATCCATGGGGTTACAGGGATAGAATGGATCTGTTTGGGATGCTCCTTGGAGGGTTTGTGTGAACTTAATGGGCTGAATGGCCTGCTTCTACGCAGTAGGGATTCTATGATTCTTGTGGGCAAAACTAGACCAAGGAGCCAATCTTTAAAATTAAATGAATTGCTCACTTAAGAAGAATTAAGCAGTATTTTCTCTTTCAGAAAGTCATCAATCTGTGGAATTCCATTCACCAGAGAGCAGTGGAGACAGGGACAATTAAGATTTTTAAGGCAGAGTTAATACATTATTGACATACAAGGGAATGAAAGGGGCCACAAGGGGAAACAGAGAAGTGATTTTGAGGCCATAGGCAGTTCATTTGATTTTATCAAATGAGCAGGCTTGAAGGATGAAAGGCCCAATCTTTATAATTCACATGCTCATAAAGTTCATAATCAAATGTATAATAGTCTTTCCAACTCCATCCTTGGTGCTGCCTGATCATCGTCTAGCAAAACTCAGGTGTGGCTCAATGGTGCTTCCAAGTGAAACGGTTGTGGGTTCAAGTCCTACACTGAAGGCTTGAGTGTAAAATTAGGTTGAGCTTTCAGTGCAGTATTTGATGAGTGCTGCCTTTTGGATGCAATGTAAAGCCAAAGCTCAGTATGGCCTCTCTCTGACAAAGTTGCAATGGCACTAATCAAAGAGCTGGGAGGTTCTGTCATGGCCAATATTTATCCCTCAACAAAAATAGATTATCTGCTCACTCTCACATTGCTATTGGTCACAGCTTGGTGTGTCAAAATTGGCCGCTGAGCTTCCTGCATTACAATAGTGACAACAAATATACTTCACTACATACAAACGTGCCCATACATCCTGATGTTGTGAAAGATGCTATTTAAAGGTTCACTTTGATTCTTTATCAAGGCTAGAATAGACAGGGTTTCTGCTCGTGAGGGTACCTAGTGATACCCTCTAACAAGTGATGTCAGGTTGGGACACTATCTCTGGACTGCCCTGTATAGAATAGTTGACATTAATTTCCCGGCTGCCCACAGGATGCCTATTTGAATGAGATATCACTGGAATTCCAGTACTCTGCAGTGTGAGTCATCACTGACAGGAAAAAAAGAGAGTAAAATAACAAAAAAATGGAGCTTAAAAAAGTCAGGCAGGAAATATTAAGAAAGAAAAGGGCAACTCATTGATTCAAATCTCAAAACAGGGAGAACAATGAATAGACAAACTGTCTACAAGCCTTGCTTGAAAAGACAGAATTAATCCTACAGCCTCATGTTTACTTTTATCCTTTCTTCAAGCACCAACCTTGGGGATTGATGAATTTATCTTATTAATTCACAGTAATGCAATGTGGGCCATCAGTTCACCCAGTTATCAATATCAAGGGTACAGGAGTGGACAAGGGTTGGAGGATGCAGTTACTGAGAGTGATGAGATTGCGTGCAGTGAGAAATTTGGGACATGTGCAGTTACTGGGTAAGGTAAAAACAATGACTGCAGATGCTGAAAATCAAATACTGGATTAGTGGTGCTGGAAGAGCACAGCAGTTCAGGCAGCATCCAACGAGCAGCGGTTCAAGTAGGTGTGTGTACTTAACAGGAGGGATTGAGACATCAAATAATATTCATGCAAACTAAAGTCAAATGTTGCATAGCCTTAGGAGACTGAGGTTAAATTAAAAAATGTTTTTATGAAATGCAAAATAAGGAGCAATTTTTCAGACTCTGGCCCTTACTTTTTCCACAACTGATAGAGATTGGTTGGCACATCAGCAGCAGCCTCCCTTTGATTGGTTAGAAGGCACTGGCATCATGGTTCAACCACACATCGTAACAATATTGGTGGCACAACCAAAACCCACCAACAACTGCAGCCAATGTCAGGTTCAGGACTAGTGCAAGTGCACCAACTGCAATCAGCTCCCAGAGTTATTTACAGTCCCAGTCCCTCGACAAAATTCACTGTGCAATGTATTACAAATATAAGTTATGCCAATTCATTATAACCAAAGACCGGCTGGGCTAGTTAGTTGGTTGTACAGCATATGTTCAGGACAATTATGGAAATAATATGCAGCTTTGTCATCAGCAGAGACAGGGAGAGAGAGAAGTGCATAATGGAGACTTGACAGCAACCATGTATGAAAGAGCTGCATTCAGAACAATGAATTTTATATTGTAAGAAAGAGTTCACGGGCTTACTCTGTACGAGAAAGAATTACTTCAAGGTAACAACAAGCTAGAGATGCAAGTGGCTCAGAACAGTGGCACTTGAGAAAGACTTTGCAGCCTCGAAGAGCCTTTCCTTTTCTATCATGGTGTGAGGCCATCATTGGCAAGGCCAGAAAATGATTGACCATTCCTAACTGCCCTTGAACTGAGTGATTTGTTAGACCATGTCGGAGGTCAGTTAAGAGTCAACCACATCGTTGCGAGTCTGGAGTCACATGTAGGCCAGACCGGGGAAGGATGCAGACGTGAAGGGGATAAAGGATTGGACGGCCCAGTTCTCAAAGAATATGACCTCGGCCTTGCTTCAATTGACCTTGGCTCCTGAGACCAGTTTGAACAGCAGATCTGAGCGGAAATTGGCGACATCGTCCATGTACAATGAGGCCGTGAGCTGCAGGCCTCTGCTGTCTGGAATAGTCAGGCTCACATTCATCCTGATGGACTGGGTGAAAGGCTCTATGCAGTACACAAATGGGGCAGGAGAGAATGGGCAGCCTTGCCTGACTCCGGGTCTGAACGGGGAGCTTTCTGATTCCGATCCATTGATTGAGACTGCGCTCACTATGTTGGTGTAGAGCAGTGGGATCCAATTGTGAATTCCTTCTCAAAGCCCATTTTGGAGAACACATCCCACATGTAGGAGTGTGATAGGCCCTGTCGAAGGCCCTCTCCTGGTCCAGGCTGATGAGGCAGGCATTCATACCCCTGTCTTGCATCTCTGGGGAGTGCAAGGCTCTCAGAGATCATACTGCCCAGTACAGCACAGGGTTGAACTGCCCTAGTTGCCGATGACCTTAGACAGGATTTTGTAATCTGCATTCAGCAATGAGATTGGTCACTAATTTCTGACTTCCTCCCTCTCCTCCTTCCGCTTGTAGATGAGGGTAATGATGCCTTTCCTCACAGATTCACACATACTAACTGCAGGAAGTATACTGTCATATA